>NW_016107354.1:385764-390963 GCF_001604975.1 Cebus imitator
TTTTTTTGAGATGGAGTCTCTCTGTCACCCAGGCTGGAGTGCATTGGTATGATCTTGGCTCACTGCAACCTCCACCTCCTGATTTCAAGCGATTCTCCTGCCTCAGCCCCCCAAGTAGCTGGGATTACAGGCATGAGCCATCACGTCTGGCTAATTTTTGTATTTTTATTAGGGGCAGGGTTTCACCGTGTTGGCCACGCTGGTCTTGAACTCCTGACCTGAAGTGATCTGCCTGCATTGGCCTTAAAGTACTACATGTGTTAGTCTGTTTTGTGTTGCTAAAGCAAAATATTTGAGGCTGGGTAATTTGTAAAGGGAAAAGGTGTATTTGGCTCACGATTTTGGTGGCTGAAAGGTTCAGGATTGGACATCTGGATTCCGGCTACTTCCACTCCTGTTGGATGGTGAAAGGGAATCAGTGTGCAGAGATCACAGGGTGAGAGCGGAAGAGTGAGAACCAGAGAGGAGGCGCCTGGCCCTTTTAAATAGCCAGCTCTCTTGGGAACTAGGAGAGTGAAAATTTGCTTACCCTCACCCCCCACCCACCTAACTCCCTGCCAGGGAGGGCATTAATCTGTTCATCAGGGATCTATCCCCATGACCCAGACACCTCTCATTAGGCCCTACTTTCAACATGGGGGATCAGATTTCGACATAAGGTTAGGTGGAGACAAACCACAGTGACATTAAGTGCATACACCATGTTGTGCAAGAGGCCCCACTCTAGTTTCACACTTTTCATCACTCCCAAGGAAACCTGTCCCCATGAAGTAGTCAGTCCCTATTTCCCCCTTGCCCCAGTCCTTGGTGACCACAAATCTGCTTTCTTTCTCATGAATTTGCTTATTTTGGATATTTTATATAAATTAATCATACACTATCTGGTCCTTCCTTATCTTCTAATGCATAAAAAAGATGACGTAGATTAAGTAAAAATTGAATTGAATCTATATTTTGAGAATTGGTAATCCGTCTATGGGAACAGTCTTGAATTCAGCATATAGGTATTGATCGACTTACGACCTATGCAACTTACGACCATTCGACTTTACGACCACAATCTCTAGCCACGACTGCTCCGTGTCTGGCAGCGCAAACGTTGCCCAGCTGGACGTACGACAGTGCGGACCAGCTTCCGGCAGCACTTCCATCTCCGCGTGCACATAGCCTACTCAACTTACGACCAAATCGTGTTACGACCGGTCTGTCGGAACCAATCGTGGTCGTAAGTCGAGCACTAGCTGTATTTAATTGGCCGGGATGTCCCATGCGCCAGCCATGAGGGAGAAATAGTTCATACCAATAATTACTGTCAGTGGACAGAGGGCTATAGACCTTAGGGTAGGATGGAACCTAAAATAGGGACAAAGATAGGGAAAGTATGAAAAGTATGGGGCTTGGAGTGTGAAAGCCTGTGAATGTCAGGCAGCACATTCCATGGTGGAATAAACGAGAAACTTCCTAGGGATTTACCTTGATTTGGAGTGCAAGTTGGAGAACTTGCAGGTAAGTGCACATTCTTCTGTGTTACCAAAATAACCAGCCTAAACAATGAGTGAATAAGTTTGTGACAGTGTCTAGTACATAAGACCTTAGGAAATGTGTGGAGTTTTGCTTAACAGCAAGAGTGGTATTTGGGATGACAGGGACAAGCAGAGATCCCCAGGCATCTCTTTCTCAGTGTTGGACATTTTCTTTTTTTCTGAGACGGAGTCTTCTTCTGTCTCCCAGGCTTGAGTGCAGTGGCGCAATCTCAGCTCACTGCAACCTCCACCTCCTGGGTTCAAGCCATTCTCCTGCCTCAGTCTCCCAGGTACCTGGGACTATAGGTTCGTGCCACCACACCTGGCTAATTTTTGTACTTTTAGTAGAGATGAGGCTTCACCATGTTGGCCAGGCTGGTCTCTAACCCCTGGCCTCGAGAGATCCACCCGCCTCGGCCTCCCAAAGTGCTGGGATTACAGGTGTGAGCCACTGTGCCTGGCCGTGTTTGACTGGGATCTTGGAGTGTACGGAAATGTCTCTTAGGTGAGTGATTTTCATGGTTCCACATACATATATGTATAGAGCTTATTCACTGTTTTTCATAGTTTAGAAGGTATTCCACAGTGTGGATGTACCTTATTTAACCAGTCCTGCCTTGATAGAAATTTATTGTCCCCAATCTTTTGTTTTACAAGCTGCATTGACAGGAACATCCTTAACACCTAAACTTTGGAGGAAAAATCACCACCAGTGTATTGCTGGGCACAGTTGTCTTTGTGTTTGAGATTTGGTAAATACTGCTAACTTGTCTTCCATGGAGGTGGCACCAGTTGTTTTGACATCACTGTATGAGAGTGAAAGATGTAATTTCAGTTCATTGTGGTGGGTGTCCTGTTGAAGCCCAGAAGGAGTGAGGAGCTCTGAGGGGTGGGGATAGGGGGACTGCATTAGACTTCACTGAGGTGGGGACCTTTTCAAGGAGTCAAGAACATTCTATACAGGGGAAATGGCGTGTGTAAAGACATGGAACTGTTATGTGGAGGGAAAAGGGTGAATTTGGGTTTGGCTGAGGCAGAGGATATGTGGGTGGCTCTGGATGGTGAGGTGGGGACAGTAAGTCAGCTAGGTTAGGGTCAGGTGATGGAATCGTTTAATCACCCCTAGTGATCAGGTAGCAAAGACCCTGGGTTGAAAGATACTTGAGAAAGAATGTACAAACCAGTATTTTTAGCAGCCATTTGTTACCCCCCAAAAACTTTCTAGACTTGATAGAACCAGAATCATAAAGCTGGAAAGGGCTGTAGTGCAGGGCTTTTCTTGTGCTCTGTAGGCCCATAGGGATTCTTGGAGGTGTCACAGGTACTAGGTTTGAGAGTACAGACAGGCATTTGAGACTCCCTCCTCCACCCTTATTAATTAAGCAGTTTCTCATTTAGTCTGCTTTATATGGTGGGGTTCTATGCAATGTTTCTTTCTTTAAAAAAAAAAAAAAAAAAGTTTTTTCTCCTAGAATCATGAGTCTAGTCCCAGACTCTTACTGTCCTGAACACAGATGGAGGCCTACAGGACACGTTGTCATTCTTACATTCTTCCTTTGCAGCAGTGAGAGGTGATTTGTATAAAAATGAAAGTGAAAAGGCATTTGGCATTTTTGAGATGTCTTTGAGCATTTAGGTGATTTTTTTTTATGTGGGATTTTAATTTTGTTCCTTCTTTTTTTAAGCTCATTGACTCACCAGTGAAATATTTAGTGAACTAGTTTTTGCTCATTTATGGATAAGGGTGCTAAGGGATTTACATCCATTGATGTCATTCTCACAACTACTTGGTGAGGGGGAGTACTGTTGAAAATTCATTTTGCAAGTGAAGAAACTTGAGAGGTTAGGTAATTTGCCTAGGGGCATGCAGATAAGTAATTAGGAAGTCATCATCAGATATGATCTGCCCTGACGCCATATCCCACACGCATTACAGCATTCCCAGGTCAACTACCTGTTGTGGGTGGAAGGGCCCAGGAAGAAGAGGGGTGTGAAGTTTCTGGTCATTCTTGGCTTTGTGCTAGTGCCTATTGAAGGGGCAGAGCTGGGAGACCGACTGAGTCACTTCTAGCAAAATAGGTTGAGAACCGTGGGAAGGGTGATGCATGCCTGCCGTGCGGGGATTGAAGGCTCAGGGAAAACCGCATATAGAGTCATCATCTTCACTATCCAGGGATGTGAGCAAGGCCAGGGTCCCTGGTCAAGTACCTGTTTCATTTCTCCTGTGCACCCCCTCCCTCCAGAAAGGTGCCATCTGCTTTCCTCCTGCTCATAGCCACCACTACCACTGTTTTGCCTTTCTAATCCAATGACTTGCCAGTAGGGAGAAGGGAGGGAACTGTTTATAGTTGCAATATTACAATATAGTTTTTTATATTGTACAAGTTATAGTTTTTGAGTGGAACCCAGGGCACATGAGAGTCCCTGGTTAGAGAGTTGCTTTGTAGCGTCTTCTCCCTTTGTGGCTAGTCACGATTTGTGGGGATGGGAGGAGCATTGAGAACCTATTGGCCAGGAAGAGTCACTTCCTTCTGACACAGATCTCTGCTTTGCAGCGCCTTCACACTTCCTGCGCAATGAAGTGCCCTCAGCTGCCACCCCGGGCATCGTTATCTATATTTACAGGGGTACTTAAGGACCCTTGGCAATTGGCAATGATATTTCGAGAGCCTTTGAGGAAGGTGACTGAACACGAATTTTAAAAAGTATAGAGGTGGCAGTAGGTGTATACAGAGGGACAAGCTGGTGGCAACATAGGGGGACTTTGCCTTTATAAAAGCAGACCCATACATGGAGTTTGCATAAGAACTTAACAGTGAGGGAGAGATGACTGTATCAGCCAATATGTGCACAGTGCTTTGTAATCAACACACAGTGTGCACGCCTGATTATATTCAATACCTAGAATGCCCCAGGAACTTGCAGGGTTTGCCCACAGTTCCACAGACTAGACTCAGTAGAGCCAGGACTGGCTCTAACCTAGTACTTTCTCTGCCTGTTGTGCTTGGCTGTATCCCTCTCAGTGGCGGCACTGTTTCCCATTAGAGAAAACAAACAAATGATGGTTTTCTCATTACTTGTATAGAGGGTAACCTTCCTCTGTCCTCTCATTCTTGCTTTAGCCTACATTCAGAGGGTTGTTGGCTACACACCAGGTGGGAGCGGTATTGGGGCACATTCTTCTGGGCCTGTCTCCACCCTCTCGTTTCTTCCTTTCCATAGAAGTGATTTATCTGATTGGTGCATGCGGGACAGCATCACTCCGTTGGTCCACATCTACCAGGTGTGAGGTCACTGCATCGGAACACTGCCTGGCTTTTTGCTTGAACTCTCTCCTCTGCTTACCCTTAAGAGAAGCCTGTCCTCAGCTGTGTCCTACCTTCCTTTTGTGGCTAGCACTGTTCTTTGTCCCTAGGCCTGCAGGTGGGTGGCAAGGCCAGCTAGAAATGGGAAGGGAGAGGCACTGCAGCCTTGCCAGTGACAAAGAGGATGGTAGACTTCAGTTTGCTCTTGGTTTCTTAAGACTTTATAGCAACTGGGTGGAACCTGGAGCGGGTGATTATGCTACCCCGTTTACCAATAGTAATGCAGTTTAGAGATTTTTACCTAAATCAAATAATGTTATGTTACTTTTTTTTCAGTTTTTTTTTTTTTTTTTTTTTTTTTTTTTTTTTTT
>NW_016107354.1:391203-396995 GCF_001604975.1 Cebus imitator
CTGTCACCTAGGCTGGAGTGCAATGGCGTGATTTCTGCTCACTGCAGCCTCCGCCTCCTGGGTTCAAACGATTCTCCTGTCTCAGCCTCCTGAGTAGCTGGGATTACAAGTGCCTGCCACTACACCTGGTTGATTTTTGTATTTTTAGTAGAGACAGGGTTTTACCATGTTGGCAAGGCTGGCCTTGAACTCCTGACCTCAGGTGATCCGCCTGCCTCAGCCTCCCAAAGTGCTGGGATTACAGGCGTGAGCCACCACACCTGGCCGGGATGTTAACTTGTTTAAAATGCCAAGTCTATTTGGGAATAATTCAGGATGAAGGTATAAGTTTTACAAAAGAGACTGGCTCTTAAATAGCACAGGTGATAATAGTAGCTGAAATGAAATTACTCACCTGAGCCGTAGGGTTAATCATCATGTTAGATTTGCAGCATGCTTTTTTAGTGGTCTGTCAGTTTCATACTCATTACCTGATGTCATCCAGTGCCAGGTAAGGCCAGCTCATTCATCATCCTTAAAACCCATGGTGCAGAACTCCTCTGTGCTTCCTCAAGGGGTGGAAGAACTGTCACTGGGCAGGAGCTCTGGTGGCCTGCCTGTGTCTTAACTTGACCCACAGCTAGCTGACTTTGGGGGGATGCTTTCTCTCGGCTTCATTTTCCTCGTTGTAGAACGAGATTGCACTTGCTGTGCTCTGGTTTGTTTACTTCTGTCTTAAAATTCTGTGATCCTGTTTTAGGATTTCTTGGTAGCATGCCTTGTGTTAATGTGCTCAGTAAGTATCTTTCGAGTTTAATACTAGGCATGCAGTTATAAACATCCATCCTCTTGGGATATGTACCTGGGAAAGGGAAGCAGATGGGATTGTGAAGTGAGAGTCTATTCTTGGCTGTATTACTCATTTATTTTAGACAGTTTCTTGCAGAATAACTATTTTTATCATTTACTTTTTTGGCTGTTTAATTAAAGCCTTCTGACTGGAATATAAATAAGTATGTAAAATATATGTATTTTAGCTCCTAGAGGATATGGTTGTTGCCCAACCAGTAGATGCAAACATTTTAATGTCTAGGCTGTGTAACATTCTTGTTCAAAAACCATAGTGAAAATAAACCTGGCATCTGAGAGAATAATGCCCTTCTTATTGTATCCTTTTCCCAGTTTCTCTTTCCCATATGCCCAGCTAGCTGGGAGCAGCCAGGAGCAGGGTGGAGGGTGCTGGCCAGTGGATGGTATTTTAAAAACTGTTTATTTCAAAATGATTTCAAATGCACAGAAAGATTCCAAGGAATAAGTGATACAAAGATCTCTTATACCCTTTACCCAAACTCACCTACTGTTAATATTTTGTCCCACTAACTTTATGATTTGCACATTCCCTCTCTATATGTATGTATAGACATACATACATATATGCATGTACATGCATGTACATTCACACACACATGTATTTTTTTCTGAAAAATTTTAGAGTAAGTTGTCTTTGTCATGGTCCACTGCCCTATATCGTATATTTCTTAATAGGGGTAGTCTCCTACATGACTGCCGTACGGTGACCATCTTCAGTTAATGAAACATTAATTACTTTGATCTAAGCTACCATCTGTATTCCAGTTTTGTCAGTTGCCTCAATCATGCCTTTTACAGCATTTTTTCCCCCTCCAGCCCAGGATCAGTCCATGATCAGGTGCAGCATTTACTTGTCATGACTCTTGAATATTTAGGTTTGTTGTTTAAAGTTATTGAAACTGGGCTAGGTACGCTGGCTCAGCCTATAGTCCCAGCACTTTGGGAGGCTGAGGTGGGTGGATTGCTTGAGGTCAGGAGTTCAAAACCAGCCTGGCCAACATTCTAAATGAAACCCCATCTCCACTAAAAATACAAAAAAATTTAGCCAGGCATGGTGGCAGGCGTGGTGGCAGGCACCTGTAATCCCAGCTACTTGGGAGGCTGAGGCATGAGAATTGATTGAACTCAGGAGGTGGAGGTTGCAGGGAGGCAGAGGTTGCAGTGAGCTGAGATTGTGCCACTGCACTCCAGCCTGGGCGATAGAGCTAAACTCAGTCTCAAAAAAAAATTTTTTTTTGAAACTGGTGCACCTCTTCATTGGTAGCTGATTGGTGAGTCTTGTTTTTATGTGTTCTCCAATAGTATGTGGAGGAGTTTTCCCAGCATGAAACATACCATCCTCTGTATACAAAGATGTTTCCTCTAATTGGTCTCCATGGGGACAAAATATGCTGCTTCCACGATATCACTACCACAGTGAGACCAGTTGAACTTCCTGGCCCAGACGCCTGGCAGTCATCTTGCTTCTAACTCTTGGTCCTCAGCAGTAATCAGAGGAAGAGACAGACAATCTGACTGGGCACTTTTTGCAAACCCAAGAAATAATGGTGGAATGTTCTGTCATCAGTCAACTTTATGGTAGTTTTAGATTAAAGCAGAAAAGTGCTTTTTAATGACTAGAATTATGTTTAGATGCAGCCAGAGTGTATGTTTTAATCAAATATTAAATATGTGAAGATACTGTGCAAAGCTATGTCTAGATCTAAGCTGCAGACAAGACAACAAGAAGCCTTTCTCATGCAAGGGAATAACTTTGTTCCAGGTGTATGTTAATGGAGGGGTGGGTGTGCCTGCCCGGCCTTAGCAGTCCTGTTACATGCTGTGGTTGTCTGTTTCTTTGCTTCAGTAGAAGACGTTTTTTCCCCCCTTCAACTCTTGTACACGGTGTTTAGAATTCTACATCAATGTATATTTGTACTCTGGTCTTCCCTCTGCTTGGGCTACCCTGTCCTATTACAGTCAGGCTAAGGAAAGGAACTCACATGGGTGTGGGAGGGGCTGAGATTCAGACTGGCTGCTCACTGGCTGTGTGTCTTTGAGTGAGTCATCCGGTGTCTCTGGGTTTCCCTGATTGCCCTGCTGACTGCTAGACTGTGGAGGGTCAGTGGGCTTCACCACTTTTTTGTTTTGTTTTTCCTTTTTTTTTTTTCCTGTGTTGTTTTTATCACTACTTTTTTTAAATAGAGAAATAAAGTGAGATTTCCACTTCAATATGATGTGTTTTTTTTTTTTTTTTTAAAGGAAGTGTTGGCTGGGTGTGGTGGCTCATGCCTGTAATCCTAGCACTTTGGGAGAACGAGGCAGGTAGATCCGCTTGAGCCCTGCCATTTAAGACCAGCCTCGGCAACATGGCGAAAACCCAGTTCTACAAAAAATAGAAAAATCAGCTGGGTGTGGTGGTGCACACCTGTGGTACCAGCTGCTTGGGAGGCTGAGGTAGACGGATAGCTTGAGGCTGGGAGATGGAGGTTACATCACTGTACTCCAGCCTGGGTGACAGAGTGAGACTTGTGTCTCTAGAAAACAAAAGGAAAAGGAAAATACCTATGGGTTGAGATGTAAAAGAGCAGTAGTGATGCGAGGGAGTGATGGGAGGAAGCCTTGTTCTGAATGCTGTTCTTCTGACTGGGACTTCCTCGATGTGCTTTTCTATCTTTCTAGTTTTTTGAGCTGAAGGACTTCAGGAGGGGGATAGGTAGATGTCATTCGCCTTGGTTCCCACGTATGTTATTTTAAGCTTAGTATTTCATCTTATACTTGTGTGCAGGCGTACAGGTCGAAGATTTTTTTTTTTTGAAGTGATGAAGGTTTAGGAAAGTGAGCGTGTTCCTCTGAGAGTTTAGACATCCATGGAAATCCTGTTAGCTTTCAGAGAAAGCTTACATGAGATTGAATATCTTTGCTAATGGCGTGTGTTATAACACACCAGATATGTTTTGCATGCTTTTTAGCCTTGGTTGGCAGCAGGGATAGAATCACTTTTCTTGGAAACCTTCTTTATATACAAGCAAATAAGGTAATGACACTGTTCTAGATATGCCACTGGAATACTTGAATGAGACTTTGGGATACTAGTCCTCTTTTTGTTGAGGTTTGGTATCAAGGAGTCCATGAATCTGAATATAGGAGGCCCATGTGATTCACTTCCTAGTAGATTATACAAAATGTGGCTCTGGGAAAGGGTTACAAAAAGCTTGATAGACATGTCTTTAAAAAATAGTCATTTTTGGCTGGGCATGGTGGCCCATGCCTGTAATCCTAGCGCTTTGAGAGGTTTAGGTGGAAGGATTGCTTGAGTCTGGTGGTTTCAAGACTAGCTTGGGCAACGTAGCAGAACCCCATCTTTATTTAAAAAAAATGTGTGTATATATATATATATATACATATGTGTGTGTGTGTGTGTGTGTGTGTGTGTGTATTAAAAACATAGTCATTATCCCCCAATACTAATTTTGTAAAAAGGTTATGTTTAGAGGGGTTTGTTTTATATCCATTAGGTAACATGCTACAGATTTAATCAGGATTTGAGGAACCATCTTCTAGCTGCCACAGCTTAGGGAAAAGCACCTTATTGTCCACCTTCAGTCTCAGTGTCAGCAGTCTCCTGTTTTTCAACACAGATTGAGTCTGCTTGTGAACAAAAGTCTGCTTATGATCAGAGCCCTTAAAGGAGAAAATTTAAAGAGTCACATGTATCTTCAATTTGGAGGAATTACCAGTATTCTTGAGAAACTGAAAGTGATACCAACAGTTTTCTTGTTCCTTTTACTCTCTTGAATTTGGTCTTTAAAATAGTTGAGTGCCAGCCCATGGTGGATGTCGTAGAAAATACAAACATTCTAGATAGAGCATCTTTCCAAACAGTTGATGTTCTGGTTTGAGAGAGAAGCCTAATATCTGTGACATATGAACAGTGACTTTCAGCCCATACTTCATGCCTGACATTGTGTTTACTGTGTATTTTACGTGTTCTTTAATTATCAGAATGACCCAGTATGTTAGGTACTTTTACTGTCCCCATTTGTGCACAGGAGGAAATTGACACATGAAATAACTAGGCCAAGATTGAGTTGCACATTTGGATTCAAACTTGAGGAATCTGACTTTAGAGCCCACATTTTTAAACTATTTTGCCGTTTTCTGAAATGACCAGAGAAGAGTACATGGGCAAAACTCTGTAATACTGATTACAAGACAAAGACAAAAGATGAAAATGGTGGGATCTATGCTGTAATCTGTGTAAGAAAATTTACGAAGATTAAACTGTAAACTGCAGACTCAGGAGCAAATGCAGGTTGGGGCTAGGTACTCGCTTACGAGACCATGAGTGTTCAGATTGGAGTGACAGCTTCCTGTGGCGAGTAATGTTGAATCAGGCATGCTTTCCTTCTTAGCTTCTTAGTGAACTTCTTTGCTCTTCAAAACCCAAATCACCCCTGTGAAGCTTTCTTTCCTTCAAACAGAGTTAGTTCTCTCTTTGGTCTTCTGAGGTTGTTTATGCTTAGGCCAGGATTACAGGATGTAACTGCTAGGCCACCCTCCATTCTTTAAATTTAGGGACTGCCTTACTCATCTTTGTATCTCAAGGGCTTAATTTAAGCAGTATCAGTTACTTAGTGAGTATTGAATTCTCATTTGTCCAACAAATAGCTGAATTGCTTAGTCACTCCAGATTTAAAGCTAGGTTTGGAATAATTGGAACGGAAAATTAGTTGGGTGTGATGGCATGTGCCTGTAGAGCCAGCTTCTCAGGAGGCTGAGGTAGGGAGGATCATTTGAGCCCAGGAGTTCGAGGCTGCAGTGAGCTGTGATTGTTCCACTGCACTCCAGCCTGGGATGATACAGAAACACTCTGTCTCCTAAAAAAAAAAAAAAAATTGGCCGGGCACGGTGGCTCAAGCCTGTAATCCCAGCACTTTGGGAGGCCGAGGCGGGTGGATCAC
>NW_016107354.1:397230-399041 GCF_001604975.1 Cebus imitator
AAAAAAAAAAAAAAAAAAAAAAATTTAGGCTGAATGTGGAGGCTCCTGCCTGTAATTCCAGGATTTTGGGACGCCAAAGTGGGAGGATTAATTGAAGTCGGGCATTCAACACCAACTGGGGCAACAGAACAAGACCCAGGCTCTATAAAAATGAAAATAAAAATCCACCAGGTGTGGTGGCATGTGCCTGTAGTCTCAGTTACTGGAAGCTGAGGCAGGAGGATTGCTTGACCCAGGAGTTTGAGGCCTCAGTGAACTATGATCATGCCACTGCTGCACTCTAGCCTGGCGACAGAGCGAGACCATGTCTTTAGCGCGCACATACACACACGGATAATTGGGGCAGTAAAATCTGGTGGCAAAGTACAGGTTGGATTGGAATTGGAAAACCTGGCATGAAGGTGACCAGGTAAAAGCAATTATAGTAATGTAGGCAGATGATTAGGGCTCTGTAGAAATAGTGGCAAGGGCAAAGGTACAAATCTGCGAAAGAGTGAAAAACAATTCCCAGACCTGATGACGTTTGCTGTGGGCATGGAGAATGTGGGGAAGAATCAAAGGCAATTTCAAATTATGTGATCCTTCCCCTTCTTCCAATTTTTTATTTTTTTTTAGGTGATTATGGGTCTTGGTTGACTTAGTAGGCCCTTAATAAGTGAGTCAATGGCATAGATCTCTGAACTGCTGACCTGTGAGCAGCACAGTAAATGGAGCAGGTAGAGTCAAGGCAGGCACAGTTGCAAGCTTATCACCTTTGCAGATTTCAACTGTTTCTGGAACAGAAAACTTGGGTTTGTTTTAGATCTATGCAGAGCTCTCCAAGAGTACATTCTGAGCCAAGCTTAATTCGTCCTCCTGCCCAAGGATTTGAATTTTAAGTCTATGTGCCATTTGCTATTGAGGTGAGCCAAGTAACTCTTGGGGAAGCGTAGTCTTACGGGGTTGTAATACCTGCCACCCTGGCAGCTCTGAAGACAAAGAAGTGATGGTTCCTAGAAATCAGGAGCCTTATGCTCAGGCTGTTACCTGCAGGCTTTTATTGCCAGTCCCCAGAGCCATGGTTGATGCTGTAGAGCTAAAATACAGTTTCTGAAAACACCAACCTGGATTTTAAAAATGAGGGTTTTAAAGCATTAAGTGTTTAAAATTGCAATGTATGTATTTACAGAGAAGCACATAAATCGTAAAGTTGATCATCTTTGTGTAACTAACAGTCAAAGAAATAGACTGTTGGCTGGGTGCAGTGGCTCATGCCTGTAATCGTGATACTTTGGGAGGCCAAGGTGGATGGATCACCTGAGGTTGGGAGTTTGAGACCAGCCTGACCAACGTGGAGAAATCCCGTCTCTGTTAAAAATACAAAATTAGCCAGGTGTGGTGGCACATGCCTGTAATACCAGCTACTGGGGAGGTTGAGGCAAGAGAATCACTTGAACTCAGGAAGCAGAGGTTGCAGTGAGCCAAGATTGCGCCATTGCATTCCAGCCTGGGAAGAGCAAAACTCTGTCTCAAAAAAAGAAGAAAAAAAAAGAAAAAAAGAAATAGGCGATCACCAGAACTCCTCCTCCTCCAGGGTAACCACTAGTCTGATTATAACACCATAGATAAGTTTTACTTATTTAAAAATTTTTAGTTATTTATTTTTTTAAGAGACAAGGTCTTGCTCTGTTGCCTAGGCTAGAGTGCATTGGTGCAATTATACCTTATTCCAGCCTTGAACTCCTGGGCTCCATTGATCCTCTTGCCTCAGTCTCCCGAGTAGCTGGGATTATAGGTGCGTGCCTCTATGCCTGGCTTTTTTTTTTTTTTTT
>NW_016107354.1:399401-400907 GCF_001604975.1 Cebus imitator
AAAAAAAAAGATTAATATAAAATGAATAATGAAAGGTTGTGTTTTGACTTCTTTCACTCTACATTGTGTTTGTGAGATTCATCTGCATTGTTGCATGTGGCAATATTCATTCCTGTTGTCTTGTAATAGTCTCCTATATGAATAAATCACTATTCATCCATTCCAGGGGTGATGGATATTTGGGTTCTTTTGACTTTTTGGGTATTATGTATAATAGTACTGTGAACATTTATGTATATTTTCATTTGGTATACAGGTAGAATTTTCTGTTGGGTATCTATCAAGAAGTAGAATTGCAGGGTTATCAGATATGCATATGTTTAGCTGTCAGACAGTTTTCCAGAGTGGTTGTACCAGTGTATATGCCCACCAGAAGTATATGCATGTTCCAGTTCAGCATCCTCATCAACACTTGTTACTGCCAGTCTTTTAAATTTTAGCCATTCTGGTAGATGTGTAGCGCTATCTTGTTTTAAATTTATATTTTCCTGATGAATAATGAGGCGGAACACTTATTTATAGGCTTTTGAATACCCTCTAAGTAATTATTTGACCATCCAAAAAAAAAAAAGGTTTGGCCTTTTTTTTTTTTTTTTTAACTGATTTGTAAAAGTTATTTTATGCTCCGACATGAGTTCCCGGTTAGTTTTCCATATTGCAGATAGCTCCTATTTCGTGGCTTTTTTTAACACTCTCTCCGTTGTGCCATCTGATGAACATTTCAGCTTATCAGTCTTTTCCTTTCTGTTTAGTGGTTTATGTGTTCTGTTTAAGAAATTTTTCCCTACCCCTAGATCGTGAGGATATTCTGTATCTACAATCCAACTGGAAATTTTGTGTGTGAATGTGTTTCAATAGTTTTAAACCAATCTTACCTTTTCTTAGTTTTTCAAGATCTGAGGCTTAAATCCCAAGCACAAGGTGGGAGGCAGTCACATATATTTGCGTGTTCTTTGTAAATTGGTGGAGATAAAGTTTTTGAACAGCCTTTGGGATTGGAAGCCTTGCCTCCCTATGACACAATGGCACTTGTTTTTTGTTTTATGTTCTTTGTCCCTTTCATTACTTGAAAGTGTAATCTGCTTGGAATATTACCTCTTCCTCACTCACAATTAATTCCTTAACACCCCAATCTACATTCTGGTTTCACCACTTGCTTGGAACAGCTGGCCAAGGTCCCAGTGGCCTTCTTGCCAAAAGAGAGCCGGGGAATTCTCCAGTATCCTTGAACCATTTGCAGGCCTTGAATGTGCCTTCCATGTCTTTCCTATCTCTGTTCTGATTGTGTGACCTTGGCAAATTCTCAGCCTGCTGTTTTTTACCCCCTATACATTTACATAGCTTCATTTTGAAATCTAGTCTGAAAAGCCCCACTAGATGTGATTAGGACAAAGCCCTTAAACGTGAGGGCATGAGTCTCTAGTTTCAAAGTAGGCTTGACCACTTTTGTTGTTTTGCTTTGGTCTGTTTTCATTTTGTTTCTAAGACCAAACAAAAATGAGAGCA
>NW_016107354.1:401077-405297 GCF_001604975.1 Cebus imitator
AAAAAAAAAAAAAAAAAAAAAAAGGGAGCAGCCACAACTACAGATTAGAGAATTTCTTACAGTTTATGTAGCAGTTTTACATGGATCGCCTCATTCGATCCCGTATCACTCTGTGAGGCAGGTATTATTGTCGTAGTTATAGAAATGATTAAAAATGCAAATAGCACTTAATTTGTTCTTGTTGAGAAACACCTAGTGATGCTCTGGATTAGGCTTTGGAGCTTCCTTTTTCATGTAGCCATCATTTAATGGGAGAATGCATCTGGGTTTTTTTTTTTGGAAGACGAGTAAAGTGTAGTAGTGAGAACGTTGGCGGCAGGGGGAGGGGGGAAGAGTAGAACAGGGAGTCGCATCTGTGACTGACTGCGAACAGCCCATTGAGATAACTCACTACCTTTGGACCAGTCTATCTGGGACTTTTAGGAGTACTTTGTCCTTCCCCTTTCTGTGGGAACCATTACTTCTTGGGTTTCGGCAGAGAGTAAAGGGTAGGTGGGACTGGGAATGGAGGCAAGGTTGGATTCTTTTTTTTTTTTTTAGGAGATGGAGTCTAGCTCTGTCGCCCAGGCTGGAGTGCAGTGGCATGATCTCTGCACACTGCAACCTCCGCCTCCCAGGTTCAAGTGATTCTCCTGCCTCAGCCTCCCAAGTAGATGGGATTACAGGCACCCGCCACTATACCCAGCTAATTTTTGTATTTTTAGTAGAGACGGGGTTTCACTGTTGGCCAGGCTAGTTTTGAACTCCTGACCTTGTGATCTGCCTGCCTCGGCCTCCCAAAGTGCTGGAATTACAAGCGTGAGCCACCGTGCCCAGCCCAGAGTTGGATTCGTTTTGTATATTTTCAGGAACTTGCCAGTAATCATTTATTTCTCAAATCCCTTCCTCAAGAACTAGTACTAAATAAATTTTGGTGGTTGATTGCCTGGATGTGATAAACTTAAGTTTATTCCAGGATCTGCTTTTAAAATGATTCAGCACAAGAAGTTGTGGCGAGAGATGATTTGCAGATGTTGTCCTTTGTTTCCAGGAACACATTTTGGCTCCAGAAGAACTATTGATGTATTTTAACCTGCACTATTTTTCTTGATTCTCCTGCATCTTCCCACAGCCTTTTTATTTTAAATAGCAAACCCTTTTTTCGAATGAAATGGCATACCAGACTCAATTTATGAAACAGACTATGGCGTTCTTTTATTTATGTACGTTCGTTTTAGAAGTTTGTATTTATAGCATTTATTTATAAAGTCAGTGAGAACAGTGAGGCTGTTTTGATCAACACAAATACTTGAAACAGATTTTAGAAGATTGCAGTCTTATTTTAGCTTCATTTTTAAGAAGAGGCTTGGATTAAGAGGCTTGGATTTTATTTCTGGGTTTGAAAAAAATAGTTTTTAATAAAAAAAGCTTGGCTTGCAAGCCAAGGATGTTTTTTAGTTAAATCGGTATGGAAGTTTGAAAAAGGAGCAGGGAGTTAATCTTTATTCTAATATAAAGTTCAGGGAAGAAAGTACCTTTAACTCACAAGCGCTAAAACTGTTGTACAATAATTGATCACTCAATGTGTCACAGTCCAGGTGTCATTGTAGAGCCATCATTCTGTGACCTCAGTGTGGGAGGGACAGATGTGCCTTACACTGTTAGAACGTGGCCCTGTGTTCTGTGTAGTGCATTTGCGTGTGTTGGTTGTTGTGCACACGCTTGTGAATCAAGTCTGATTCAGCCTCTGTAATTGGTACTGAGACGTGCTGGTTTTTCCACAGAGATGAAATGTTCCTCAGTCTTCACAAAGTCAATCACCTGATGGAGGTCTCTGGTTTATTACAGTTTGACATGTGACACATTCGAGTGTGGGCTTCTTGTTTTAAAATGCAGTTTTTACAGTGAGCGCTCAGTCCATGGGTAATGGAGAGGATATGGGGAAGGGAGGTAGTTAGGAAGAAAGAAGTTAAGAGGTAATTAAACAGTCAGAACTGCTGCTGGCTCTTGCTTACCTCTGGGGTAGAATTATACCAGTGATGACTCAGAAGTGGTTTGGGAATGGTTGCCTTTTTGCAGGCAGGTTGTGTGAAGGAGTGTTAAGGTCATGGCCACGACTGACATCCCCCTACTTGAGTTGGAATAAAGGAAGTGGGTTTTGGGGCTCCATATAAAACCTCAAAGGGAGAGAGAGGGTGAGCCCTGGGGGCCTTGGGCTCCCTCTCCTCTCATTTCCAACCTGAGCAGTTCTGCTGAGAGTCTAGTTCTCACCGTGGGTCTGTGGTTTACAGGTGCTAATTTTGAATCCCTATTTAGCTTCGTTCTCAGTTGCACTTTAATCTCTGTTGGCTGCTCATGTGAGCTTGAGAATTGACTGTATATATGCCTCCTGCAGTGCCTTCAAAAGACCTCCAGAAATCCATGATCAGGTGCAGTGAGTGACTCCCACTTGTAGTGCCATTGCTTTGGGAGGCTGGGACAGGAAGATCGCTTGAGTCCAGGAATTCAAGCCTGTAGCACTATGATCGCAGTACTGTACTCCAGCCTGGGCAACAGGGACCCTGTCTCTTAAAAAAAACATCTCTCCCCGGTCCCCCCAGAAAACCCCTGAGAATCCATGAAGCAGTTTGATATAAGTGCTCTGAATCAAAATATGGCAAATTATTCAGACACAGGGGAAATGTTTCAGGGATGGATAGTCTATGAGGAGTGCTTACCTTTTGGAGTCTACCGACTTTGCCCATTCAGGAAGGGCCAGAGGCTGCTAATTTGCTTTGAACCATTATTCCAGAGTTGAATTTTGAATTTCCCCTTTCCTTAGGATACCTAATTGCAAATCAGCTGCACAGTAGCATGAATTTATAGAGGATGCAATAGCATTGGGTTTAGAGCCAGCTGGGAAATTCCCTTCAATTTTTCTGGCGTATACCATGCATTTGAAGAATGTTGAACCAAGATGTTTTGAGGAAGTAAATTGCTCTTGCTGTTGAATGTGATCTAGAAGGAACTGAGGAACAATGGAACTGAAGATGCAGTTTATTGATTCTTTTTTTCAAATTCCTTTGTTAGGCATCTGAAGAAGCCTCCCTCAGGGCACTGGAAAGTCTGATGACAGAATTTTTTCACGATTGTACGACCAATGAAAGAAAACGTGAGATAGGTAAGTGGAGCATTGACTTGAAAGAGGGATTTATAAAGAGGAGGTCCCAGTAGGGAGGAAGGAGTTGTTCGTAGGCGTGACTGGTCAAGTCTGCATGCTTTCCCCTTGAATTCTTGCTCATTTTGCTCTGGTTCTGCTGGCTGGTGACTGGGGAGGTCTGTAAATTCAACTGCAAGGGCATAGTGATGGGTTTTCTTTCCTTTGGTCAAGTAGAAATTTTCTTTGGTCAAGTGGAAACCCCTCCATTAGACCAAAGGAAAGAAAACCCATCACTGTGAATCTTAATTTCAGCAATGTTGTTGAACTTTTGTATAAGAAACCTATTACTTTTTTTGGTTGGGGGTCGAGGGTGGGGTAGGACAGAGCTATGTTGCCCAGGCTGGTCTTGAATTCCTGGCCTCAAGTGATCCTCCCGTCTCAGCTTCCTGAATAGCTGGGATTATAAGTGCCAGCCACCACGCCTGGATGGTTATTTAAATAAAACCAACAACTTAGGAAAGTATAAAAATGAACATGTTCTGCTGTGCAGAGTTCTGATCTGCACCTAATAGTGCCCAGAAATCCCGTAACTGGTATTACTTTTGGGGGCTTCCCGCTGCCTGGGCAATAGAGTGAGATCCTGTCTCCAAACTTTTTTTTTTTTTTTTTTAGACAAAATCTTGCTCTGTTGCCCAGGTCGGAGTACAGTAGGGTGATCTTGGCTCACTGCAACCTCCGCCTCCTGGGTTCAAGCGATTCTCCTGCCTCAGCCTCCTGTGTAGCTAGGATTGCAGGCACCCACTACCACACCCAGCTAATTTTTTGTATTTTTAGTAGAGACGAGATTTCACCATATTAGCCAGGCTGGTCTTGAACTCCTGACCTCAAGTGATCTGCCCGCCTAGGCCTCCCAAAGTGCTGGGATTACAGGTGTGAACCACTGTGACTGGCCCTTAGTCTTTGATATTCTGACACTCTACTGTATTCTTTGAAGTCTTTTTTTAAGCTTGTAATTGAAATGTTTTTGATTCTTTTAGTTTTTGATTTACAAATCAAATATTGCTCACCTTCTTTTTTTTTTTTTTTTTTTTTTTTTTTTTTT
>NW_016107354.1:405342-408477 GCF_001604975.1 Cebus imitator
TGTGCCACCATGCCCAGCTGATTTTTTGTATTTTTAGTAGAGACGGGGTTTCACCATGTTGACCAGGATGGTCTCGATCTCTTGACCTCGTGATCCACCCGCCTCGGCCTCCCAAAGTACTGGGATTACAGGCGTGAGCCACCGCGCCCGGCCTGCTCACCTTCTATGTTCATGAACTGAATGTGAAACCTTCTGGACATGTTCATATGCTAATCTGATCTTAAAACAAACTTAAGTAGCCAAATGCTCCAGATGCCGAATTTGAGTGCAGGCTGGGGGAATCCTGGGGTTTGGTTCTGTATAGTGGGTTTGCCTTAGTTCAGTTCTCTTTGTACCTCGTCATTGTAGCTTTATTTGAGTGTGTAGGCTTGGACCACTTATTGCTTCTTTTCTATGGTCTTAGGATAAACTTAGGCTTTTCCTAGTTTGGCAGAGAAAGAAAGGAAGCGTTTTTAAGGGGCTCCACCCACCATCTAGCAAAGGTAAATCAGTGCTCTAGAAATTGATAGAGCTGTTAGCAGGAACCTCGAGACTGTGTGGTCACTATAGAGTGGAGGAAACAGAAGCATCAGGGAGGAGCATTGACTCACTTGGAGTCAGACTCTGTCTAGAACAGAGCCCAGAGTTCCTCCATTCCAGTCTGGTTTGACTTCACCTTTGGGATTCACAGAAACCTTTGCCTAATTACTAGGGCAGGCTGTTAGCTTCCTTTTACGGAATTTTAATTAACTTTTATTTTTATTCAAATAAGTTTTTTGACTGGGCATAGTGGCCCATGCCTGTAATCTCAGCACTTTGGGAAGTCAAGGCGGGTGAATCACTTGAGCCCAGGGGTTTGAGACCAGCCTGGGTAACAAAGCAAGACTCCATCTCTATAAAAAAAAGTTTCCCCCCTTTTCTTATATCTCCTTACGAAAACAGCACCCTTGAGTGCTATGGCATCCTATAGAGAACTTTAGTCTTTCGTCATAGTGTTAAGAGCTCATGGTTTCACAGCCCCACGAGCCCTCTTTGGAATGATCTAAAATTAAGAGGCTTAGATTTTATTTTATTTTTATTTTTTACTTTTTTTTTAATATATATTTTTTTAGAGATAGGGTCTTGCTCTATCACTCAGGCTGGGGGTAGTGGCATGATCATAGCTCATTGCAACCTCGGCCTCCTGGGCTAAAGCCTCAGGCACACCAAAGCATGTTCATTTTGACACTTTCTTGATTTGTTGGTTTTTTTTTTCCTTTAAATAGCCATTTGGCTGTAGTGGCTCACGCTTATAATCCTAGCTATTCAGGTGGCTGAGACAGGAGGATCACTTGAGGTCAGGCGTTAAAGACCAGCCTGGGCAACATAGCAAGGTCTCCTCCTGCCTCAGCCTCCTGAGTAACTAGGACTACAGGCATGTACCTCCATGTCTAGTTAAGTGTTTCATTGTTTTGTAGAGACAGGGTCTTGCAATGTTGCCTAGGCTGGTCTTTGAACTCCTGGCCTCAAGCAGTCCTTCTGCCTCAGCCCCTCAAAGTGCTGAGATTACAAATGCGAGCCACTGTGCCTGGCCTTTTCATGGATTTTTAAATGAGACTGCTTCATTGCATTTAGCTTAAGTTGTAGGGAACTAGCAGAACAATGACTTGAGGATTAGAACAAGCTGCTATGTGTTCTGCTTTTCCAGAGGCTTTCTAGAATCTCTCAAGGATGTGGGCCTTTGTACTTTTCCCCCTTTTTGGATTATGTTTCTTGACCAGTGCAGCAGGTCAAGGTGACAAAGGGACAACATGTCCAGAAACATGATGGTAGCCCCGTAATGCTTGCTGCCTCGTGGATTCTGGCTGATGCCGTCAGCAGCCTAAGGAGGAGGAAAATCGATTCTAACCAACGTGATGTGTGGACAGGGCCGCTCCCTGTAATACTCGTCTTCGTTGCTCTTGCCACAGGCTGATTCACTTTTTTGGTGGCAGTGTTTTAAAATAAAACCAATCCAAATGAAGAATTAGCCTTTTTGAATTCTCTTGTATTTTTCCTTTCTTATTTTTGTAGGGTTAGTCTTAATCTTTTCTTTTTCTGCCTTTCTAGCCATCATTTTGTGTGTGTGAACAATGTACTCCACTGAAGATTTGTAGAGGAATGGTGAGGCGCTAGAATGTAGCTCATATCCAGAGGAAGTAAGTTAGCTAGCAGTTTTAAGAACATGGAATGGTACTCTGAACATTCCAGCCACACGTTAGCGTAAATAAGAACTTTAGCAGTGAAAGTTTCTCTGCCTAGAGAAATATCCATAGCAAGGTTATTGGCTTTAGATGGCTGAAAACATTGTCAGTGTCCATGGTCACCTCAGATGCAAAAAAAATTGTATGATTTATTTGATCTTGAAGAATCGCCGGTTTTGACATCATTTACATTATATGCGGAGAGGCATGTTTCAATAATAATAAGACAGCCCAGCCTTGTCTTAATTTCATGTATTTTCATAGTTTTCTTTTGTTGCCATTTAACTTTTCCAGAGGAGCTTCTTAATAACTTTGCCCAGCAAATAGGAGCCTGGAGATTCTGCCTGTACTTTCTCTCCAGCACTAGGAATGACTATGTAATGATGTACAGTTTAACAGTTTTTGAGGTAAGTTGTCAGTAATTTTATACTCTTCTGCAAAGGATTTTGTAGTTGTGTTGCGGTATCATCAGCACCAGGCTGGAGTTGTGCTGTGCTGGGAGAGGGTAGCTCAGCTCCGGGATGTCGTTCCCACATACTCTCTTTATGTAACGGTCTGGTGTTTGGGGCACCTTCCATCTTCCACACTAGAAAGGTAAGAGGGATGGGTGCCTTTAGGGTTAAGTAGGTAGGTCATTTGTGGTAATAAGTAACGATTCCCTGCCTATTATTATTGGTAAGGGAAAGATAATTAAAGAAAACCATTTTAGGAGGAGAGATGATAAGTGTAATACCATCATCCACAACCACAAAACGTTTTATTTGTATCACCGCTCTTCCAATCCTTGTCTTCCGTGCACACCTTTAAAAAAAATCTAACTATAAGGCCGGGCGCGGTGGCTCAAGCCTGTAATCCCAGCACTTTGGGAGGCCGAGGCGGGTGGATCACGAGGTCAAGAGATCGAGACCATCCTGGTCAACACGGTGAAACCCCG
>NW_016107354.1:408630-423998 GCF_001604975.1 Cebus imitator
AACAAGAGTGAAACTCCATCTCAAAAAAAAAAAAAAAAAACTAACTATAATCACATTGCCCATACATTTTGTATTCTGCTTTTCCCCACTTAACTTTATCTTATATCCTCACATGTGGTTATGACCTTTATTCACTAAGCCATTCTCCTGTTTTTGAGCGTTGAAGTTGTTTCTGCCATTATATTTTGGTGGCCATTAGAGACAGGGGTGTAAAAAAGTGTTTGCACATACAGCCTTTTGTTTCTGTTATTTGGCAGTTCTTCTTAGGAATGGGATTGTTGTGTCATAAGATTTGAATACTTTTATTATTCTTATTGCTAAATTGCCCCGAACCTTTCTTTAAAAAGGGATTCTTGTTTATTGAAGTGGTATAACTACTTTTGGAATGAAAACCAGTTATTTTTGTGTATGGATTGCTAACTTAAAAGATGTATATTTGTTTTTCAGAATCTGATCAATAAAATGTGGCTTGGGGTCCCATCTCAGGATAAGATGGAAATCCGTAGCTGCCTGCCCAAACTCCTTTTGGCTCACCATAAAACCTTACCTTACTTTATACGGAACAAGCTCTGCAAAGTTATTGTTGATATTGGACGTCAGGATTGGCCCATGTTCTACCACGACTTTTTTACTAACATTTTACAGGTAAGGATATACCTAAGGAAACTATCTTGTAAGTAGTTTGTTTGTTAAAGTGCTTATTTCCTTGTCCTGAAGAGGACTTTAAAGATTAGCATTTTGGAACTGCAGTAGTGAGGTTATTGTAGGACAGATTGTTGCATTCATTTAACTTCATATTTCTAAGGCATATTGTATCTTTGTGCGGTGAAGAAAGCAGGCAGGGGGTAGAGGGAAGACCTAATCTCTTTGTTAACCTCTTGTGCAATTCTGTTCAGCCAGGATTTGAAAGCCTGTTAGGTGCTGTATCAGATGTTGTGGGTACAAGGGTAAGATCTTCAGTAGTTTCAGAATTTAGTGGGGGAAATAGCTGTGCAAACAGTAATTATTCAACAATATGGTGATTTTTGTGGAAGTATATGCAGAATGCTGTTGTGGCATAGCGTGTAGACCTGGTGGTGTTGGGCTGAGATGTGAGATGGTGAAGTAGTAGAGCAAGCGGCTAGATTGATGGGCAGAGGCCAGTCCAGGAAGAGTTGGAGGGTTCCATGGTGCAATTCATAGTCCTTCCTAGGGAGCTAATGAAAAGTTTTGAGAAGGGAGAAAACATGGCCACATGTTTATGATGGAATGAGGACTAGTAGCTGGGGTCTGGTTTGCAGAGGGATGAGGTGAGAAGGAAGGAGGCAGGATGAAGAGGATCTAAGCCAAAAGGAGACGACCTGGTAGGTGGAGGTGAGGCACCCAGGGGACAGGGGCAGGAGGCCAGTGACCCTAGGTGAGAGGGGACAGAAGGGAGGAATCTAGAATGACTTCTAGTTTTCTGGCTCAGATAGATTTTTCAGGCCAAGGTTGAAAGAAGGGGAATGAGTTTGGGCAGAAGATGGTGAATTCATTTTGTTAGAAAATGCATTTAAAATTTGTGTGTTCCTTCTGTGTAATAACTAGTGAGACATTAGGAAGTGTGGTTCTGGGTTCAGGATTTAGAAGTCAGAAGGGAGTAGTTGGGACCTAAAAGCTATGAGGGAGATGCTATTGCTCATTTCCTGTGATGAAGTTGGAAACATTTTCATGTTATTGAGCTAATCTTGGGTATGCAGGAAATGGGTATTATATACAATTTATAGAAATAAAGTTCTTTGAAAATTGGTTGTAGTCTCAGTCACTGTAGGATTTTCCAGAAAAATATCATTTCTAATGTTCTGCCTGCTCTTCATATAAACCATTTTAATGATGCAGCAATTAAAAAAGAATTCAGTATCCACAGTGCGTCTCTCATATAGTCACTCAGAGGGGCACAAAAATTCTGCACTTAGTTTTGTTTTGTATAGTGCTTCATTTATCTAGAGATTTATGGGATTGTTACTGCAAAGGAGATTCATGCCTTTATTCAAATAGTCAACTGTTTGTTGAACACTAAGTACCTGAGGGGATATAGTAATGAACAAACACCAAACTGCCTTCTTGGAGTTTCCTATCTCAGGACAGGGACAGGGGCATCAACAAACAATAAGCAGGCATTTATAAGCATTATGATGAAAATTCAATCCAGGGAAGGGCAAAGAAACTAGCGGGGGTTGTGTTTAGATGGCATGCTGGTAGAAGGCCTTTCGGGGACAGACATTTGAGCAGAAACTTGAGTAGGGGTGATGGGATGAACATAGGTATCTAGGGGAACAGTATTTTGGGCAGAGAGAATAGCAAGTGCAGAGAACCTGAGGAATGGCAATAGGCCAGTAGCCCTGGACCTGGGGGCATGAGGCGGGGGACATTTTCCTGCTGTCTGTCCCATATACTTGCCTTCACTCCAAGTTGAGGATGGTTATGGTGACTCTCTCTCTCTATGGTTCTCTTAAGTGGGAGCTAGGGAAGCCCACTGGAGACAGGAAACACCAAGAGGGTTGGGAGTCTAAGTGCATCTTTTCCTGGGTTTGTTAGTGGTACGTCCTGTGACAAGAAGCGAGGGACCTTGAGACAGAGAGTCACAGGTTTGATGATAGCAGGTGTGGAGGAGCTACAGTTCCACCACTGGGATTGGTCCCTTTGAAGAACAGACTGTTTCCTGGCTACATTTGAAGTATAATTATTTGTAACAAATGAGGATTTGGAAGGGCGCTTTTAGGTGAAGGGTTCCTGGAGGTTTAAAAAGGCTAGTTGTCCTCTGTTCTCCACTGCCTCCCCCTTCCAACCCCTTCAGAAATGACTCCTTTAACTTCATTTAGCTTTCGTGACTTTGAAACACCATAGAGTGGAAAGAGCCAGACTGTGAGGCAGCAGGTTTGAGTTCTGCACCCAACTTCGTGTAAAGTCATCTTTTTCTTTTCTTTTTTAATATGTAGAGATAGAGTCTCACTATGTTGTCCAAGCTGGTCTTAACCTTTTGGCCTCAAGTGATCCTCCTGCCTTGGCCTCTCAAAGTGCTAGGATTATAGGTGGGAACCGCTGCCCCAAGCCTGAAGTCCTCTTTGATTTTAGCAACTCCTCCCACTTACATAAACTTCTATTTCTTTCTTTGCAAAATGAGAGGGTTGGATGAAGTGATCTTTGAAACCCTTTCCAGTTGTGTTATGTCCTGCTTCTTATTTATTCTTGTGGACTAGACAATGGCATATAAGCCTTGTCAAGAATGATCAGTGCTCAATTGCCGACATTTCTGATAATAGAGTGGAGTCATCCCTTTGTATCTGTGGGGGATTGGTTCCAGGAACCCCTTGGATACCAAAATTCATGGATGCCAAAGTTCCTGATACAAAAAGGCATAGTTTGCATGTAACCTGTCACATCCTTTTGTATAGGTTAAACCGTCTCTAGATTACTTCTGATACCTAATACAATGTAAATGCTCTGTAAATAGTTGTTATACGGAATTGTTTAGGGAATAATGACAAGAAAAAACTGTCTATATTTAGTATAGATGTAGCTGTCCTTTTTCCTGATTATGTTCTATCTGTGGTTGTGTGAACCCTTGGATACAGAACTCATGTATATGGAGGGCTAACTGTAAACTTATTCTTCAGGTATTGGTAACTAATTCCAAACTGGTTCTGGAATCAATTTCACCATCACATGATCCTTTGAGTAAATCATCTAAAGGGTTTTTTCTTTTTTTTTTGGCTCATGATGTGTTTGCACTCTGGAGTGCATGGTTTTGTTTTTTTGAACTCTGACAGTTTGTTGGGTGGTAGCTATGCAGTTTTTGTTATAATTGTAGTGACCACCATAACCAGATAGAGAGGGGTTGATTTGGGCTTCCAGGAAGATACTTACCGTGCTGTGGGTTGGTTATACCCTTTCTAGGCTGCTGGAGAGGTACTCAAAATTGAAACCGACCCCTTTCCTTCCCACCTGCCTGCACATACGCCAGCACACACATGACACCAACAGTTCTAGAACCTGTTCTTTAAGTTCCTGAAGACTGCTGAGCAGAACCTGTGGTCACATTGTGCCTGGCGCCAGATACTTAAGGGGCAAGCAGCGTAGGAGAGAATTGCTGTTTCTTTTATTGGGTTGTATATGGAACCTTTTCAGAAGTTCACACTAGAAACCTGAACTTGTTCTTCAACCTACAGGAGCTTATTGCCTGTTAGATTGCAGAGATTACCTGTGTTACAAGCTTAAATTATAGATGTGAAGATGGTAAAGGAAACACCATTTTAATAAAAAGCTTTCTGGGTGCAAAACTAATGAGAAGACAAATTAACACATTTAACACGCTCTTTTTCAAGTAAAGAATAGCTTTCTTTTTTCATCTGGCTTCTTGCCTGACCTTCTCCCCTTCCTCTAAATGGTAAGAGAAAGGAGATCTTGCAGATAGATTTTCCATATCGTAGGGGATTTTTATTTCTGAGAATCACAGCATTTCATATTTATAGGAGAGTGTATATTGCCAAATGGGATATTTGGCGTTGTGAGTCATTTCCAGCTGAGAGAGTAAGAATGAGGACTGGAGGGGAAAACAGAGACGAAAGAGGTAGAGGAGAAAGAAAGGAATAGGAGGAAGTAATGGGAATCTTTTAGAATATAGACTGATAAGCCAAAGGTCTCCAAATGAAAGAGGTGCTCACTGAGGATCAGTTCTATTTCATTGTGTAAAGAAATTTCCTGTCCCTCCTACGCTGCATTATTTGAATTTAAGTCAGTGTTAGAAATAGTTGCAGTTTGTAGAAAACGAAAAGAAAAATTGTGGAGGATATACAAAGTTTTAGTGCTCAAGAGACCTGAATTTGTTGAGAGCATTTTAGATACATCATTCATTGCTGCTGGTTACCTAGTGCTGCTTCTGAAGACACTTGAATTTACCTTAAATTCCCATTATTGTGTACTTGTCCTGCTCTTTAGGGATGAGCTTTTCCTTGCTCTGTGATAAGGAGAGTTATTTGTAAGGTAAAGGAATGTACCCTGTATTTCCTTTTTTTTTTTGAGACAAAGTCTTGCTGTGTTGCCCAGGCTGGAGTACATTGGTGCGATCTCGGCTCACTGCAGCCTTTGCCTCCTGGGTTCAAGTGATCCTCTTGCCTCAGCCTCCTGAGTAGCTGGGATTACAGGTGCATGCCACCACGCCCAGCTAATTTTTTTTGTGTTTTTAGTAGAGATAGGGTTTCACCATGTTGGCCAGGCTAGTCTCAAACATCTGCCCTCGTGATCCGCCCGCCTCGGCCTTCCAAAGTGCTGGGATTACAGTCATGAGCCACCACGCCCAGTCAAGAGCATTGTTTTCTAGCTGTTTTTAAGTTCATGGTGTTAGAATTTTGTCCGTAAAATATGATGGAACGTATTTTGAATGGTTAAAAAGCTACCTAAATATCCTGTAAGTGAAGTTTCTAAAGTGTTGATTTATGTTCATATAAGATTAAACACACACAGATGCTTCACAGCTTTAATGCTACTGAGTCCTCTTTGTACTTTATGAGTCCAACACTCTGCTCAGAATGTGCTTTTTCCTGGCAGTTGATCCAGTCCCCTGTGACAACCCCCCTTGGGCTTATCATGTTGAAGACAACTTCAGAAGAGCTGGCTTGTCCTCGTGAGGACCTCAGTGTGGCTCGGAAGGAGGAGTTGCGGAAGCTGCTACTGGACCAGGTGCAGACAGTGCTTGGGCTACTGACAGGTGAGCAGTGTGGTAGTGCCCAGAGATCGAGGCCTGCCCACAGACGCCCAGAGTTCAGGCCTTGGCACTCAGCAGTTTTGGGCAGTTGTTTGTGCTGCTTCTGAGATGGCATGAAAATGGCAAGCTGCATTCCTAACACTTATAGCCCAGTGTCTAGCACACAGTAGGACCGCAAAATAGATTTGTACCTTATTTTCCTTGTAGTCTTTCACTAATTGGTCCTCCCTGTAACTGTGATCAGTGAGGTAGAGTCCAGGTCATAGGAGTATGCTTACAGTGCCGATCGCTACATGGTAAGTTAGGTGGGTGGCAAGCACTCTGTTTAAAATAATTTGAATTGAAGATCAGGAGAAGTTGGAGTAGGAGGCTGTGAACATTTCCCGTTCTGGGTTAGGAAGTGAGATGTGGTTGTGGAGCCAGCCCCTTGTGCACTAGGTTGTCGTTGTATGTAGCATTTTGTCTCTTCTGTTTGATGAGGGCCTTGTGACAAGGCGTAAAGGGTAAGAGTAAACAGAAAGCAAACCACAACCCGAGACAGGAAGGTAGGAGGAGAGGGGAGTATCTGGGGTGGCGTCTCTGTGCTGCTGTGAGACCTATTTGCTAGGGAGGCATGTATGCAGTGCCTGGCCATGAGGCCCTGGGGGTGCTGGGAGCTTGGGCTTGCTAGTTGAGGGAATCTTATAGTAAAAAGAAGCGTTTTTATCTCTTAACTCCTCTATCCAGGCTTCTTATATGACTAGGAACTTTGTTTTTTGTATCTCCAGTTTAGTGCTTGGCATGTGGTAGGCACTTAAAATTGGCTGAAAGAACCATTGATTTAAAAAGTAAACTTGGGTTAGTGCAGTGGCTCATGCCTGTAGTCCCAGTGCTTTAGGAGTCTGAGGTAGGAGGATCACTTGAGCCCAGGAGTTTGAGACCAGACTGTGCAACACATTGAGACCTCCATTTCTCGGGGCGGGGAAAATGTTAGGTGGGTGTGAGATGCAAGCCTATAGTCCCAGCTACTCAGGAGGCTAAAGCAGGCGATTGCTTGAGCTCAGGAGTTTGAGGCTGCACTCCAGCCTCGGTGACAGAGGATGATACCCTTTTTTTTTTTTTTTTTTTCCAAATCTTGATATTTGCCATCCCAGCCCTTCCCTAAAGCCCCAGGGGTGAACCTAAACCTTCAGAGTATTTATTCATTCAAAGCACTTTTTTTTTCTTTTTCCTTTCTTTTGAGCTAGGATCTCTCTCTGTTGCCCAGGCTAGAGTGCAGTGATGTGAACACTGCTCAGTGCAGCCTCAAATTTTGGGGCCTAAGCTATCCTTCCACCTCAGCCTTCCAAGAAGCCGGGACTACAGGCATGTGGCACCGTGCCTGGCTAATTTTTGTATTTTTAGTAGACACAGAGTCTCCCTGTATTGCCCAGGCTGATCTCTAACTCTTAGGCGCAAGTGATCTCCTGCTTTAGCTTCTGAAAGTGCTGAAACTACAGGCATGAGCCACTGTGCCTGGCTTCAAGCACATTTTTTGACACCACAACTAAATGTTAAATTTCTAATGTTAGGGACCATGTTTTATAACTCTGTGTTCTACTGTGCCTAGCAGTATATTAAATATTTAAAAAATAGAGATAAAATTCATCATTTTAAAATGCGGTATTGACTGGCTTTTAGTACATTCTTGAGGTTGTGCAGCCTTCACCACTATCTAATTCCAGAACATTGTCATCACTCTAAAAGAAGCCTCGTACTCATTAGCAGTACCCTCCATTCTCCTCTCCCCCAGTCCCTGGCATTCACTAATCTACTTAGTCTGTCTCTATGGATTTGCCTTTTTTGGAATTCTCATAAAAATGAAAGCATACAGTATGTGATCTTTTGTGTTTGGCTTCTTTCACTTAGCATAATGTTTTCAATATTTATCCAGGTTTTAATATGAAAAATTTGAGAAAAAGATATTTTCAGAAGCCTTTATGATCACCTTATGTTCCCGGTTCTGTAGGTACAAAGAGGAACAAAACACAGTTCCCACCCTTGGGTAATTTACTCTTGAGCGGGAAGAGACAAGTAAATGGTTAAAGGTGTTTTAAAAGCTATAATAGAGTCATGTTTTATGTGCAGCAATTCCGGGAGGAGGTGACAGCTGAATGGAATTTTGAGGGACAGGCATGTGGCGTTTAGTCTAGTGGTGGAAAGGTCAAGTTGAAATTGGGAGGAGGAGAGCAGGTCAGAGGTTGAGGGGGGACACATGTAGAAGGAACAGCAGATGGTTGAGCATAGCGAGGCCACACCTGTGGGGTGGGCTGAAGGCTGGGTCAAGTGAGGCTACATGAGGCCAGCAGAGGCCAGGATTTCTGGCCTGTTTTTTGCGTGAGGAACGAAAGAGGATTGGTAGCAGGTTTGTGGGGAACGAAAAGTTGTGTTTGGGATATGCACATAGTGTTGTCCAGGAAGCAGGTGGACATGCAGCTCTGTGATTGTGTTGCCTTATTTCTGGAGCCCCCATCATATGACACAGAGCTTGGTGTATATATTGAAGGTGAGTTTGGGCCAAGAATGAGAGACTTGAGAAGCTTCAGAATATATTTTCTTGAAACCATGGCAGTGGATGAGTCACTTTAGCAGTGAAAGTGAAATGAGAGGAGAAGCAGGCCAGTAAGGGAACCTGGGGAAACATGCATGTTTAAGTGACTCATGGGCAGAGAATGGAGGTAATAGTGAAAGGGATGGAATCGAGTTCAAAGAAACCGGAGAAAAGCCAGGAAAGAGTGGTGCTTCGTGCTCAGAGAAGGGTTTAGGCTATGGCCTGTAATGGTCAAGGAGGATGGGGATTAAGTGACTGGTGAGTGGACACAGCAACCAGGTGACTCTGGCAAAGAGCAGTGCTGGAGGCAACAGTGGGGAGAGGCCACACTGCAAGGCCACAGTGAAGCAGTGGAGAGCCAAAAGATAGCTGTGAAGTCCAGAGGCACAGCCGCTAGCTGGAGGAGGACGTGGTCAAGAGAGGGATGTTCAAATACTGATGTTCGATCAAAGGTATCAAGAAACTTTCTCTAAATCTGATTTTTATCTGCTGGACATTATTTCTCTTATAACTCTGTTTCTCCTTTCTTGGTAGGTATCTTGGAGACTGTCTGGGACAAACACAGTGTTACTGCTGCCACTCCACCACCATCCCCAACCTCAGGAGACAGTGGTATGGTCTGCCTGCCAGCCAAGGCATTCTTCTTTTAAAATGTAATTGGGGGCAGGTGTGGTCACTTGCACCTGTAGTCCTCCGTACTGAGGAGGCTGAGGTAGGAGGATCACTAGAGGCCAAGAGTTTGAGACCAATCTGGGCAACATAGAGTCCATCTCTATTTTTAAAATTTACATTAAAAAATAGTCCTTTTGATCATCTGCCAAAAAAAAAAAAAGTCCTAGGTTGTTGCCCTCATTTTTTTCTTTTTCTCAAATGTCATGTCTATGTGCTTGTGCTGAGATTGGTATGAGCCTTTGGGCTCACACGTCTGCTTGTCCTTCTGCAGGGGTGGCAGGAGGTGGGCAGCAGCCCGAAGGAGAGGACATAGAAATAGGAATGTTGAGTGCGTTCTTCCTCGTTGGACTCACGTTGGCCAAGCCAGAGTGGGGACCAGGATGCAGTAGTTAACATTGAATCGGCATTGGTTAGGAGTCATTTGGTAAAGCCAAGTGTATTTGCAGAGGCTATTAAATAGTTTACTGGTTGCTATTGTTATTGTCCACAGTTATATTAATTAATATCTGCTTCAGAGTTCAGAGTGCTGTTCATCTAAAGATGGCTACTTTCAAGGATGGATGGAAAGAGGAAATTGCATCTGAACAGGAACTTTAGTTTCTAAATGCTGCTGTTTACACTAAATGATCACAAATGCTTTTCCAGCAGAGTATGTCCTGTGAATTGGCACATATTTCTTCCTCTACTGTAAAGGTCAATGTGGCTACTGAGAAATATTCCCACATCTTCTCCTTTACTTCAAGGAGATAGGCTGTTGACATCAGACATCTCTAAGCCCAAGCTGTTTTATGTAGCCTGCTCTTAATATGTGGAAGTTGAAATTCTTACAGGGTTACTCTAGAATTAGAAATATATCAGGAAGTTTTGAGGAGTGCTCTTAGTGCCCTGGTTATTACAAATTTTCTTTATCTTACTTGGATTAAAAATTATTAGCAGGCCATTTGTCATACTGCTTAGATTAAAAAATAGAGCTCTAGAGCACATTATGAGCTCATAGGAAATGGAACTTTGTATTTGGTGGCAGACATTTATTCTTTAGGTAGATATTTGAGGTGGCTCAGCAGATTTATATTTTGCGGTATCTGGATGATTAAAGAAACATTTGGAGATTCAGAGGTTTGATTTTATGAGTGAACGAATACCTTGGAGTATCCACAGTTAAGTTTGTCATTTCATGTAAATTCTGTTTGCAAAGATTAGTTCTTTTTTTGAGACAAGGTCTTCTCTGTCACCCAGACTGGAGTGCAGTGGCAGTGATCATGACTCACTGCAGCCTGGAATCCCTGGGCTCCAGCGATCCTCCCATCTCAGCCTCCCAAGTAGCTGGGACCACAGGTGTGCACCAACATGCCCAGCTATTTTTGTATTTTTTGTAGAGATGGGGTTTTGCTGTGTTGCCCAGGCTGGTCTCAAAACTCTTGAGCTTAAGCGATCTGCCTGCCTCAGCCTTTCAAATTGCTGGGATTACAGGTGCGAGCCACCATACCCAGCCAAGATTAGTTCTTTGGAGTTAGATTTGTTTTAGACACTTAAATACTTGGTATGTAGTTTGTTAACAGCAGCAGTTTATCGTAGAAGAAACACTTGTTTGTGTTTCACTTGGCTTCATCCAGAGAGGTTCTGAGCTAACTCAGTTTATACTTTGATAGGCTCTATTTTCCTAAGGTCACGTTGGGGAATGTCAGATAATACAAACCAGAAGTATGTGCTTACCTCTTTTATGTGTTGCCTAGGTTTTATGAGGCTGGGCGGAATAAAATGTGAACTAACTTGACATTTGCATGGAACAAAACCTAAAATATAGTGCCTATTTCTTGAGAATTGCCTCTTAAAATTTTTTGAAGTGTTGGATTTTTGTATTTAAGAAACAGCAAAATAAATTGAGCCTATGGGGTGCCCAGGGAGTTATGTAAGCTTTTAAGCTGGTGTACTTCCCCTTTAAAAAAAATTGCACCTTCATTTGTTAAAATATATTTTTTTTCTTTTTATGGTAATGTAAGTGAAGTCATTAGATCTTTGGACAGTGCTGATGATGTAATCATCATTCATTTTGGTGCTTTTGCTCAACTCTTTTTGTGCACTTAAGACACAAAGTTAAGCAGTAAAACTTCCAAAAAATTGTTTTGCTTTCTTGACCATATCAGTTTTCTAGAGAAAATTTATTCTGAGAAACCGAAGGGCCCAGTGAAGCAAGCAAACAAACTCCTTAGCACACCCCAGCTCAGCCCTTGCGGGACTCTCCCGCCCTGCCCTTCAGGGTTAGTAGCCCCCTGAGGCTTGTGGTTTTCTTTTCTCCGTATACTTTCTCTTAATACTAGTTTCTGCAACAACTCCTGTAATAGCCTGGATGTAGAAAAAGGTTTGAAGGTATGTGTGGTTTATTTCTCAGCATAGTTCCCCAGACTGTTACCTGAACTCCTAAACCAGCTGCAGTAGTGATCACTCACCTCATTAGACCAGACTGCTGTGAAACACAGGATGGTCCATCTCTTGCTTACAAACAAGGAAGCTTGCCAGGGGTTGCATCGCCAGTGAACAGAGTGGGCACATGAACCCCTACCAGAACCTAGAATTCCAAGTCTAGGTGCGCAGTCATCATCCTAGCTGTACCTTCTTGGTTGTTCTCACCAGTTCTGTCCAATTCCTTCCCCTGGTTTCGAATCTTACTTACTCTGTGACCTTGAGTGGGTCCTTTACCTTCTCTGACCACTGATGTCCTTGACTATAAAAAGAGAATAGCTTCCTCTGAGGATAAATGAGGGAAGATGTGGGCATTGCCCCCCACCTGCTGAGGCTGTTTCTTCCTGCTGCGCTTGTGCAGCCTCCTCATCGTCCTTTGTCTCCTCTCTCTTCACTTCTCTTTGCTTGGACCAATGGGAAAAAAAGTGCACAGAATGAGATTATGTGACTACGGCAATTCTGAGTTAGCTTTGATTGTTCTGCAGTAAAATGAAGGGACCATATCGTTCCCGTGCACATGGTATGTAGTTTCAAATGTAGATCTGTACATACGTGATGATGAAAAATTCTTCAGGGTGAGGATATATCAGAGAGCATGAATTGAGGCCAGTACTTCCTGCTTCCTCCCAAACTCTTAACAACTTGCATATCTTCATGCAAACGTTTTCCTGTATTCCTGCCTATAGAAAGGTGGGACTTGGGAGGGTCACTTACAACTCCTGTGACCTTATTTTCTCCTCCAAGGGCTCCCTGAATAGTGTTCCCCCATTTTACTGGACCATGGCTGCAGTTAGTTCTATGGTTTGTCCTGCAGCGGATATTTGACAGTGTCTGGTTAACACGACTGTAGAAGTGCTATTGGCATCTAGTGAGTGGAGGCCAGGGTGCTGCTGAACACCCCGCAGCATGCACGGGACCAAAGAATGATCTAGCCCCAGATGCAAGTAGAGCTGAGGTTGAGAAACCCTAAGTTAGTAAATATACAATTTTGGGAAACACATGAAGTTTCAATAATTAAAAAGCTTTGTATGAAAGTTTATTACAGGGCTGGGCGTGGTGGCTCAAGCCTGTAAATCCCAGCACTTTGGGGGGCCGAGGTGAGAGGATCACTTGAGCTTAGGAGTTTGGCAACTTCTGTGTTGTATACACATACACATACACATACACATAACACATACACATACACATACACATACAGGCATGGTGGCTCCTGCCTGTAGTCCCAGTTACTTGGGAGGGTGAGGTGGAAGGATCACTTGAGTCCAGGGGGTTGAGGCAGCAGTGAGCCTTGATTGTACCACTGTATTCATGCCTGGGCAACAGATCAAGACCCTGTCACCAAAAAAAATTACAAATACCCAACCATGTATTCATTCCTTCTAAGTCAGTAAATGCACCAGAATTGTCTACACAGCTCTGTGGGGATTGGTGCATATCACTGCCAGGTCACAGGTTTGTAATCAAGCTATCCTCTTCCACAGAGAACTTGGTAAACCTCTCTTAGGTTTGCATTGGAAATGGCTGCCACATGAAGCAGAATCTGTTTTGTGGTGATTCCTTCTACCTTGATTACAGTGTAATTTTTGAAAAACACTTTTGTCATCCACTAAAATACCTTGACATACTTTAAGTAAAATCATTTTTATGGAGAAACAGCCTTTTAACAGGTTCTTCTCCCTGGCCCCAACCTTTTTAGGCAGATGAGTTGTGATATACTTCTTAGCAGATGCTGACTTCCATGACCATGGTCCTGCTACGTTCTTTCTTTGAGGACAAAAGTAATCACAGGTCATTCATATCCACCTTTTCGCCTTTGCATAATCTTGTTCAGTCTTTGTCTTCACATATTTGTCTTTCGATGCTTACAGTCATGGTGTACACGTGCTATTTCACGTATGATTTTGGACCATGCATATTTTTCTGTATTTATTTTATCTCTCTTTTTTAATACAGAGGAGAACAATTAAGAATATTTTTCTGTATTTAAATATTAGCTTTCTTATTGCTCATTTTTCCTGGTTGCATAATCTTTCCAGTGAACTTGCTTTTTGGAAGGGAACACTGGTTTTGAGGCCAAACCCTAGTTTGGTTTCATTTCTACCTCATGGTAGCAAAGGGACTTGGGGAAACACCTGGTCTGTCTGTGCCTTGGTTATTTTAATGGTCTGCAAATATGAGTAACAATACCTGCCTTAGAGTTGTGAGTATTAAATAAGACTATGCATATAGTTTTCAGTGTAGGGTCAAGCAAATAATCACACAGCAGACTGCAGCTGTTACTGCTTTTACTATATTATTATGGATGTTTTGCTTTTTTCCTTTTAGTGATCCATTCTGGAAAGTCTTCTGAGCCATATTCTAGGGACAGCTTTTAAATCTGCTTTTCCTTTTTTTTTTTGGCTCCTCATAAACCAACTTGAAAAGTCCACTTTAAGAATGGAGCTTAAACCCCTTGCTAATAAAATCACAAAATCCTCAGTATAATAGCAGGAGGAGGTTGCGGCTGAGAAAGGCTAGCCAACTTATTCATGTTCATCCAGCGTTAGTACTAGGCCTCAGTTCTTAATAAGCCTAGGGACCCCTGGAAGTACTCTGGACCCTCTGGGGAGTCCCAAAGGCCAGGTATGTGTTCATAAAAATACTAAGACATTGTTTGTCATTTTTATTCTCATTCTCTCATGAGTATATGAAGAAAAAAGTTAATTCCAGATTCCACATTGCAGTTAATCAGTCAGAAATTACTATTCATCAGATTTTAATGTAATATTATAGAATAGCCACAGTTATTTGAGAAGGTCACTAAAAGCCATTGACCATTTGTAGTTGCATATCTGTGTGAAGCTGCATTTTTTTCAGTGAAAAAAGCCTATTGCAAAAGAGTGAAGGCGAAGCAGTTGAGAGAGTCTAGTTATCTTTTAAACCAGCCACTAAAGAGATTTCAAAAATACAAAAACAGTACTACTACACTTTGGGAGGCCGAGGTGGGTGGATCACCTGAGGTCAGGAGTTCGAGACCAGCCAGACCAATGTGGAGAAACCCCGTCTCTACTAAAAATACAAAATTAGCTAGGCATGTTGGCACAGGCCTGTAATTCCACCTACTGGGGAAGGAGGTTGAGGCAGGAGAATCACTTGAACCTGGGGAGTGGAGGTTGCAGTGAGCCAAGATTGTGCCATTGCACTCCAGCCTGGGCAACAAGAGCAAAACTTAAAACAAAACAAGACAAAACAAAAAACAGTACTGTTCTTCTCAGTAATTATTTTTGGGTGAAATACAGCCTTTTTTTTTTTTTTTTTTTTTTTTAAATGTTATTTATGCTTACATGATGGCTTTATAATTAAATGAATTAAATATTGAAACATTTCCCAGCTTTAATTTCTAATTTGGCAAATATCAGTAGAAGTAACCCTCATGAGAACTTTCTGTTTGGGATGCTCAGTAGTTTTTAAGAGTGAGGACTTCTGAAACCCAAACATTTGAGACCTAGTGCTATAAAGTAAAAAATAAAATGTAAATATTTACCCCAATATCTCATATAGAAGGAACATCAAATAATATTTGATCATTCCAGACATCTCTCCACAGAGATAAGACAGATAAAAAGACAAAAATGGCATCCAATTTTATAGTTGTTGGTTTTATTAACAAATTTTAGTTTAACCTGAATTTTTTTTTTTTTTTGAGACAGTAGTCTGTCTCTGTCTCGATCTTGGCTCACTGCAACCTTCGTCTCCTGGGTTCAAGTGATTCTCATGCCTTAGCCTCCCGAGTAGCTGGGATTACAGGTGCTTGCCACCACACCCGGCTAATTTTTTTGTATTTTTAGTAGAGATGAGGTTTCACTGTGTTAGCCAGGATGGTCTCAATCTCCTGACCTCATGATTCGCCCACCTCGGCCTCCCAAAATGCTGGGATTACAGGCATGAGCCACTGTGCCCAGCCCT
>NW_016107354.1:424933-447164 GCF_001604975.1 Cebus imitator
TTTTTTAAAAGACAGAGTCTTGCTCTGTCACCCAGGCTGGAGTACAGTGGTACAATCATAGCTCACTGCAGCCTTGACATCCCCATGCTCAAGTGATCCTCCTGCTTAAGCCTCCTGAGTAGCTGGGCCTTCAGGGCTGCACCACCATGCCTGGCTAATTTTTGTATTTTTTGTAGAAATGCATTCTTGCTATGTTGTCCAAGCTGGTTTTGAATTCCTGAGCTCAAGTGATCTGCCTGCCTTAGCCTCCAGAAATGCTGAGATCACAGGTGTGAGCCACTGTACCTGGCCTCTTGTTATAGTTTTAAATATTTTTCTTCTTTTGTCTTCTCTAAAATAATTTTACAGCTTTTTTTTCCTGTTTCATTTTGTTTGATTTCCTTTAGTCTAGTGCTTTCAAAAATCAAGCAAGCGTAAGAATCACTTGGAGCGCTTTGTAAGAACACAGATTCCTGGACCCCAACCCCTTCAGGCTCTACTCCAGTAGGGTGTGGGATGGGGCCTGATTTGTATTTCTGATGAGCTCCCTGATTACACTACTGGTGCAGCTCCACAGAGTAGCCCCATGGTTCTCCAGTTTTGGGTTTTGGGGCCCCTGTACTCTTAAAAAATTCCTGAGGTTCTTAAAATGCTTTGTAAGTTATATCTGTTGATAGAAAAACTGAAAAAATGTACAAATAGTCGTTAATTTATTTAAAAATAACTGATGAAAGCATTACATATTAACAGAAAATATACTTTAATAAAAACTACTTTTTGAAAGCAAACAAATTCACTGAGAAAAAGTGGTGGTTTTACAGTTTTGCAAATCTCTAACGTGGCTTAGTGAAAGAGAGCTTCTGCATTTTATCTGTTGCAATATCCCATGTGATATAGCCTCTGGAAAGCTCCATTGTACACTTGGAGATAATGAAAGTGAAAAAGGAAAAGAACATCTTAGTATTCCTTTAAAAATAGTTTTGAATTTGTGGGCACCCTTCCCTGTAGTCAACAGCCATTTTAATGTAGATAACATCTATCCTTTGTTTGGTAACATGTTCTTGTAAAAACTTACAGTTTTGTGTCCATGTATTTTAGTATGTAAATGGCGTGGTGAAACTACCATTCTGTTTCTTACTTTTAATTTAACTGTATCTTTTTAAGGCCTCTCCAAGCTGTTGCCTGTCTGTGCCTTAGTCCTCTGCTTCTGCTCACTGTGTGATATGATATCTGCCTCTGCATTCCCTATCCTCTCCTGCCAGGGAGGAGGCCAGACTGCCTCCAGCTCTCCGCTTCACGCACCTCTGCCTGTCCCCTTGTGGACCCATGTGAGGATTGCGTTGGGAGCACACAGGGAGAATGGTCAGGCGAAAGGATATGTGAATATTTAATAGGACTCCAGAGTGCCCGGTCCTCCTCAGAATGCCCATCCTCCTTCAGCGCCTTGTGAAGGTTCCTGCGTCCATTCCTTGTACTTGACATGTGGCGTTCACCAACATTTTTTCAGAATCCTTTTAATTTGCTTTTTCTGATTACTAATGAACTTGAAGTCTCTTCATATGCTTTAGAGTTTCTTTCTCTGAAAATTGTCTCTTCATATCAACTGCCTGTTTTTGTACTGGGGTTGTGTTTACTGATGTGCAGCATTAAAAAATATATATATTTTAAATAAAATATGTTTTAGCTTTTAGTCCCTTTTGGTGTTAGAAACTGTGAATATCTTCTCACAGTCTGTTGTTTGCCTGGTAACTCTCCCTTAATATTTTCATTGATTAGAAACTTTTAATTGTGATATTATATGCTTCAGTATTTTTTGTTAAGGTTTTCATTTTGGTAGTTTTAGTGAGTCTTTTTCTCTCTTTTCTTATATTTCAAATACTTTTATATTTTCTTCTGTTAACTTTAAAGTTTTACCTTTGGTTTAAGTCTTTAATTCATTTGGTGTCCAACTCTATATGTGGTGTTAGGGATTTTTATTTGTTTGTTTATTTATTTGTTTGTTTATTCATGTATCATGCTTTTCAAAAGCAAAGTCATGTTTTGGGGGAACAGTAGCAAGGAAATAAAAACAAGTGGATGTGGGGTTTTGTAGCCAGAGAATAATCCTATCTCCTCTTCCCTTATGTCTCCTGGGAAACTGCTGTTCTGCAAATCTCACTACAACTAAATTTAATTCAAAACACTAAAGATTATATCCAGACCCCCCTCACTAAGAATCATAATCAATTATCTTATTTGTGCTCTACTGTTGAATTTTCCTAATTAGTATTTAACTTTGAGCATATAGATTTTATTTTTTGATTTCATAGGTAACCAAACTGAATTTTTTTTTTGAAGGAGAATTACTTAAAGTCATTTGTAAGAGATTTGATACAGGATAGCTTAAAAGCCTTTTTTATTTTCAGGTGACTTACTGAGTAACCTGTTGCAGAGTCCTCGTTCAGCCAAACTGTTGAATCAGCCAATTCCCATCCTTGACGTGGAGAGTGAGTATATCTGTTCCCTGGCCTTGGAGTGCCTGGCCCATCTCTTCAGTTGGATTCCTCTGTCTGCGAGCATCACCCCATCCCTCCTTACCACCATATTCCACTTTGCGCGATTTGGCTGTGACGTCCGGGCCAGAAAGATGGCGTCAGTTAACGGCAGCAGCCAGAACTGTGTCTCGGGTCAGGAGCGCGGCCGGCTGGGGGTCTTGGCCATGTCCTGCATCAATGAACTCATGTCCAAGAACTGTGTGCCTATGGAATTCGAGGAGTATTTACTGCGTATGTTCCAGCAGACTTTCTACCTCCTGCAGAAAATCACCAAGGATAACAATGCCCACACAGTGAAGAGCAGGCTAGAAGAGCTCGATGAGAGGTAATGAAACCAGGTGTGGAGCCGGTGTGCCCAAAGAAAGGGCCCTGACTGTTTACCATGCTGTGCCGCATGGCATCTGTAATCCTCTTTGATTTCAGAATATGGGGCTGCTGGTGAGGAACAGAAAGGTAGGTGTGTGCCAGTAACTCTGAGATTAGCTGGAAGGGCTAGGGTGGTCAAGGGAAGTGACTGAGGTTGAAACTGCTTGTGCCTTGTGCAGGTTTGTTGTCTTTCCTCCCCATCCACCTCCTGTCCTCCCTTCTGCTCCTCCTGCCCCCTTTTCCTTACTATTTGCTTGCAGGTCTGAGGTGGTGCAGGGACTGAGACTGCTGCTCCTGCGTAGCCAAGAACAGGAGAAGAGGTCCGTGGAGGTACAGGAGTTACAATCGCCCTTTCTCACTTGGTGTCAGTTTTTACTACTTGACTTTTCCCAAGTGAACATTCTGCAGTGTATAGGAATGTTGTTGTTATTATGAGTTTTACGCCAGTGGCAAGTTTTCATTAAACAATAGGAGGGATGTTAATGTGTGCACAGGTTAATGTAGCACACGCCTGTATTCCTTCGTTATTGTCTTCTCTAGTGGAGCCTACAATGACCTACCTTTTTTTTTTTTTTTAAAGCACTCTAAAAGATGACTCTAACACAGTACTCTGAGGCAGGGTTTCATTATTTATGTCTCTTGCAGATGAGTTCATTTTTGTATCTTACAACTTTGGTTAACATGACGCTACAGCTATATGAAAACAAGGGAAGTTGGAAACTTATGAAAAATCAGATTGACTGTTTAGAGACTTTCAAGCAGTAAATTATATCGAATTAGTAAATATTTACAGATTATGTGGCAGCAAAAGTTGCAGATATTCTACTCAATTTTCCTTTGATGGTCCTGTGTTATTAAGCTATACAGAATTAAGCTATTTCCTTTTCCTTAGAATAAATAGCAGAATATAAAGTCAAGTGCCTAAAATTAAAAGTTTTAGTGCTTTTTAAATTGGGCAGTTTTAGAAAGTTTTTCTAAAATTAAAAAATTGGTACATAAGATTATTTTGGCTTGGTTTATGTAAAACTGTGTTGTTTGTTTTGTATAATAGTCTGATATGATAATATGTTTTTAAAAATTATTTGATGGTAGCTTTCTATATGAATTCAAAGGCATCCTTATTCACACTTTCATATTCTATCTGTGGTTAAGAAAGGATGTATTACTTTCATGTTTTTTGAATGATCTGTGTGTCTCATGTCAATATCTCTTCATATGTTAATTTAAAAATCTAGCTGCTTGTATCAACCATCAAATATCAGTTGTTTTGACTTGAATCATAATGTAGTCACAGATGCTTTGTTGTGACTTCCATTTGGGTGGTATAGAAATGTCATCATGGATTGTCTATGTATTGATGTTGTTATGTGTAACTTTTGTGCTCTTGGTTTTACATTTTAATCCTGTGCTTCCTATTGCCCTGTGAAAGCTGAGAGGTGCCTGGGAGCAGAAAGGTGACATGAACAATGCTGTGTGCTTGCTTCCTGCCTCTGGGTCCCCTACCACTAATTCTAAACAGCTCAGTCCATTCTCAGTTGTTTAGGAGCTGCTAACCACATCCTTGGCTTCTCTTTCCCTCTACTGCCTTTTCCCCTAACTTTCTACTGTTCATTAGCACCTGTACCAGAAGGTGGGCAAGGGAAAGAAAATGAGGTGAAATAAAATCTGTAGTTTTAGCTACTGAGCAGCCTTGTTTGTATTTTTTAAAAAATTGGGATACTAAATAAAATTGAGATTGTTTTGTATTTTGCCCATGGCTTCTCTTTCTCTCTCTCTCTCTGTCTTTTTTTTTTTTTTTAAATGGGTGGTAGTGAATTGAGTGCACTTTCCTAAAGAAAAGTCAGCTGGCTGGTGACTTTGTCCATATAAAACCATCATGTAGTACATAAAGCTGGTGAGGAAAGAGTTCCTACTTGAGTATTGGTAATTGATGACATCAGAGAGAAGTGTTGTTATATGTTACTGTTTCTAAAAACAGTTGATTTTAGTGCCTGTTTTTCGAGTACTTGGCCCCATGATCCAAAGAGACAGCTATTCTTTTTATCAAAACAAATTAATATGTAATTTTTAAAAAGCTGCAAATAAGCTCGGCCATATAGAGGTCAGACAGGCGCCTGGCTACCCTCAGGGAGATAGGTCCCAGGAGCAGCACGGGACATTTGATTTCTGGGCCAGTTTTGCTTTTCTGAGTAGTAGTCTTCTCTCCTTTTATTATTTCACATATCTCTGTTTTAAAAAATAGCTTTTGCAGTCATGAGTTTCAGAATTGCTTTTAGCTATTATTTCATTTTCAGCTAAGGCCTAGTATGTCTTTTTTTTTTGTGTTGGTCTCTGAAATGTGATTTGTGAGGTATAGCCATCTCATTTTCTAATCACCTTTTGGTATTTAGGGGCTTAAAATGACAGTTTCTGAAATGTGAGAGTGATGATGTGCTGTGTATTTAATAACAGAGATCTCTTATCCTTGCAGCTATGACCCACACTCTTCTATGAAATGAGTTTGTGAATACAAATGAGTTGGGGATTCACTGTGAAGTGAAAAGAAAGAGCACTGGATTGGGAGTGGATGATAGTCCCGTTCTGCCATGAGTTGGCTGAGTGACTTTGGGCCGGTCACTTTATCTCTCTGGGCTTCCTTTGCAAAATGGAAGCATCAGACTAAAGTCCCTGAGGCTTGCCCAGCTCTAACAGCCTTCCTCCCTTATATCTGAAATCACTTTTAGAGTATTGGGATGTGCTATGTTTAATTAGCACCAGGAACTAAAGAGGGGAAAATGGCCATTAGGTTGCAAGCCTGAATACATCTTACCTGGATGCCATGCCCTTTGTAGTCTGGTTTTGTTTTTGTGTCTTTAACACCATTCATTTTAGTATTTTGGCCTCCTGGAAAGAAAACCAGCCTTGTAGACTTGCCAGATTGAAATGACACAGTGATCTGCCCATTAACTTTTTATCATCATTTCCTTTCACTTTAATTGGGTCACAACACAAATGACTTAGAAAATGTGAGCGCACTAGATTATAAGAAGCCTTAGCAGACAGTGTCTGAGGATTAAAGTTGCTTTTCTGCTATGTTTCAGGTGGTTAATGGAATGAAGGGTTGCCTGTCCCATAGGTAATTGTTGCAGGCCTTTATATTTTTAAAAGAAAATATATTACAAATTTGTATAGTTCTGTACTGAAAGAACTTTGGATTGAATTTAAGTTCTCTTCCAAGGAGGTAGCTGGGTTTCTTATTGTTACCTTTTGTCTTGTCTCATTTAGCTATATTGAGAAGTTTACCGACTTTCTTCGGCTCTTTGTGAGTGTTCATCTAAGAAGAATCGAGTCTTACTCCCAGTTCCCTGTGGTGGAGTTTTTGACACTTTTGTTCAAGTACACATTTCATCAGGTAAAGCACCAAAGCCGTCTTTCCCTTCCAGAGAAAAGATTTACCTTGTAACTTTCAGAAGAAAGAACTTTTCTTTCAACTTTATTTTCCAAACATTAACATAGTGCTTATTCAGTGAAGAGTCACTGGTTTAATCCTCCTGACATCACTGTGAAGGAGGTACTATTATTATTGTCCTCTCTGTTCTGCAGATAAAGAGACTGAGGCACAACCGTTAACTTATTTAGAGTCAGACAGTGTAGTAAGTGGTGGAGCTGGGATCTGAACACAGAGTTGGGGCTCTTGACCACTATTATGTGAGCAAAGCAAAAGACAGGAAAAGTGTGAAATTAGGGTGTTTAGTTTTATGCTGTAACTGTCACTGAAGCTTCCCTCAAGAAGATTATATATAGTGAAGCTCTGGAGAGTTAAGTTTTGGTAGTGTCCAGTTTTTTCTCCCCTTCAACAAATGTTTTTTGAGCTCCTATTGTATTCCAGGAGCTAGACATATAACCTTCACAAACAAAGTCTTTGCCTGAATTGGGTTTATATTCTGGTGACTCAGTATTTTTATATATACACACACATATAAAAATATATAAAATTATAGATGTGGCTTTACTGAGGTATAATTTTATATACAATAAAATTCCCTCATTGTAATTGTATGATTCAGTGATGTGCAGTGAATTCATAGAGCTGTACAAGCAACACCCCAGTACAGTTTTAGATATTTTGGTCACATTCTATCCCCTGTGCCTGTTGGTGTGTGTTTTTATTTTTTATTTTTGTTTTTAAAGTTTTTGGTAGAGACCAGGTCTTGCTATGTTGACCAGGCTGATTTTGAACACCTGGCCTCAAGTAGGCCTCCTGCCTGGGCCTCCTAAAATGCTGAGATTACAGGTGTGAGCTACCATGCCCAGCTGTGTGTTTTTAAAATAAGCTTTTTATTGAACTATGACACACATACAGAAAAGTGCATAAATCTTATGTGTAGTTAGATGAATTTTCCCCAGATTGACATATGCATGTAACCATCACCTAAGTCAGGACATAGAATGTCGCCAGCACCCAGGAAATCTCCTCATGTCCTTTCTAGCCACTTCCCTTCCTTTCTCCCCAGAAGTAACCCAGTCCTGATCTTTTACCACAGATTACTTTCGCCTGTTTTAGAGCTTCTCGGAATGAAAGCACATAGTGTCTGTTTTATCTGTTTTTTGTTGGACCTTGTGTTTGTGAGCCTCGCTTGTGTTGTGTGTGGCAGTAGTGTGTTGACTGCCGTTGCTGCTGTAAGTCATTGCCTGCAAGTCTACTCCCCTGCTGATTTGGCTGCTTCCAGTGCCTGGTGATCTTGCAGTGAACATTCTTGTACATGCTTTTGGATGTACACAGATAGCTCTTTTTGTTGGTATGTACCAGGGATGAAACTCATGGGGTCACTGAGGACATTTGATTTTACAAGTGGCCTTTTTAAAAAAACAAAAACAAAAACTACCAGTGTTGTAGCTTAATGTGGCTAGAGGAGAGGAAAGGGCCTAGGCAGGAGGGTTGTGTGTATGACTTGGAGCAGGGGTTTGGTGTGAAAGCTGACCTTTCTCAAGGAAGATCTTGGCACATGAAAATAGAAGAGAACCAAGTGATCAGGATGAGCCAGTCCTGGGAGCAGGGGAGGGAGGGCCAAAACTTGAAGAAGTTCAGCTGTGTCAGGTAGAGGGGCAAGGGAGTGCAGAGCATGAGGAGAGCCGCGCCGAGCTCTCTAGTCCTCGGGAGTGTAGGCGGATGAGGATGTAGGGGAGAAGCATCACAGGCAGGACAGTTTTGAGACATCCAGAGGAGTTTTAAAGGAGACCATGGAAAAGGAGGGTTTGAGGGAACATTGAGTGAGTGTTAAATAGCGTAGCAGAAATGAGACAGCTGAGGAGCCAGTTTGAGGTCAGAAACGGGAGTCTTGCTTGGGGGAGATGGAATGACAATGTCTTAACATGTTTTTTACTCTCTGTGTAATGGGGCCTTCTAGTGTAGAGAGCATAGAAGAAAGTCAGAGTGTTTTAAAGTAGTTACGTCTTATGCCTGTTTCTTTGGATTTGGACTCAAAAGTTTTGTGTTTGAAAAGTTTTGTGTTTGAGGTCTGCTTATCTCTATTAGGTCTGTGTCCTTGGAGAAATAATTTCTTTAGATTTCAGTTTCTCTACCTAAGAAGATAGACTGCAATGGGTATCTTCAGGTCTTTCCCCTTGTTTATTTTTTTATTCTTTCACTAGACTCCTGTGTGTTATTGAATTGAAAATGGTGGTTTTCTATATTTCTATATTATATTTATATATTGGGAAAGTAATTGGGGAAAAAGCATACTCATGAAGCAAACCACAAGCTTCTTTCTTCCTCTCTGTACCTGGAATCGTCAGATGAGCTTGTTTCTGCCCTCCTGATCTCTTGTATGAGGATCTGCCTTTCTGAGTGCATGCTGACCACCTGTGGGAGTAGGTGTGTCCTTGAGGTCCAGACAGAATCAGATTCTGAGCATTAGACAGGGACAAGAACCTGAAAGATGCACTGTCCCAGCTTACTGTGGGTAAACCAGGGCAGACAGCCCTTTGCTGGGCGGTAGAGTGGTGAAAAGGTGGCAAGGTGCACTCTAGGACCAAGGCCTGCTCATAGGGGAGGTCTTTGGAATAAGATTTAAGAATAAGTAATTAAATGATCCCAGGAGAGAGCTTTAAGTTCTCATCTGTTCAATAACAAGTATGATCTTACTCTATCATAGCTTTATTATCTGTAATGTGGGAAAATAGGTCTTTCTCTCGTCTAGAGGGTTATATGAGTATACTTACTTAATACTTTTGCCTTTTGTTTTCAACATTCACGAATTTTAGTACAGTCATGCATTGCATCCCTTAATTGACAGGGATGTCTTCTGATGAATGTGTTGTTAGGTGATGTCATAATTGTGTGGACATTATAGAGTGCACTTACAGAAGCCAAGATCGGAGGCCGCAAACCTGTGCAGTGTATTACTGCGTAGAGTACTACTCTACTACGCCACTGTTTGCATACCGTAGGCAGCTGTAACGCATGGTAGGTATTTGTATCTAAACATAGAAAAGGTAGAATAAAAATACAGTGTTATCTTATTGGGGCACTGTCATGCATGCAGTCTATTGTTGATCAAAATGTTGTTATATGATACATCACTGTACTGATAAACATAATTCTGAAGAACAGTAATAAGACAGAAGATGGTGCTAGTATCTTTTTTTAACCATTTCTCCTTTTCTGTTTCTTTTCCTGCATTTTTCCCTTAACCTAAGCACCCTGCCACCGTCGCCTCCCGCTAGCAGTGCTCAGCAGGTGTCTGCTGCCTCCTGCCTCACCTTGCTTACTGAGCCTCGTGGCTGTCTGTAAGCCTACATCTCTCTGTCTCAATGCTTCTAAGCTTTGTGCACCCTCACTACTTCCTTCTTGTTCATGTGTTTTTCATTTTGCCCCTTTTTCCTGAAACCCTGCCTGAGATGGTATACCCTGAGGAGGGGAAGGGTGGCGTGATCTCAGCTCACTGCAACCTCCACCTTCCGGGATCTCAGCTCACTGCAACCTCCTCTTCCTGGGTTCAAGTGATTCTTCTGCCTCAGCCTCCTGAGTAGTTGGGATGATAGGCACTTGCCACCATGCCTGGCTAATGTTTTGTATTATTTGTAGAGATGGGGTTTTACCATGTTGACCAGGCTGGTCTCAAACTCCTGACCTTAGGTGATCCACTTGCCTCGGCTTCCCAAAGTGCTGGGATAATAGGCATGAATCACTGTGCCTGGCCAAGATCCACTTCCTATTTCTGATTTTGTTCGTTAATTGTCTTGTTACCTTGGGCAAGACATGACTTGACTTCTGAGCCTTGGTTTCTTTATCTGTAAAAGGGGAAGAAGCAAAATATTCCCAAGACTCTTGTTCACATAGAACAATGCAAATGAAAACTAAACAGTGTAAACCACTTGGAAGACAAGAGTGACATCATTAGTTTCTTAAAGAAAACTGCCTGGATTATCAGACATCAGTTAGCCCTGGAATCTGAAAAGTAAATTGGAGTCTAGGTTCATTTTAAGAATGGGTCTGTGAAGGTTTTGAAAAGTTAGGCGATTTCAAAAGTGGAGCCAGCCCATCATCTTTGTGACCGGAATGAACCATGTTCACAGCAACTATCAGAGGCCAGGTTATGGGCAGCCTGTGGGCAGTGCACAAGCCCTCACAGTGGGGCCTGCAGGAATGGATGTGAAAGGTGGTGTTTCAAGTTATACAGGGGGTGTCTGCTCACCTTTTTCCCCAGCCTTGAGCCATACAGCAAATCCTCAGTTCACATGCATGAAGTTGACATGTATAAGTATAAAGTACTTTGACGGAGCCATAATACTTGGATTTGTGTGGTAGCCTTTCTCAAAGGCACTTCCACGTGCATCTGAGGAGCTGTGCTCTTTTGAGGGGGTGGTGGATATTTTTAAACCAAGGAGGGACAACCTTGGTCACTGACTTGAGGGAAGCTCAGCAAATCGAAGCCAGGACGAGAGTGTGTGTCTTGGATGGGCAAGTCTAGTGGCTTGTCTGAGGAATACTCATGTCATTTTCTTTTTCTTTTTTTTCCTTTTTTGAGACAGAGTCTTGCTCTGTCACCCAGGCTGGAGTGCAGTGGTGTGATCACGGCTCACTGCAACCTCCACCTCCTGGGTTCAAGCGATTCTCCTGCCTCAGCCTCCCGAGTAGTTGGGATCACAAGTGTGCATTGCCATACCTGGCTAATTTTTGTATTTTTTGTAGAGATAAGGTTTATGCCATGTTGGCCAGACTGGTCTCGAGATCCACCCGCCTGGGCCTCCCAAAGTGCTAGGATTAGAGGCGTGAGCCACTGTGTCTGGTGGCCATATCATTTCCATGTGGCTTCTTCATTGTTTTTCCTGGTTATTCTCCTGGTTCACTTCATGTCATGGACACTCCTGATATTGCCAAGTATGAAGTAGAGACAGGACTTGGTCATTTTGTTTTCTGAAATTGATCCTGTCTAGTTCCAGAGCTACCTTTTGGGTTGTGAAGTTGGAGTTTGCCTGGCTTTTTAAGTCTGTCTCTTCCTCCCTCCCTCCTTCCCTCCCTCCCTCCCTCCTTCCTTTCCTTTCCTTCTTTTCTTTTTCTTTCTTTTTAAAAATATATTTCAATTTTTTTCTAAAATGTAGACACCAGCTCTCACTATATTGACTGGGGTGGTCTTGAACTCCTGGCCTCAAGCAGTCCACTCGCCTTGGGCTCTCATAGTGCTGGAATTATGGGTATGAGCCACCGCATCCAGCCAAGTCACACTTATTCTGTCTCAGACTTTAGCTTAGGTACAGAACGCCCACTGGACACCAGTACCCAATGTTCGTTATTTCTTGGGCACCTCGATATAGGCCCTTGTGAAAATATGCCCTAGTACAAAAATATTAACTAAGTATACTCATATAAATGTCTAGATTTCCATGTGGATCAGAAATGGAAAGAAACTAATCCAAGAAGGTGATGGTATTTATTTTCATATTTGATTTTGTCACCAAATGTGTGGTCCAGTGAGGTAGCCACTAGCAAAACCAAAGGAATCTTGCAGGTAGTGAGCATTTGAGTGGAGATATCAGGTTGGAGCCACAAGGTAAGTGTGAATGCGTACAGGAAGGACTAGCTGTTGGAGATTATGTTGTTGCCTGGATTTTGCATGAACTAGAATCTTAAAGCCCTTGAGAAAGTTAACTAGTGCAGTGGTCTTCATCGTACTACTAGGATCCTACAAAGACTTTTTACTTTGTTCCTCCACATTAGCACTTGGTTAGAGGTTGCTGTTAGCCAGTTTGACACCCCTGCTTTAGCAAATGGGATCATGCCCTGAGGGTCAGACTTAATGAGCTCATTTTTAGTCTGTTCTATAGGGATACTGCAAGAGTTTCTGTCCTTGCATTCCAGTGTGTGAACCTGTCACCTTTGGAGCCACTGAAACTAAATTTTGGTCTTATAATGGTTTGTAGTGGAAAGAGCATTGGCTGGGGGTAAATGCACCTGCTTTTACCTCTGATCTTGAACAACTCATATCTCTGGATCTCAATTTCTTTCTCTTGAAAATAGATTTAAACTAGATGATATGTAAGAACCCTTTCCACCCGTCTCAGATTTTAAGATAGGTTTTTCCTTGACTTATTTTATAACTCAGGTTGTCCTGCATAGTATCTCGCCATGATGTGGTCCATGGTACCCTTGTCTTGTTAGGTTCACGAGGGCCCAATGGTATAGACGGACTAAAAGCCACCAGTTTTGTTTACTGGGAAACTGGGGAATCTAGGCTTATGATTTTATCATTCTGCTGGAATTAAACGCTGACTTGTGTTTCTAAGGAATAGTAGCATTAAATAATTTCATTGTCTGGATTTTTTTTATACTATAGCCTACTCATGAAGGTTACTTCTCTTGTTTGGATATCTGGACGCTCTTTTTGGACTATCTGACAAGTAAAATTAAAAGCCGTCTTGGAGACAAGGAAGCAGTTCTCAACAGGTAAACTCCTCAAACACTGATAACTAGATATGGTCATTTTGGCAGTTACTCTAGTGGCCTAAGGGACAGCCATGCATCTGGACCTTTTCAGTGAAGCTGAGTCATGTAAAATGTTAGGGCAGTAAGGCCATTGAGCATTTCCTTTTTTTCTCTTTTAAGTATTTTATTAAGACTTTAAAAAAATTTAGAAGGCATATATATTATTAATTTTTTACATTTTAGTGCTTTTGTGTTAATGTTCTTAATTTTTAAAAATAGCCCTTATTTTAGAGATACAGACTATTTATTGGATAAAATGATCTGACATCTGGGATTTGCTTAAATAACCCAGTGCGGGTAGAAGGGAAGTGGGTTGGTGTAGAGAAGAAACAGGTGGCCCGTGTGTTGGTGATTGAAGTTGGAGTTAGGTGATAGGAACTTGGGGTTCATTATGTTCTTACTCTATTTGCATGTGTTTGGAAATTTCCTAAATAAATTAATAATTACCTGTCATGAAAAAAGTGTTCATTTTTAAAGCTAGGAAAAGATATAGAAAAATGTAATGAAGATAAGTTGTTCATAATCCCATACTTCAGAGATAATTGCTCTTGCACTTTTTATTGTATTTTTAAAAAACAGAGAATGGGGAACGGTTTGTTTTTTCCCCCTTATGTTTCTCAAACCCATTTTTCTTGCTTGCAGGAAGAGCGTATATTTCCTGTACAATATGTTATTTGTGCCACAGGGTGAGGAGAAGAGGATGGGAAGGTGGAGATTCAGCATGTCAGGAAGATAATGGCAGCATCCATATATGGGGAAAGTAAAAACAGCAGCTTTTCTTAGCAGAAACATGCCCATCATATTCCCAGTAGGTGACTGCATTCCAGTCACACAGCGAGCAGGCAGTGATGAAGGAGGCAAAGAAGCTGTATTTTACATTGTAGGATCAGGGTAGTTTCCTAATAAACTAACCCTGATTCGTATAAATCGTATATTTATGCTATGAGACTACAAACTAGGTGACCTAGCCCTAGGTACTTTATCATACTTACTTAATAGAATGCCTGCAGATTTTACTCAGTTGGTTATAGCTCCTGCCTCTTTGCACAGTATTCATAAGAGCAGTTTCAGCTTAGGTGGCCATTGTGTTGTAAAAGTTGCCCAGTGCATGAGGGAGGTTCTGCCGAGTGGAAACCATGACTGGGGTTCTCACAGACCTATATTTGGATCCTGGTTTTGCAGTTCCTACTTAGGGTTACTTGGGTAAGGTACTTAGCCTGTGAAGCTTCTGTTTCCTCATTTGTAAAATGGGGGTGAAGATGATAGTTGTTGAGACATTAATTGAAATAGTGAACTAACATATTTAGAATGCTTGGCACCCTGTAAGTGTTTGGTTGGTGGTGGTGTTAGTGAATACGCCTTCCCCAGAAATGTACCAAATGGTGGGAGGTGGAGGGGAGAGACTCCACTGCAAAGGAAAGGTTGGGCTGGAACTCCAAAGGCTTTTCCATTGCTGAAGTTTTATGAGTTTTAAATATTTTGTTTTATTTTATTTTTTTGAGACAGAGTCTCACTCTGTCACCAGGCACCAGGCTGGTGTGCAGTGGCACCACCTCAGCTCACTGCAACCTCCACCTCCTGGGTTCAAGCAATTCTCCTGCCTCAGCCTCCCGAGTATCTGGGACTACAGGTGTGCGCCGCCACGCCCAGCTAATTTTTGTATTTTTGGTAGAGACGGGGTTTCACCATGTTGGCCAGGATGGTCTCGATCTCTTGACCTCGTGATCCGCCAGCCTTGGCCTCCCAAAGTGCTGGGATTACAGGCATGTGCCACCATGCCCAGCTAATTTTTTGTATTTTTGGTAGAGACGGGGTTTCACCGTGTTGGCCAGGATGGTCTCGATCTCTTGACCTCGTGATCCGCCAGCCTTGGCCTCCCAAAGTGCTGGGATTACAGGCGTGAGCCACCGCGCCTGGCCGGGAGTTTTAAAAATTTTAAATAGGACCTAAGTGTGGTAGTGGGTGCCTGTAGTCCCAGCTACATGGGAGGCTGAGACAGGAGAGTCACTTGAGCCCAGAAGCTCAAAACTGCTGTGTGCAGTAATTACGCTGTGGCTGGCTACTGCTCTTCAGCCTGAGAACATAGTGAGACTCTGTGTCTGTTGGTACTAGTCATTGGTACCATTTGCTGAACTCTCTCTATTGAAAATTAAAATAAATAAATATGCACATATTCTGTTGAGAATTTTATTTTCCAAGTTCAAACATTTGTTCTTTTGTTCCCAGACATGGTTTTTGTGATTGTAGAATAAGTTCCAGGTTGCTATGGTGTCAGGTCACACGTGATTATAGATAGTACGTTCATATATCAGAAGTCGTATCACGTAACAGGAGGTCCTGTTTTTGGTGAAGTTGCCAACTTTAAGTAATTGGGTTTTTGAATGAGATTCTTGAAGAAAAAGTTACTTTTGCCAAAATATCTTTCTTGCATGCTAAATAGTTATATCTTTTTGGTTCTGGAACTATGCTTAATTTTTCTGTATTTAGTGGTAGATATTTCTTCATATCTCACAAGCTTGTTGAGAGAATAAACTGAGGAAATGATTAATTTAAAATGCTTTTTAAAAAACAGTACAAATGAGAGATGTGAAGAATATGGTCTGTTGAGAAAATACATACTAGCAGATTATTAGTATTAAACACACACTTCTGCAGATCATTATACTAATAGAAGGAGCACCGGTATAGAGAATTTAAATTCCTTTTTTGCTTTAGGCCAGCCGTGTTACTTTTGGTCAAGTTATATGCTGATCACATTTCCTCTTGCAAAGTGGACGTACTGAGTACCTCTCATGCAGGATGGTTAGGATTCGAGGAAATCGTGTGTAGAATACCTGGCACAACATCAGGTTGTATCAGGCACTCAGTAAATGGTCACAGTGATGACAACAGCAATGATGAATAATAGAAGGTGTTACTGCTTTTCGACTGTGGTGGTGACTGTGGAGTTAGGTGGCATGACCCTGGACAGGCTAAAGGCCTCTGGGCCACCTGCAGATGTTTACCTGCCTGCCCAGGCATCTGTTACCTAATGGCACAGTTGTCAGTAATTCCGGCTGACCACTTTAAACACTAGGCATTTTTCTCATTGATCATGTGATTGTCATCGTAAGTGAGGCTTTCTAATTTTTCATGATTTATTCTTTTTTAAACATAACACTTACATATAATGCTTTTATGCCTTTGAAAAATAAAACATGGCCAAGGGCCATGGCTCATTCCTGTAATACCCAGCCCTTTGGGAGGCTGAGGCAGGAGGATGACTTGAGGGCAGGAGTTTGAGGCCAGCCTGGCCAACATAATGAGACCCTGTCCCTACCAAAACTTAAAAAACAAATTAGCCACACATGGTGGTATGCACCCGTGGTTCCAGCTCCTTATAGGAACTAAGGTGGGAAGATCACTTGAGACCAGCCTGAGCAACATAGCAAGACCCTGTCTCTACAGAAAATAGAAAAATTAGTCAAGCGTAGTGGCGCATGCCTGTAGTCCCTGCTGCTTGGGAGGATGAAGTAGGAGGACTGCTTGAGCCTAGAAGTTGGAAGCCACGGTGAGCTATGGTCATGCCCTTGCACTCCAACCTGGGTGACAGAGCAAGACCCTGTCTCTAAAATAAAATAAAACTACGACAACACCACCAACAACAGAAAACCCTCAAAGCTCCTCTGGTTTATGCTGTGAAGTCGTAACCGCCACCTGGGGAACTGCTGATCCTATCAGATACCCACTAGTGGTCTAGGACAGTAGACTACAAAGAACATGTGTTAGTCCACTGGGCTGCACAAAGAAAATATTTGAACTTCAGCTTATAATTTTTTCTGTAACCTTTACATTATACATTTATACAATTGTGTGCTCAAAAGCATTTAGATGAAAAGTTTGCCAGTCACCACTCAGGCTAGGAGAGACCCTAATATATCAGAGATGTGCTGTTTTGCAGGAGTTGCTGCTGAAGAACACTGGCTTCTGTGGTCACCACATTTATGTTAATTAAGAGCATGAACATGTGATCAAATGTTTGTCAACTGATAAAATATACGAGAGAGAAGTTGGGATATTCTGGAATCAAATTTCAGAAGCAACTGATCTTGCAGGAAGTAGTCAAAAATGTTTTCTTGGTGTCTTAAATGGGAAATGTAGGTGTGGTTAAGTCACAAAGGCAACACGCATTTCCTGTCCCTTGTGGTTTAAAGGTTTTGCATCATTCATCACAACAAAGTGGTAACCATTGTAGGCTACAAATTTAGAAGCACAAATATACATAGATTTATTTTTGGTTCTAGAAGCTTGGAAATTGGAGCTCTCTGCATGTCCCCTTGCCTGGTCAGGAGTTTACTGTGGGGACTTGAGAGAGCCTGAGGCCCAGTGCCAGTGGGGTAAATGTTCTGTAGCTCACCCTGCAGAGAGGAATGGCTGATGGGGTAGGTTGTCCTGATCTGCATTTTGAGGTAATGGCATGGAAAGGCCGGAGTTTCCTTTCCCTTTCCTCGTTGTGCTTTTGGATGATTGTGCCTTCCTCACAAGTTGTTGAGAAAGTGGGATGAATTGATGCGTGTAAAGCGCCTTGGCTGACAGTAGGTGCTCAGTAAATAAGCATTGGTGCACCTCCCCTTTCTCTCTCACTTCCGTCTCTTTGTGCTTGTCTATGTGAAGGGAGTCACCTGGGCAGAAACTTATTTTTACAGGAAGATGAAGAAACCTGAGTGTGTGAAGCAACCTAAAGTCATTGTGTCATGTTCTGTGAGTCTCTTTGTGACTAGATTTCTGGCAAGTGCTGGCCACAAACCAGCGTAGGGATTCCGGTGACATTAGATTGGACTGTAAACAAATGTGAGTGAGCGTGAGAAAAGCTGCTCCTCGCTTTTTGGAGTGGGTTAACCTGCTAATAAAGAGGAAGAGCCACGGTTACACATGACATTGTGGTGCAGTGAAAGGAGTGAACTAGGCTTAGATAAGAGCTCTAGTAGCTTTCTAGTTCCTGCTCTTGACTGCCCCACAGGGCAAGTGAATAGGGTCTCAGTTGTTTTATTGAGTTGAAAAAGCTATCCAGGAATATGCTTCAATCTTTTGTATTTACCTGAATTGGAATTTTGTCTGTTTATCACCTGTGTGTTTTTTATTCATTTATTTGTTCATTTATTCTTTATTAATATATATTTTATTGAGCACCTACTTTGTAGGTGCCTTAACATGTATAATTTTATTTAACTCTCAGAACTTGAGGCCTATAGTCTTATCTCTGTGGTGTATATAAGCATTTAATGCTGTAAATTTCCTTCTAAGCCCTGCTTTAGCTTTATCCTTCAAATTTGTATGTTACATTTTAATTTTCATTTGGTTAAAATATTTTCTAATTTCTTTGGAGATTTCCTCTGTTTAGTTTCCAAATATTTGGGGATTTTCCATATACTGTTTTGTTATTGTTTTCTAGTTTAATATGTACATGTTTTTATTTTTTTTATTTGAGATGGAGTCTCGCTCTGTTGCCCAGGCTGGAGTGCAATGGCATGATTTTGGCTCACTGCAACCTCCCATCTCCTGGGGTCAAATGATTCTCCTGCCTCAGCCTCCCGAGTAGCTGGTATTACAGATGCCTGCCACCACCCCTGGCTAATTTTTGTATTTTTAGTATAGAGGGAGTTTTCCGCCATGTTGGCCAGGCTGGTCTCGAACTCCTGAACTCAGGTAATCTGCCTGCCTCAGCCTCCCAAAGTGCTGGGATTAGAGGTGTGAGCCACCATGCCTCAGCCTGTACATGTCGTCTTTATCCTACTTGTTCTATCAGTTACGGAGAGAAGGGTGGCCTTAAACTGCAGAAAATTATTTTCTCTTAGTTTTGGAGTCTAGGAGTTCCACATCAAGGTGCTCACAGATTCTGTTTCTGTGAGCTGTCTTGGTGGCTGGCAGACACTGCCTTTTCTCTGAGTGCTCACGTGACCTTTCTTCTGTGCACGTGAGGAAAGGGAGGGAGAGAACCCTTGTGTCTCTTCGTCTTCTCAGAAGGGCAATAGTCCTATTGGATTAAGGCCCTACTCTTTGACCTCATGTAATTTTATTACCTTTTTATAGGCCTGGTCTTCAAATTCAGTCACATTGAGGGTTAGGCTTCAACATATGAATGAGTGGGTTTTGGGGAAGAGTCACACAATGCAGACCATAGAGGAACCTCATGGAGCACTGTTATTATGGCTTCTTTAGAGTCATGGATAATTCCAACACCTTTGTCATCTGGAGGTTGGCATCTGTTGATTTTCTTTTCCTTGAGATGTAGGGTCTTTTTGTGTAGCAAGTAATTTTTTGGATCCTTTTACCTATTTATTCTACTGTTAGGCATGGCTTCCCTCTCCATCATCACCTTATGGTCAGAGATGGATGCTGGATGATGCTACAGACATCACAGCCATGATTCAGGCAGCAGGAATGAGATGTGGGATAGGTTGGGCAAAAGAAGCTTTCTTCGAAGTCCCACCCAGTAGCTTCTTTTAGCCTCTCCTTGACCACCCCCATCTGCAGGGGAGATACAGTCTTTGAGTTGGCCCCAGTGCCCAGTGTTCTCTTGCTAAGGAAGGAGAGTAGGTATTGGCAGGCAACCAGAGTGTCTGCCACAGCCATAAACTTTCTCCACCTCCCACATGACACTTTGGGAGATCAATGATCTATGCGTATGTTAGCCTGGTTCCTGCTTGGGTTTAATTTTCTAAGTGATACGGTTTTTTTTTGAAGCCAGAGTTGCCAATTGCCAGTTAAGATTTTAGGTCTAATTTAGGGTTACATTTGCATACAAAGTCTCTAAATTTTCTTTTAGCACAGCCAGACAATTTATAGATGACAGAATTCATCTGTCCTCTGGTCTGAAGTAGATTTTCTTTCCTAGCAGAATTGTGAAAATGTTTTAGTCTGTCACAGCAATTTATAGCATGAAACTTCTGTAACTTTAGAAATGTATGTTGTGAACAAAGGCAAAAACATAAACTCTAGGCCTAAATGTTTGATCTTACCTTTCTGTGAAGTGGGATTTTGCTTTTATTGGGTGAATTTTCCCACAGGTGTTGCTGATTTTATTAGTGACTTTTTCCCGCCGTCATTCTTTTCTGGGTCCTGTTCCATTGCCAGTCTACTTCAGGGCTGGCGTGTGTTAGGTTGTTGTTTGTACGCAGTGGGGGAGTCATTGCTGGATATGGCAAGGTAGGGAGTGTCTCTGTCTCTAGTTAAGAAATAAGTTGTTGGGAGCTAAACAGTGGGTGTTCATGGACATAGGATGGCAACAACTGACCTGGAGACTGATAAGAGATGGAGGCGGGGAGGAGAGCAGGGGCTGGAAAGCTATTGGGTCCTATGCTCAGTGCCTGGGTTATGAGATCAGTTGTACCTCCGACCTCAGCATCACACAGCATACTCCGGTAACCAATCTGCACATGTATCCCCTGAATCTAACATAAAAGTTGAAATTATGTTAAAAAAAATAAGTAAATAAATATAAATGTCAATTTTAACATAGGTTAAATTCTTAAGTTAAAAAAGGAAAAAAAGATACTGTGGTCACCAAACTCTGAAGTGGGACAATTCGGGAGGATTTGTAAGTGGTCTGTAGACTGAATCTCATCACCTGGTCTGTACCTCATGAACTAAATGGACTATATTTGGTCTTGGCATTAGATATCTTTTAGCTTTGGTTATCATGTTGTCCCAGTACTCACCTGTATTAGATTGGGTGTTGTGTTAGAGTCTTGTCAGGAAATCAGAAATCATCCTTAATTATTTGGACAGAAAATTCAGTGTAGGAAATTGATTAAATAAATTTCAGAGGGAACACTGAGATAACACAGATGATAAGTACAGGAAGCAGCTCCACCCCTAGAGCTAGAAGTACGAAGTCAAGAAGCTAGGGCTGCTGAAATCTAGAAGATCAGAGAGGCTTGGTCCCTGAGCAACCAGGGTTCAGCTCTCTGAAGAGAGGGCCCCACACAGCTGCCGCAGGAGTTCACAGGAGGGACCTTTTCGAACTAGGACCAGTCCTTTGAGGAGAGGGTGTTGCCTCTACCTCTGAGGGTGCACAATACTAGTTCTGGGAATGTGGAATGAAGCTGGAAACCGGAACCAGTTGCTGCTGCCAGGACAGCAAGCCCATAGGAAGAATGTAGTCCTTTTATCTCTCCTTCCTTCCAGTCTCCCTCCAGTGTCCCTGCTGGCAGAACCTAACAGACCGAAACGAGGTGTCCTTTCAGTCTCAGCCCCAGCATCATAACTGTGGAGAGTAGATTGACGTGGAGAGCTTCCTAACCAGCACTGGTGGTTTGCTCCTTAACTTATCTTAGAAGCATTTCAGGATAGACGAGTATTTAGATAACATGATTTGTTCTTGAAAATGAGCAGTTTGTTGGTCCTTGTGGCAGCAACTGTTGCTTATTACTTGGTATCTTCTGAGTTAGGTTCTGATTACATGTGGGAAATGTCCAAACCTAGCACTCTGAGTGTTTCTTTAAGAAATTATTCTTAGACACAGATCAAAGGGTCAAAGTTGCCCCAGGCTCTTTTCAGTTTCGAAATCTTCCTAAAATGGACTAAAGATTAGGTTTTGGGAGTTGGGTGGAGTGGGCTTAAAACCCATTGGTGCCTGTTGCGGTGCTTCATGCCTGTAATCCCAGCACTTTGGGAGGCTGAGGTGGGCAGATCATCTGAGGTCGGGAGTTCGAGATCAACCTGGCCAACATGGTGAAACCTCGCCTCTACTACAGATACAAAAATTAGCCAAGTGTAGTGGCTGGCTCAAGCTAGTCATCCCAGACACTCAGGAGGCTGAGGCATGAGAATTGCTTGAACCTGGAAGGTGGAGGTTGCAGTGAGCCAAGATCACGCCATTGCACTCCAGCCTGGTTGACAGAGTGAGACTCTGTCTCAAAAAAAAAAAAAACACCCATTGATGATTTATGTGTAGAGAACATGATTTTGAGTTAGGGAGCCCTAGGCTCAAAATAGCTTTGTGGCCTAAGGAAGTTTATTTAACTTCTGTTAATTGTTGTTTCCTCATTAGAAAAGTATTGATAACATTTACCTGTCACAGCTGTTAAAAGCATGGAATCATTGAATTAGGTAATATTTATATGCAGTGCCTGTCATCCCCAGAGCAACTGCTAAGACAATAACTTGAAAATACTTAGAAAAAGAAGGGACAGGCCAGGCAGAGTCGGCCAGGCAGAGTCTATAATCCCAGCACTTTGGGAGGCTGAGGCAGGTGGGTCACCTGAGGTCCGGAGTTTGAGACCCAACATGGAGAAACCCTGTCTCTACTAAAAATAAAAATTAGCCAGGCATGGTGGCACATGCCTGTAATCACAGCTACTTGGGAGGCTGAGGCAGGAGAATTGCTTGAACCCGGGAGGTGGAGGCT
>NW_016107354.1:447270-484833 GCF_001604975.1 Cebus imitator
GTTTGACACAAAAGAAGGCAGGAATGGAGGAATTGAGGAACATGTCATACAAAATAAATAGCAAAATGGCAGAAATGAGACCTTGCTTGTTAGTAATTATGTTACAGTTAGTGGATTAGATTCTCCTGCTAAAGGCAGAGAGTAGATTTTTAAAGCCACAGTCCAATGACATGCTGTCTACAGGAGATCACTTGAGATGAAGATACAAATAGATTGAAAGTAAAAAGATGAAAAAAGATATTCTATGCAAAAAATAACCAAAAGAAAGCTTGGGTCACTATACTAATAGCAGACAAAATATATACTTTAAGGCAGAAATTATTGCCAGAGACAAAAAAGGACAATATATGAACAGTCTGTCAAGAAGATACATGGTGCCTGATACATTGTTACATAAATACCCCTGCTTCTGTTCCATGTGTACACACACCTGCCAACCCATAAACTCAGCCTCAGGAATTTAGATGCTCTTTCCATGGTCATCAACATGGACACCATTCCTTTTATAGCACAGGAGGCCTTTTCCAAATTCTAAGCTGAAAGCATCCTTTCACCTGATTGATGTTGAATTTCTCTTTGCCACACAGGTACGAAGATGCCCTGGTGCTCCTCCTCACAGAGGTGTTGAATCGAATCCAGTTCAGATACAACCAGGCCCAGCTGGAGGAGTTGGACGACGAGATTCTGGATGACGATGTAAGTAGCATGCCTTGATTGATGAGTAGTCTTCTGGTTTGAGTTCTACATTTGAAATTTTTACTCTCCTTCCAGCTCCTTTTGGCTTATTAACTGTAAAAAATGTTTTACATTTTTTTATCTATGTGCAGTAGAGATAGATAAAAATGTTTTACATTTTTTTATCTATGTACAGTAGAGATACAAGTAGAGACACCATATGTACAATGAAAAGTGGTTTAGTGAGAACTCCGTATCCTGTCTCCCCTGCCTTGCACCCTCACTTCTGCTCCCCAACCTGGGCAGCAGTCAGAGCCAGCTGGATGCTTCTGGAGACCGTTAGCAAGATTCTGAACCCATGAGGCTAGGATGAAAGGATGTCTGTTTGGAGTATATTATGCAAACTTCTGTTTTTTAAAATCAGCCTTGAATTTATTGATGCTGATCTGCCCAATGTTAATAAGGAAAATGTCTTTAAGGAAACAATTCCAGTGGTTTTTTTTTTTTTTTTTTTTTAAAACCATCAGGCACTTTAAAGTTTTTCAAATAACTGCTATTGTTCTCAAAGTAAGAGTGACTTTGGCATGGTCGAGAGCTTATGGGTGGTTGGTCATATTTGGGTTGCAGAGAGCCCTTTGCTTAGCCAGATAGCCTGGATTTGAAGCTTTGCAACCTGGGGCATGGAGGAGATTGGAGGGCTGGGTGTGGCATTTCTCTGAGCCTTCATGTCCTCATCTTCCAAAAGGGAAATGATGTATCTTGATTCTTAAATGTCAGCATGGATAAGAATCACTGCAACAGCTTGTTAAAGCAGATTCTGATTTTGGAGGCTTGGGGTGGGAACCACAGAATTTGTGTTTCTGACAGGCCCCCGGGGGATGCTTTTGCTGGCTGGCTGTGGACCCCACTCTGAGTGGCACTGAGTCAGTCAGTTATGTGAATAGGGACATAGTAGTGGACTGCATCAAGAAGGTGATGCGTGATTATTTCCAACAGATGATTTTGCAGGTGGCTCTCCATCTCTGTATCCTATAACCTAAGGGGAAAATAGGTTATTCTGTGTGGATCATTTACTTTCTGAGGAAATAGTTTTTTATGAAATTAACTCATTGTTTTAAAAAAATTCTAGCTTGGCTTTTTTATAGTACCAGATAACCTGGTTCTGTCATTTTCCATTTCTTCAGAATTTTGTATCTGAGAGTGGACTTGAGGTTGGCAAGGGAGATGAGAGGATTCTGGGAGAGCTGATTGTCCTGTGCTTCCCCCACAGCAGCAGACGGAGTGGCAGCGGTACTTACGGCAGAGCTTGGAAGTGGTGGCCAAAGTGATGGAGCTCCTGCCCACGCACGCCTTCTCCACACTGGTAATGTGCTGTCTGGGGAGTGGGGAGTGGAGAGTGGAGCATGGCTTGTTGACTCCTCTCTCTCTCTCCCTCTCCCCTTTTTCCCCCCCATATGTAATTTTTAAAAACAGAATAATAATTACCATTACTGAAGCTCAAACTAAACAAATGTTAACATTTCCACAAAATATTAAACCAACTTGTGGAACCCTGTTTAGTCTTGGATATAATAGGAATTTGACTAATGTCTTAATACTTTTATCAGTAGCTTGCAAGTGTCCAGACTGAGTGGGAGCTGTTACTTATAGGTGTTACATTGCTGAAAAGCTGGCCTTTGTAAAGCTCGCTCTTGGCAAATTGCTAGCGTTCTCTGCCTGTGTCTATACGTGCTGGAATCTTTCGTTGTAAGGATTGATTCCCTTCCCTAAATGGTGCTTGTTATTCAAAGAGATTTCATTAAATTCCTCTCTTCTTCAAGGCAAAGCAGTTACTAGAGTCATCTTTCTTTTTTTTTTTTTTTTTGACGGAGTATTGCTCTGTTGCCCAGGCTGAAGTGTGTAGTGACACAATCTCGGCTCACTGCAACCTCTGCCTCCTGGGTGCATGCAATTCTCCTGCCTCAGCCTCTCGAGTTGCGGGGACTACAGATGTATGCCACCACGCCTGGCTAATTTTGTGTATTTTCAATAGAGACCAGATTTCACCATATTAGCCAGGATGGTTTCGATCTCCTGACCTTGTGATCCACCCGCCTTGGCCTCCCAAAGTGCTGGGAATACAGGTGTGAGCCACCGTGCTTGGCCACAAGGTCATCTTTCACGTTGAATGACGCTGCTATACTTGTGTTCTCTCCTGGAAAGCTTCGTTTTCTTTCGCCATCTGCCTTTCTTAAGGGCTGTCATGTTTTAATCTTATTGGTGAGTATAGCAGCTTGAGAAAGAAAGATGCAGCTCTGGTTATGACGTCCTGACTGCTACTTGAGCAAGGGAACTGACTTCCAAATAATTTGGCCCATCTTTTCACTTTGCCGTGTACTTTAATAAGGCATATCTGATATTTTCTCTCAAGGGTAGAGGTTCCCTTGAATTTGAAGGGAGATAGGGTCCCTTTTCAGAGTTCTAGAAGGTGTAGATCATTTCAGGGTTTGATCTCTATTAGGAATGTAATAGTCATACCACAGTGTCCTTTGCTTTAAAAGAAAAAAAAAAAGGTCAAACTGATATGTTTTCTTTCTTATTCTGTGTATTCATTGGTGGTTTCAACTGTAGAAACTGTAGTGGGGGGGCACTGAAGAGGGGTCATAGCTTTTTAGCTGCATTTAAAGGTTCCTAGAGAAAAGGTTTTGATTCTGTCCCTCGCCCCATAGGTGCTTGTAATGTTTTATTGTTAAAAATACTATTAAAACTTGGATTTATGACTTAAACATTTTTTTTTTGTTTCTTTGTTTTTAGTTCCCAGTTCTTCAGGACAATTTAGAAGTTTATTTGGGATTACAGCAGTTTATAGTTACTTCAGGGTCAGGTAAACTGATTTTTATTTTCTAATTTAACCAAACATTCAAAAAACCACCGGACTGGTATTTCATTACTGCTGCTTTTGCTGTTGGAACATTATTTCTTCCCTGCAGCCTTTCCACTGGCATCTCTCCCCACTTCTAAACAGGGAATGTTTTTAAAGGCTTATGATAAAAAGAAGCTGTTGGGGGAGGTAAAAGATGAGGTCATGACAGTGTACTCTAAGGAGGTGTTTGGAAAAGAACTGATTTGGAGTAAAGAGATAGAACTTACTGAAAACCCTTTAATATTTCCTTATGTCCTTTAGACCAGCAGGTGCACTAGGGAGAACATGGCCTTGTGCTTTCCTGTTTCCTGCTCACTGTAGAATTGGAAGGCCATAGCGCAGCTGATGGCCCGTGGTCCCCGCGCCCCCTGCACACGTTGTGAGTGGCCCTAGGGGCTCTGACCAGAGCTGGTTGGAAAGGCTTTTGGCTGCTGTTTACAGGCCCTGCCTGCTTAGGGTTTAGGGTTAGCTTTCTTTGTTATTTTGTTGATTAACAATAATAGTAATAGCTTCCATTTGCAGCTCTCATTACATGCCAGGCACTGTGTTATTGACTTATGTTATTTAATTCTCTCCATTGTCCTGTGAGGTATAAGGGCTATTACTAGTTACCCCTATTTTATATAAGAGGAAATTGATGTTCAGAGATGTTAATTTACCCAGAGTCCCATGGCTTGTTGGTACTAGTCGCATGGTGGTGTAATAGGGAATGATAAAAAATTGAAATAGCTAACACCTGACATTTATTTTTGTCAACTGAAAACACCAGTAACTGAAAGCCACATGTGTCCTCCCAGCCCCGTCAGCTGCTGTGCGCCACTTCCTTCATAGTGTGCTTCTTACGGGACCTGTCCCGGCCCTGGCGTGCAGCCCCTGTGTTGGGTAACTGCTGTTTCAGCTCAGCACAGAGCTGCCCAGTGTGGACCCCGTCTCCTGGGCGACCTTATGATTCATGGCAGAGCCTCCATGGGAGCTCTTTCCGAGGCTTCCCTTCTTGGTAGCCCTGTGACAGCTGGTTTCCATGACTGTATAAGCTTCTAAATAATCTAGTGGGCCCCAGGAGGTTGATGGGACTTGGCATGACCTGAATGTAGGCCCTGGCTTTGTAGATAGGGTAAGAACTTTAAAAAGATACTTTTCAAAACAAACACACCTGTAGAATGTGCTGTCACCACTAATGAAAATCATTTGACTGTGTAGAAGTGCTACAGATGCTTCCAGAAGCCATTCTTGGGAATAATTGTGCCCAGGTGGTCTTCCCTTCAGGACCACTATTCAAATTAGAATGTACTCAGCACCCTGAAGGCACTATATTTGACCTATTAAAAAAAATCGAGCTGGTGCTCTTTCCTCCCCACATTGACTCTTCAGTGTCCTGTTTGCTGTTGTAGCTGATGCTTTTACATTCTGCTGCGTCTGTCTTTAGGTGAAAGTCTAGTGAATCTGAAACCCTATTTCTGGGACATAGCTGATAATTCTGAGCTCCTCACCCTAGAAGGATAATCTGATTTATTTTTCCCTAAATGAAATACTGCATACCTGCTTTCACTAAAGCCTATTGACTGGCAATTTCACAGAGCTCGGCTCTTCCAGATCATTTATAAATCTCATCCTCAGCACTGATCCTTGGCTTGTACTCCAGTGGCAAAACCTCTCAGGCCAGAGAAATGCTTATTTCCTGTTTTAAAACGAGCTCTCTCATCCATGACGAAGCATTCCCCAATTTTCAGTGGCTCAGAAGCCAAGTTTCCAGTGCAAAGGCTATTAACAAATGGAAACTCTGAGTACATTTTTTCCCCTGGTTCCCATAGCCATTTCCCCCCTCAAATAACCACCATGTCACACCAGTCAGTAAGCCTTATCCCTCAACAGCAACCGTGCTCTCTTGTCCCCGATAGGCTCTGGCCTCTCCTTCATTTGCATTTGCTTTCTCACCCAGCCTTTAATTCTTGAGTCTCCGCTGGAACCTGTGTAAACGGGCGCCAGCCATGATTCTTGCCCACTCTTGGTGCAGTGACCGTGTAGGACAACGGGATACATGTTTTGGCGGGCAGTGAGGCCTGCAGGGTGGTTACCCAGCCTGGAAGCCTCCCACTTTTCCTTTGTCAGTGCATTTGGATTCAGAAGCTCCTGTGTGCGTCTCACCGTTTCCCCTCCTGCTGCTGTGCCTGCCTCCACTTCCCTGTCAAGACCAAGGCACAGGTTGTGTTGCTGGACCACATCGGCTGCTTTGTGCAGCTCTGGTTTCTGGCAGGTCATCCTTTGCTCTCTCTTTCTTTCCTACCTTATGTGGGTTAAGAAACCCTCATTAGTGATGTTCCCCTTGCGCCTCACTGATGTCGGCACGTGGCTCCAAAACCTCCATTCTGTATTTGGCTTCTGCCACCCCTCATTGAGACAATATTTCTCCTCTAAGTAACCCTTTAACTTTTCTGGCGACCCATGCAAACTTTCCTAAGGGATTATTTTGTCTACAAAATGCATTGTCTCTTCTGCTTGGGTCCATTTATGATTTATGATTATGATTTGTTTGTCCTCTCAGAGGGAAATGTCTCAGTGCTAATTTTTATACCTTCCCTCCACCTCCCTCAACTTCTCAAAAAGAGAAGACTAGATTTTATTCCCCCAGGGCAGTGATTTGCCAAGGAGCTGTTCTTTGGATGTGGTTCATGTCATATCTAGACAGTTTCAGATGACTTGGTTTATGGAAGATAGGACTTCCGTGTGGCCATGATGTTTTGTCCCTCCAAATCTTTCAGCGTTATTCTTATTTGAAGGTTCTACTTTGCAGATGTTCTGTGCTTTTGTGGGGAAATCTGAGCGTTGGCCAGACAGAAGAAAGTGTGGGTGGATCTGAACAGCTTATCACAGTGGGACGCCTGGCCTGTCCCCTCAAGTTTAGTTGATGCCCTGCATGACTTTTGTGGTGGTGATATTAGGTTTCTAGGCTGGAGGAGGGTGTCAAGTATAGAGAACTGGATTTGGGGTATTTACTGCCCATGTGATTGTCTGTCTTGCAGATAGAGCAGGAAAGAACCAGTTATAATTTTGATGGACATGGATCTTAGATGCACATATGTATGAAGTGGAACTGTATGGAATTGCAGTTTTGTTGGGTCAGAAGTGATCAAGCGTCAACAGTTTCATATTGTTAAAACTCACAGTTTAAAACACACACCCAGCACTTCCAAGCTCTTTTCCGTCCTAGGTACTAGATGCTAGATACCTATAGTTTTCATCTTAGGTACTGCTCTTTGCTAGACAAATTAGGACAAGTTGGGAGGGATCAGGATGGCAAGGATTCTCAGGAGGGTAACGGCGGGGAGGGAAGGGACCCAGGGCTGTATTTCAGCCAGGAGGAGATTTGGAAGGATGCCACCCCCATGTTCACATCTCCCCAGGGCTGTCCTGCTGTCAGCAGGTTTTGGCTTGTTCTGTGTTTTACCCTTAAGGAGTGGGCCAGGGATGATGATGAAGAACCACAGGGAGACATATTTTACTCGTGTTTCTTATCAAGTGGTCCAGAGACGGAAGGGCTCCCTTGAGCTCCCTAGCAGTCAGCTGAGACCCACTCCTGCTGTGTCAGTGAGAAGGACTTGAATTAGACCTACAGGTCTCTGTTCCAGCCTGAAAATTCTTACTGTCTTTTGGACATTTGTGAAGAGAGGGATCCAAAAGCTAAGCAAGTGACTGAACTGAGGGAGGATATTTTTGCCCTTCATCTTCGCATCCTCCTTGCCCAGTTTGGAGAAGTTGTGTTGAAAGTAAGGAAATTTCAGACCTTAGTAAGTCACTAATTCTTTGTTATTTATAATAATTACAAATACTCAACGATGTTCTGTAGCTTAGAGTGTTATATATAATAGTGACACTGAGGCTTAGAAGGGTTGTATGAGGTACCGATCCTGGAAGTGGCAGGGAATCTGTGTGTTTGGAATCCGAATCCCAACTATTTCATACTGTGTCACCTCCCAGACTTCAAGGATGGAGTGCTAAGTGCACCCCTGCTCTCTTAGCAGGGGCAGGTCCTAACTGTTGTTCCTTGGAGATTGCATTCTGAGATAGGGCGCGATTTAAAAGGCAACAGATTCGGAGTCGCATAGATTTAGTGTAGAACACCAGCCTTGCCCTGGAAATGTGACACATGCTGGGTAAATTCCTGGCCCTCCCTGGGTGCACCTCCTTGTATGTAACAGTGTTGGTGTGAGGACCTTACAGGGTCAAAAGGAATCCACGTTAGCACACCCCAGGCTGTCTGTCCCTCTTCCCCACTCTGTCTCCGTCCCTGGCCTCTGGAGCACAAATGTTGTAGTGTTAGGTGGAGGCTGGGCCCAGTTTCCCTGCTTAGTACTGCAAAGCAGCTGGTGGGTTCCTTTGTTTTGAGAATTGGTTTTGCTGCGTGTGGCTTGTTGGACGAGCTGTTATCTGTAGTATCTAAAGCGTGCTCTTCCTGTGAAAAACTGTCTGGGGTGTTGTGTTCCAGGACACAGGTTGAACATCACTGCGGAGAACGACTGCCGGCGGCTGCACTGCTCCCTGAGAGACTTGAGCTCCCTGCTGCAGGCTGTGGGCCGCCTGGCCGAGTACTTTATCGGGGATGTGTTTGCTGCGCGGTTCAATGATGCCCTCACAGTCGTGGAGAGGTAGGCTGGCGGTTACCTTATGGAGCTCTTCCTTCTTCAGAGCTCAGTTTACCTTCTTGTGTGAGGGGCAGCATATTGCCAAATAGCTTCCGCTCTGGCCCCAGGTAAATCTAGGCTCTGCCACATACCAGCTGATATGGAACAAGTTACTTAACCTCTGAACTTCAGGTCCCTCATCTACAAAATGAAGTAGAAGTAGTTTCCTGTAGGTTTAGTGTGAGAATTAAATGAGATAAAGCACTTAGCACTGTGCCTAGCACATAACAAAACACCCGATCAGCCATTTAAGCTATTGTTTCTTTGAAGAGCTTGTGTATAAATGTAAACACAGTTGTAGACCCAGGAGAAACCAGGGGAGGTCAGTCTTCATGTCTTTCCTCATAGGATAAAGGGACATTAAGAAGGCTCTACTGTTAAGGAGTCAACTCCACTGTCCAAGTAGGCAGCTAGATGCCCAGGGTGGGGCTTTTTGTGGGTTTTCCAGTCCCATTAGGGCCTTGGGAGTGAAAGCTGGGTAGCCTCCACGCCTGGCCTGAAAGGTGGTTCCCAGCCTTTCACCACTGGGCTCCTTTTCTTCTCCTTCCTCATGGGCCTCACACCAGGATTACAGCTGCACTTGCTGAGGAACACTTCATTCCACCCAGTCACCAGTTCCTCCTCCCTCTTTCCCTCAAAAAACCCAAGATGTAAGTGATAGGGCATTTAGATCGTTTCAGGGCAGCTGTTGAATTGGTTAGATCAAAACTGAGTAGATGTGGATCCAGCCCAAAGCCAAGACATCTGATGCTTTGACTGGCCTAGCAGCCGCATCACTGGTCATGTGCAGAGGGGAAATGAACCTCAGGAGCCTGGGTGTGTGCATGCCAGACTTCGCTGCAACATCTTAGCTGACAAGCAGAGATAGCCGAGGGGCTGACATCCCTTAAAAGTCAGATTCATGTTAATAATAAACGGAGCACACAGTAGTAGGATGTTTTCTGTGTTTTTGCACACGTTCTTTCATTTTGTTCTGTACTTTGAGAGACAGGCATTGCTATTTTATTTTTGAGTACATGGTGGCTCAGTGATGTGTGTGCCTTGCCTTGGTTCACACAGCCCCTGGGAGGGAGGGTGGATTTTAACGGTTTCCTGGGTCCACATGTTTTGCTCTTTCCAAACGCAGTGTTTCTGCTACCAGTCCGTTTCTCCTCTTCTTCCTATGCTGGGCCCATTTGCACAGTGGTTTAACAGGGATAAGACATGTCTTTCTGTCTGAAATCCAAAGATAAGAAGTTCATTATTTGAATTTACTCTGTTAAGCAATATAGATATATCTGTCAGTCCTCTCAGCTTTGTAGTGAGATGATATCTCAAAGATCTGGAATCATTTGATAGGTCCTTATAATATACACATCTTTCTGCACTGCTTAGATTGCAAGCCCAGTGCTTAAACATACTTGCTTTAATATTTTGTCTTCATTTAGAATAAAATGTGAGAGAAAGCTCTTATGACTACATAACCTTAATAGCCAGTATGATTAGCAGTGTTTCCATTTATTGGTTGCGTAAAACAAAGCTAATATTGAAACTGCTAAACATAGACACATTAAAAGATGTTTGGAAATCCATTTTTAGTGTACAACAGAATTTAGAGTTAAACACCAGGTACATATTGGAGTATTGCTTTCTGATAATAATTGTTCTGATCACAAAGACTTCGTGGGACTTCAGGAACCTTAGTTCTTTTATCCTCACTTTCTTGACTGGCCGGAAATGCTCCATTCTCATTGCTCCCCAGCAATCAGTTTGTATTTGTAACAAGCTCCTTAGTTGATTGTTATGCTGGGACAGAGACACACACTGCCTTCCCTGTCAGCTGCTCCCAGGTTTCCATGCAGAGTAGGCACAGAGAGAAACTAGCCAGGTCTTGAGGTTTTCCCCCTTCACTCAGAAAGGAATGTCTTTTAACTCCAGGAATGGTGGCTCACCTGTAATCCCACTACTTTGGGAGGCTGAGGCCAGCAGACCACTTGAGTCCAGGAGTTCAAGACCAACCTGGGCAACCCTGTCTCTACTAAAAAGACAAAAAAATCTAGCTAGGCATGGTGGCATTCACTTGTAGTCCCTCCTACTGGAGGGGGCGCCGGGATGTTGAGGCTGCAGTGAGCCAAGACCACTGCACTCCTCTGGCCTAGGTGACAGAGCAAGACCCTGTCTCAAAAAAAAAAAAAAAAAAAAAGGGGGTGGGGGAGAGAAAGGAATGTCATTCTGTTTGTAATGAAAGAGACATTTCCCATTTCCTACTAGATTGAGCTATTAGTTACTGTGTTTAATGCTTATTAGTATCCAGTGAGCCCTTGAGCAACCAATGGACTCAACAACTTGCTTCTGAAAGAATCGTACTTGAACATAAAACACCTCCGCCTATTCTAGAAATATTGGCTCCTCTCATCTCCCAGATTTTATCAAACATTTTCAAATTCGAAGAAAAGTCGAAAGAATTGTACAGGGAATACCCATATACCCACCACAGAGATTCTACAGTGGACAGTTTGCTGTATTTTATTATATATCTATCCATCTGAAACATTTCCTTTTAGAAATGATTTTAAATACAGGCTAAGATGGTTTTATCATTATGAATTTTATAGAAAAGCCCGTGTCATCCTATTTTGATAAACTGCCAAAAGATCAGGTCTGCTTTAACACAAACACACACACACACATACACACACACACGCGCGCGCGACAGGGTTTTGGTCTCACTGTGTTACCCAGGCTGGAGTGCAGTGGCATGATCCTAGCTTAGTTCATCTTCAACCTCCTGGGTTCAAGCAATCCTTCCATCTTAGCCGCTCCCAAGTAGCTGAGACTGTAGGCATATGCCACCACATCTGGATGAAATTTAAAAAGACAGAGTCTTACTGTGTTTTCCAGGCTGGTCTGGAACTCCTGGCCTCCAGTGATCCTCCCACCTTGGTACCCCAAAGTGCTGGGATTACAGGCATGAGCAACCACACCCTGCCTTTTTTTAAAAAACTATATTTTTTTCTCCTCATTTATAAAAGCATTATGTATTCACTGTAGACAATTTGGATATAAAGAAAAATGAGGGAAAAATCATCCATAATCTACCCACTCCATCCTCCCCCCTAAAACAGGCGGTACCAATAAGCATATTCTGGTGAAAATTCTTCCTGCCTTCTGTTAATAAATGAACATTTATGATCTATTCTGTATATATATTTAGTACAACCATGTTGTGTTTAAACCATCTTGACTATTTATCATTAAATATGCCTGTAAGCATTGTTTTTATTGTATGTATTACATTGTATTACATCCTCTGCATTGGAATTGTTTTCAAAATTTTTGACACCTTAAATAAGGCTTTAGTTAATGTGCTTGTATATAAATCTTTATGCATGTCTCAGATTATTTCCTTGGCATAAAATTGAAGGTTTGGTCTTGATTCTTTTTCATATATGGAAAGAGTCTGCCCTTAGGCTCTTTGTTGGTGCCTTGTCTGTTTTGTCTGTCTTGGTGCATAAGCTGAATGTTCTTGTTTACCTGCCTCTTTGCCAACAGGTTGGTCAAAGTTACTCTGTACGGATCTCAGATAAAACTGTACAACATTGAAACTGCGGTGCCATCAGTACTGAAACCTGACCTCATTGATGTGTAAGTCCAGAGTTTGATGTTTGTGCGTTGTTAGGAAAGACCTTGCCCCCAGTCTCCAACTGATTTTATTGAGGAAAAGGAACAGTAGTGGCTGCCGTGAATGGGGAAAATCTCTTAAACTTCAAACCTAGAGAGATTTTTTGACTATATGTCTGGGGTGGAGAGGGTTGGAGAAAGTGGAATTAGGTAAGTGAGAGCTGGGATGGAGTTTGCTTATAAATACAAAAACTTGTACACAATTTCAGGAGTTTCAGAGCCCCTCCTTTCAGCCCTGAGGAGCTCTACAGATGTGGTAGATTGACTGAAATTCTTATTCCTCAGGCTGACTTTGATGTCCTTTCTCCTAATTTTGATATTTAGAACTTAAAGGGTTAACATGATTCTAAATACAAAATAAATATTTAAATATAAAATACAAAATAACCGTGTGGTCACTATGAATTTCAAACTTTGAGTAGCTATATTTTTCTTAAAGTACTAGCATATTTTCTTACCCAACTTCTTATTTTGAAAAAGTTCAAACCTATAGAAAATGGGAAAAAGTGCGGCTGGGCGTGGTGGCTCACGCCTGTAATCCAACCACTTTGGAGGCCAAAGTGGGTGGATCACCTGAGGTCGGGAGTTCAAGACCAGCCTGGTCAAAATGGTGAAACCCCGTCTTTAAAAAAAAAGAGAGAGAAAGAAAATGGGAAAAAGAGTAGAATAAACACCCATGGACTTTCAGCCTAGAGTAATCAATGATAAATATTTTGCCACATTGGCTTTTGTTTCTTGTGCCCTCTCTACACACATGCACACAATATATGGTGATTATTATTTTTTGCTGAGCCATTTGAAAACTGCACAGCTGGGCATGGTGGCTCATGCCTGTAATCCCAGCACTTTGGGGGGCTGAGGCGGGTGGATCACTTGAGGTCGGGAGTTTGAGTCCAGCGTAACCAACATGGTGAAACCCCGCCTCTACCAAAAAATACAAAAATTAGCCAGGCATGGTGACCCTGGCCTATAGTCCCAGCTGCTTGGGAGGCTGAACAAAGAGAATCACTTGAACCTGGGAGGCGGAGGTTGCAGTGAGCTGAGACTGCTCTCCAGCCTGGGTGACAGAGTGAGACCCTGTCTCAAAGAAAAAAGAAAAAGAAAGAAAATGAATTGCAGACAACATGTCACTTTACCTGTAAATCCTTCAGCCTAGAAATAAGTTCATTCAGTTTCATAACTGTGATAGCATTATCAGCCCTCAAATAATTTCATACAATAATGTCACCTCATATGTAGTCCATATTCAGATTTCTTCAGTTGTTCCAGGAATGTTTTTATAGCTTTTTTTTTTCTTGGATACAAGTCTAACATGAGCCACACATTAAATGTATATCCTGTAATCTAGAACAGTTCACCCAGTTGTGTTTGTGTGTCTGCACGTGCATGTGCGTATGAGAGTGACTGAGACCTTTTGCAGATCCAGACCTCAATTTCTTTTTAAAGCATATCTTACAATCTGGATTCGTCTAATTATTTCCCTTGTCTTAGATTCAGTTTAAACATTTTTAGCAAGGCTTCTGCCGAGGCAATGATGTGCCTTTCCTCTTGCATCATGTCAAAGGCTGTTAATATCAAATTTCCCTATAATTGTTGATGCACAGTTTGATTTTAAAATGGTGTCTAGGCTGGGCAGAGTGGCTTATGTTTGTAATCCCAGCACTTCGGGAGGCTGAGGTGTGAAGATTGCTTGAGGCCAGGAGTTTGAGAGGAGCCTAGGCAACATACTGAGACCCTGTCCCTAGGGGGAAAAAAATAATTAGCCAGACACAGTGGTGCATGCCTATGGCCTCAGCCACTTAGGAGGCTGAGCCAGGAGGATTACTTGACCCCAGGAGTTGGAGGCTGCAGTAAGCTATGATCACGCTGCCGCACTCCTGCCTGGTCAACAAAGTGAGACCCTGTCTCAGCAACATAAATAAGTAAATAAAGTGGTATCTGCCTGTATCCTAATTCTGTCTACTGAAAGGCCATAGAAACAATAAGACTCCAGTAGCAATCTTACCCCTTATCCCCAGGTCTTGGTTTTTCAAATCCATTCGCCAGAGTGCCTTGGAGAAAAAGCTCAAGTCTGGGGCAGGGTGGTGGTGGAAAATCTTGCTGAGTCTGCAAGTAAAGAAGTGCTCAGTGAATGTTGGGAACATGTGAAGAGGATGCAGGGGCCAGCTTGAAAGGGTTCTTCCAGGTATAATGAGTTATACCAGTTTCAATGAAAAGAATCCAGGCATTCAAAGTGATTAACAGGCCAGGCCAGGTGCAGTGCCTCACGCTTGCGATCCCAGCCCTTTGGGTGGCTGAGGCAGGAAGATCGCTTGAAGACAGGAGTTTGAGACCAGCCTGGCCAACATAGTGGGATCCTGTTTCTACAAAAAATACGAAAATTTGCCTGGCATGGTGGCATGTACCTGTAGTCCTAACTACTTGGGAGGCTGTGGCAGGAGCCCAGGAGGTTGAGGCTGCAGTGAGTCATGATCGTGCCACTGCACTTCAGCCTGGGCAACAGAGCATGACTCTGTTTCAAATAAACAAACAAATAAACACAAACCCAAAGCAATTAACAAAAAAAGGACGAGAGAGAAGGGAAACCGTTTTCTTAGAGAAGAATGCCAACTAATGAGCAGAAAAGGAAAGATAGAAAAATTACCAATTCACAATGACCAATGTGATACTGATTTAGGCAGGGATCTTTAATAGGTGCCCAGACCATGAAGAACAGTGTCTTTGTGTCACCTCATAGTAGTATCACCTTACAGCTTACTAATTATTACCGAAAGGTAGTTATGTTTAGGTACGTTAGAAGGCCTGGTGTTTTGAAGCTCCAAGACAGCTGTTTCTGCTTGCCTAAGATTGATTATTATATTTGATAAACTGCATACTTTTTTGATGTATATTTTGTTGCACGTACGATGCAATCAGTACAGTCTTTGCTGAAACCAGGCACAGTCTTTGCCACCTCAGTTATCCCCTAGCCAGGTAGAATGTATGGTGCAATGGAAACTTAAAAATCTTACATCAAAGCTGTTTTTAAAGCTGTCATACCTGGTAGTTTTCTGCACTTTGGTTTGCAGCTATGAATGTTAAATTTGTACTAGTTCTGAAATCAACATGTGATCACTTAAGTTCTTTGATTTTGCTTTTATAATTTACCTTGCTCTTAGGTGAGCATGTGTCACAGAAAGATTTGAGCAGACATTTACTAACTACCTCTGTGTTCTTGTCAGTGGTGGCAATATTTAGATGATGAATATCTTAGTTTTTAGGTTCTACGTGAACCAGTAAAAGATTTCTGTGCTGTTGCCCATGTCTTAGAATAGCCAGTGCAGTGGATGCAATTCTTACCTCCTATAAAAATGAGTTGACCACTAATGTATTTTCACCTTAACCTTTAAAATCACATCTTCTTTTCTTTCTGCAGGCATGCTCAGTCCCTGGCTGCGCTGCAGGCTTACTCTCACTGGTTAGCGCAGTATTGCAGTGAAGCTCACCGGCAGAACACGCAGCAGTTTGTGACACTCATCTCTACTACCATGGATGCAATCACACCTCTAATCAGCACCAAGGTCTCGAAATAGCAAAGCCTACACCTTTTATCTAACTCCGTCTCTCCTTCTGTTCCTATACCCATTTACTAGAAAATCTAAATAGAACATAGAGTTAGAACCATAAATCTTTCCATGGTTGTACAACTGCATTATTTCATGTTCCTTTTTAGTTGTAGCCCACGTGCATTCTAATACAACTTTACTTTTTTAGTTCTCTAAGTTTCACATGAATACATGCTCATTGTGAAAAAGTAAAATATTGCTCAGATTTCCAGGCCAGAAAGTTGTGATACTCCAGTCCCTGCCTCTGAAACATTTTCCTTCTGGCGCTAAGCGTGGTTGGGCATTTGGTTGTGCAGGCACACCTCGTTTTATTGCAATTCCCTTTACTGCGCTTCGCAGAGACTATGTATTTTCCAAATTGAAGGCTTATGGCAACCCTGCATTCAGCAAATCTGTAAGCACCATTTTTTCAACAGCATTTGGTGCTTCCATGTGTTACATTTTGGTAATTGTTAGAATATTTCAAACTTTTTCATTACTGTATCTTACAGTGATTTGGGATCAGTGATCTTTAATGTTACTATTGTAATTGAAAAACCGAAGAAGGCAAACATGATTGATAAATATGTGTTCTGACTGCCCCAGTGACTGGAGGCTTCCCCATCTTACTGTGTTTAGGCCTCCCTACTCCCTGAGCCATTTAATAACCCTACAATGACCTCTATGTATTCAAGTGAAAGGAAGAGTCACATGTCTCTTACTTTAAATCAAAATCTAGAAATGATTAAGCTTAGTGAGGAAGGCATGTCAAAAGCCAGGACCCACCAAAGGCTCTTGAGCCAAACAGCCAAGTTGTGAATGCAAAGGAAAAGTTCCTAGATTAAAAGTTCGGCTCCAGTGAACGCAAGAGTGATGAGAAAGCAAAACAGCCTTGTTGCTGATACGGGGAATGTTTCAGTGCTTTGGATTGACCAAACCAGCCACAACATTCCCGTAAGCCAAAGCCAGATCAATTCTGTGAAGTCTGAGAGAGGGGAGGAAGCTACAGAAGAGAAGTTGGAAGCTAACACAGGTTGGTTCATGATGAGACTTAAGGAAAGAAGCCATCTCCATAACATAAAAATGCAGGGCGAAGCAGCAAGTGCTGATGGAGAAGCTGCAGCAAGTTCTCCAGAAGCTCTAGATAAGATCATTGATAAAGGTGGCTACACTAACCAACAGATTTTCATTGTAAATGAGACAACTTTATATTGGAAGAATGTGCCATCTGGGACTTCCATAGCTAGAGAGGAGGAGTCAGTGCTTAACCTCAGAGGACAGGCCAACTCTTGTCAGGGGGTAACTGCAGATCTTGGAGCCAGTGCTCATGTGTCACTCTGAAAATCGTAGGGCCCTTAAGAATTACGCTGAATCTACTTCACCTGTCTCTATAAATGGAACAACAAAGCCTGAATGACAGCACCTGTGTTTACATCATGGTTTACTGAATATTTTAAGCTCATTATTGAGACCTGCTGAGAAACAAAGATTCCTTTTGAAATACTACCGCTGATTGGAATGCACCTGGTTACCTAAGGGCTCTGATGGAGATGTTCAGAGATACTGATGTTTCCATGCCTGCTAACACAACATCCATTCTTCAGTTCTGCAGCCCGTGGATCAAGGAGTAATTTTGCCTTTCAGGTCTTATTATTTCAGAAATACATTTCATAAGGCAACAGCTGCCATAGATAGTGGTTCCTCCAGTGGATCTGGGCAAGTAAATTGAAAACCTTCTGGGAAGGATTCACCATTCTAGATGCCATTAAGGACATTCCTGATTTACAGAAGCAGATCAAAATAACAGTGTTAATAGTAGCTTGGAAGAAGTTGATTCTTACCCTCATGCATGACTTTGAGGGATTCAGGACTTCAGTGGAGGAAGTAGCTGCAGATATGGAAAGAACAAGAGAACTAGAAGTGGACCCTGAAGATAGGGTAGAATTGCTGCAATCTTGGTATCAAACAGAAGAGGACTTGCTTCTTATGCATGAGCAAAGAAAGTTGGTTTTTGAGATGGGGTCGACTGGTGAAGATGCTGTGAACATTGTTGAAATAACAACAGAGGATTAGAATAACACATAAACTCAGTTGATGAAGCAGCAGCAGGGTTTGAGAGGACTGACTCCAGCTTCTAAAGAAGTTCTGCTGTGGGCAGAATGCTGTGAAACAGCACTGCATGCTCTGGAGAAATATTTCATGAAAGGAAGTCCGTCGATGCAGCAAACTTCATTGTTGTCTTATTTTAAGGAATTGCCATACCTACTCCAACTTTGGACAACCAGCACCCTGTTCAGTCAGCAGGGATCACCTTCAAGGCAAGACCCTTCAGCAGCAAAAAGATTTCCGCTCTGAAGGCTCAGATGATTGTTAGCATTTTTAGCAATGAACTACTTTTTAATTAAGATATTTACATTGTTTCCTTAGACATAATGCTGTTGCGCACTTTATAGACTACAGAATAGTGTAAACAACTTTCCTATGCGCCGGGAAACAAAACAATGTGTGTGCCTTGCGTTATTGCAATGTTTGCTTTATTGTGGTGGTCTGGGGCTGAACCTGCAGTATCTCCGAGGTATGCCTGTATATCCTTCCAGACTTTTTTCTCTTTTTATGTAATAAGGAGTAAATAAGTTTGTAGACAGCTAGAGATATAGCTGCTTTTGCCTAACAGTATGCCTTGGTTTTCCTTTACGTAATGTAGAGCAACTTCAGATTTTCAAAATGCCCAACGCTTTTCTTTTGTGGGGATGTAAAATAATTTCCCTATTGATAGAAATGAGCTCCTTTTATGTTCATCTTACATATGCTAGTGGGCCTGTAGAATAGAGTCCTGGAAGTGGAATTACTGAGTCAAAGGTTATATCCATGTAACAACTGGACAGATTCTATTATGTTATCCCCAAGTCTGATGATTATATTACTAGAGCATATATGTGCTTATTCTTTGAATTTCTTCTTGTAGCTTTAGTCATATGTAGCATTTTATACATTTTAAACAATGTATTGTTTTAATAAGAACAATGTATTGCTTTCCATAAATTTATGTTGTATTTATAACTTTATAAAAGAGTTCTATCCCATCAGGAGTGTGTTTCCATTATTTTCCTAGCCATTGCTGGACTTCTAGGCTGCCTCCCTTAAGAAAAAAAAAGTCATTACAAAGAATTCTGAAATGCATGCAGTCATGAATGTAGCTTTACCCTTTTGGGTAATCTTCTTAGAGTAAGTGGAGATTCAGGGTTAAAGGTTAGGAATATTTTGTGGCTCTGGGAAATCATAGTAATTTTTTTTCCTAAGTAATTCTGCCTGTCCTGACTTTTTGGTGCTGTTTTTACCGTAGTCCTCCTACCTGCATTAGGTCTCATCTGTAACATGTTTTCTCCCTTGCTAATTTGAAAGTGACAGTGGTAATTGAACCCAGTATTTGATGGGCATGCCGAAGGAAAAGCAGTAAGAGAAACTGGCCTGAGTGTTAAGGTACAGAAAGGTTCAGGGCTAAGGGAGATTGTGGCTCTGCTGGAGCAAGAGGAATGAGGTGAAGAATCCCAGGACTTGGATGACATGCCGGGGAGTGTGCCAGGGGGTGTGCTTTAATAGCTGATAGAGAGCCACTGGAGACTCTGAGCTGAGAAGTGCCTGATGCCCGTGACTGTGAAGGAGGAATGGGAGGAGGTGATAATGGCTTGTGGTAGGAGCTATGGACATGACAGAGAAGATGGGCTTCTCTTGTGGGTCGTCATAGGAAAAATTCTTGAGCTAGATAGAGCCCAGGTGGTGTAATTTGAAAACCAAGAACCACACATAGCTTGTGGCTGCCTCAACAAAGTTCGAATCCCAGTCTCACAGGGATGTCGTGAACCGACGTGCCCTCTTCCCTCTACAGGTCCAAGACAAGTTGCTGCTATCTGCGTGCCACTTACTGGTCTCACTGGCCACCACCGTGCGGCCCGTCTTTCTGATCAGCATCCCTGCAGTGCAGAAAGTATTCAACAGAATCACTGATGCCTCTGCCCAGCGACTTGTCAATAAGGTGAGGCCCCAGAGCACTCCCGACCCGGATCCCCAGGGCCGTGAGGCTAAGGCCTGTGAAAGCTGAGGAAAGAAGAGTCTGGCCTTTGATTTTGTACTCAGAGCTTACAGGCCATGCCAATGTAGACAGATTTCTTATGTGTGTGGCACTGACACAGCCTCACTGATTCTCATTGTGCCCATTCTAAGGCAGTCAGTGTGCTGATTCAGGCGTGGAAAAAAGCACCTCCCAGTGTGCAGAAAGGTTTTACTGCTTTGCAGCCTGGTGATTTTAGCCAGTGTTGTGAGTTCTCTTTGCATTCTTTCTGATTCAAACCAGTCTGGTTTATGTTGTCACTGTTATGTGCATGTTCTTTGGCGTTGAGAAGTGCTGGGCAAGGCCTTTTTCTTGCAATCCACAAAGGAGGCTCAGGCTAGAAGTTTAAAAACCACCTAACAGGAAGAGGGCAGGAGGGCTTGAAACAGGTACCTAAGAGCACCGGGATGTGAGTGCGTTGCTTCTGACCTGGTGCTAGGGTGTGGATTGTCAGGGATTCTCCTGCAGTCCTGCTCTAAGTAGCTACTCAGAGGACTCAGAAGTTACCATCTGAGTGATGCCTGAGATTCAGTGTCTGCAGTGTTATTTCTTTCTCTCTAATGCTTCACGTATGCGATTAAGAGAGGAAACAAGAGCCCCAGGAATGATGATTGAGGTTGGCGGTGGGTTATGCTAGACCTAGACATGGTGTTAATACCATTTCATTTTCCTCTCCAATTTGCCTTCCAGTTGGACCAAAGGCCCTGCCCAGGTTGTAAGAAACGAGCCTGGGGGCTAGGGCTCAAAAGTGTGCAGCCAGCGGGTACCAAGGCTGTGCCGGGCATGCTGCTTGCTGTCTTTGGCTCATTGATCTCTGATGGATTCCTCTGGGGTTTTTTGTAGGCCCAGGTGTTGGTGTGCCGAGCTCTCTCCAACATCCTGTTGCTTCCATGGCCAAACCTTCCAGAGAATGAGCAGCAGTGGCCTGTGCGCTCCATCAACCACGCCAGCCTCATCTCTGCACTCTCCCGGGACTATCGCAACCTGAAGCCCAGTGCTGTTGCCCCACAGAGAAAGATGCCACTGGATGACAGTAAGTGACCCCTAGGCTGGGACAGCCGGGGAGGGAGGTAGACAGGCAGTGAACTTCTTTGCGGCAGATGAGATTTGCCCTGGAGGCTCCTGAGGTAATTGTTTTTGTCCACAGTCTCACAGAGGCTGAGCAGGAAGTCACACTCAGGGGTGGAATCCTGCTACCTATGGAATTCAGTTAAGACAGCAGGAGGACCTTTTTCCTAAATGCAGACTGTCCCTTCTCTTATTTAAAATGTAAAAAATGCTGGAGCCCTAAGAAAAAATGGAAGACACTGGTGATGGTGCCTTCCATCGATAAAATATACTTAAAGTGGTTATTGATCTATTTCAGATGCTTATGTGAGCAAGCAGAGCAGTGGGAAAATGATGCGCTCAAGAACTGTCTTTGCAGATTGGTTTCAGCCTTTTCCCAAATACAGATACTGCAGAGGTTTTGAAATAGCTTGGTTTCTTTAAAAAAATGGCATTTGAAGTTTGCTTGTTTGTATTAAAGAAAGAGGGAGAAAAATGAATAAGGAGAACTCTGGTTTAAATGTAAGGCATCAGATTTCTTGGAAAAATCTCTCTGAAATAACAAATAATACTGTTTTAAAAATATAATCTCTTTTCACAAAAAGAAAATAATAGAACATTATTAGATGGTGCCATTTACAGAATGTCAGCAAAAATGCTTTGTGAAATGTCAGAAATAGTAATAAATACTCTTTTTAAAAAACACTACTTTTATAACCAGTAAGATTAACATATGCATATTATTATACAAATGTATTAAAATAGAATAATATAAAGAAGGAAAAAGTAACTCCTAAATCTGACTAGTTTTAACATTTTAGAAAGTAACCATTTTACATGCTTTCTTCTTACTTTCCCTTTTCTGTTTTAAAATATGCTTCATGGTTACGTAGCTGGATGAGAGCAGCTGATATATTGAGGGTATACTCTGTACACCGGCTCTTGCCTTGGTGATCCATCATCAAGTCTCTGGCTATGCCAGCAAGTCTCTGGCTATGCCAGCATCAGCTTTCAAAGTCTGGTGTTGTTCTGGTCCTGGTTCTAAGTATTTTTTCAAAAATCAGTAATTCATTCAGTTCTCACATCAGCCTTATGAGTTTGGTACTGTTATTATCTTGATTGATGATTAGCATGAGGAAGCTGAAGATTAAGGAACTTGTCCAGGGCTTGCATCTAGCTGCTGTGGAGTCATGCTTTATCATGTGTCATGGTCTCCTTTCCCCACTTGATCTTGCATGGGAGTTATGTCGGTCTGCATGGGCGAGGATATGCTTAGTGGTAACAACCCCAAAAGTGAAGTGGCTTAATACAAGAAGAAAGAGGATTTGTTGCTCATACTACATGTCCAGTTTGGGTCACACAGGGTGGGGAGGTCACGTAACGACCCAGGCTGAGGAAGGCTTCATTTCAGTGTGTGCGCTCTGGAAGGATTGTGGTGAATTGCATAGTGGTTCTTAAAGCTTTTGCCCTGCTTACTACTTCTACTTCTGTTTCCTTGGCCAGAGCCAGCTATATGGCCCTGGCTTAACTCACAGGGCAGGGAAGTGTGATGCCACCGTGTGCTGAAAGGGTTTGCAGTGTAGTATATGGCTGACGTCTTCAGTGAGCACAAAGCTCACATTTGTGCTGACTGCAGGCACTGGTTGAGCACTTCGTATACATTATTTCATGTAACTTTCAGTGTAATGCTGTGAGGTATGTCTTATCCTCATTCCACAGTGTTGAATGCAGTTTGGAAAGTTTCATTTTTCCCATCTCAACTTTATATTTTGTTTCTCAAACCAACAGAATAGCCAAAGGAACAAGAAAATGAATAACTGCATCTCGTTCACCCAGATTCGCTAATTGTGATTTTTTGCCACGTTTGTGCTCTCTTCTCTGCAACACACTTTCTTAAAACCCAGCTATTTAAGCTGCAGATAATTGACACTTGGTCCCTGAATACTTAACCTTTGTATCTATACAGAACAAGATGTTAAACATTGTTACAGTCATGTTATTTTAACATGTAACCACATTAACATTTTCCCCAGTTGTTAACGAATTGTGCTTTTTTGCTTTAAAAAAAAAAAAATCTGGGCTCTAATCTAGGATGATTTCACTGTGTTTGGTTATTATATCTCTTTAGTCTCCTTTGATACAGAAAGGCATCCCTGGTTTTTGTCCTTGATATCACTGGCCTTTCTGGAGTCCAGGCCTGTTTTCATATGTCTCATAGCCTTGTTTTGCCTGATGGTTTCCAGCAGGTTGTGGTGTAGTGGTGCGTGTTCGTGTTTGTGTTTCCTCTTGCATTACTTCTGTTTGTCCCATCCTTGGTAGTGCTCAGTTTGGGTGCCTGTTTGGAGTAGGGCCTGCCGGTCTGTCCGTTGGGAAGGTGCTTGGCCGGTGTAATTGCTCAGGACCATAGAGAAAGTGGGTGCGGTCAAGAGTTGGACTTGGGTCTGAATGGCTCCAGCTCTGCCTCTTTCTGCTTGAAAACAACAACAACAACAACAAAAAGGTTTGTAATGGTTTTATAATGTCCTGTCCCATGGAAATGCAACAGTTAGCTACCCATTCTCCTGTTATTACATACTTAAAGTGCTTTCATTTTTTTACTTCTACATTTTTGTAAATACATCTTTTGTCCTCGTTTCAATTTCCTTAAATGCCTGAGGTCAGCTTTTGGTCTCTTGACTGTTGGTTTTTCTCTCTAAACTGCTTCCCCTGTGGCCCGTGCGTTCTTGAGGAAGTGGCTGCCCTGAGAATGCTTTCCTGGCTTGGTAGAAGTCTGTGTGCTTGTTGTAGTTGTGGACGGCTCCCTGCTCAGCAGTGTGGGTGTGCCTTTCCTTTACTCTCATTGTCACTGTGACTGGGGAACGAGACCTGTGGTGAGAAGCATCTTCCTTCACCCTCAGCCCTGTGAGTGCGGTGATGCTCTCTATCCAGGTTTTCAGATGAGGCAGTGGTAGGGCCAGGCCAGCCTCCGTCTGCCTCCTGAGCATGTCTTTCTGTTGTACCTCCTCCTCAAAGCTGCCGCAGCCCCATAAAGGCTGCTGAACACTGAGGTTTGGGGGATCCAGAGAGTGCTACCAGGTGGGGACAGCTCTCAGCCTAGCTCTGGCTCAGCTTCTGGTGGAGCCAAGATTGAGTGTGCTAGGCTCAGGCTGAGCCATGGGCATCAGCTTGGGGAGGCTGGTGGGAAACTCTGCGTCTTCAGGGGGTGACTCCACTCACATGGGAACGATAGCAACATCCCCATCCTAGATTTTCTTTGATGGCTTGCACACTGCTAGCATCGTTCAGAACCTTTTCTCTGATCCCCACTGCAGCACTGCCCAGGTGAGGCTGTCAGCTCTCCCTAACAGATGAGGGTCCTGCCCACACCACGTAGCCTTCGGGTCACCTGTGGTTCATAGCTAGGGCGCTTTGATCTCTGGCCTGTTTGCTGCCCACTACATCTGTTTTCCCTGTGTGCTATATGGAGTCAGAAGTCATCTCAGGTCACGGTAGTGTCAGCATTATATATTGTCAATAATGTAATAACAATAATTATATGTCTTATCAAGCTATAGGTCTAACTGGCTGAAGATGGATCAGGCAATTTATTCCTGCACTCAGCACCATTACATGTGCATGGCAGGTGTTTGTGGGATTACTGGGCTGGAGTAGTGTCCTACTGAGGGACAAGGTTTGAGTTCCATGTGTCCATACTGGCCTGTGGTCATGACCGTATGACATTCATTTTCTCACCAGTCTATTCACTGTCTTTTAGATTTGATCAAATCCAAGGCACCCAACCTGGGGGTGCATTTATTTATCTTTTTTCTTCTGTGGACTTGTTGCTGATGGCCAGAGGCAAAAGAGAGGCAAAAACCTGAACAAGCAAGCAGGCATCTTCTCCCCAACGCACACTCAGGCATCTGGAGTCCTGGCAGGAATAACAGTAAAAACAAAAACATAAAAAAGAGAGAAGAATTTATGTTTTAATCAAGAGACTGTTCCTTTAGTGAGGCTCTTTGTGATCATCTTCTTGGTACCTTTGCAAGTTTCCTCCCCTTCCCTTGTGTCTCCTCTTACCGTGCATTCTCCTCAGACAGCTCATAACCTGCAACTCATCTTGATTCGCAGCCAAAGTGATTATCCACCAGACACTCAGCATCTTAGAAGATATCGTGGAGAATATCTCGGGGGAGTCCACCAAGTCTCGACAGATTTGCTACCAGTCGCTGCAGGAATCCGTTCAGGTCTCCCTGGCCCTCTTTCCAGCTTTTATCCATCAGTCAGGTAGGAGCTGGCCCAGAGGCCTCACTGGTGGGCGGTGCTAACAAGGGTCGGAATGCCCGCTTAGATCTGAGAGCACACTGAGTTGGTGCAGGACAGGCCTTGACTTGCTCCATGCAAGGAAACCCAGTACTGAAGGGAAAGGGCAGTGATGTTTATTTGGGGAGTCTGGGGTCAAGACCCCATGGAAAAGTGAGCAGAGCCCTCCATATGGGCCTTGGTACGTGCGTCGTGTGGCATTACATCACTTGAGGATGCTTGCCTTACTGAACAGAAATGGATGAGAGAGTAATGGGGGCATCATACAAAAGAAGACAAGAGAGCTTTTTTGGCTTAGTTCTTCTTATTTTGTGGCAAGGTGCATTTGCCAAGATCATTCCCCTTACCCTACTCTGTCACTGTCTCACTGTCAGTGACAGAGGGCCTCTCTAGCTCTGTGGATGTACCTGCCCAGCTCTCATGAGAGCATCATGCAGTCTTGTCAGTTTACAAGAGAAATATCAAGCACTTCTCAGTCAGCAAATATTCAATGATTGCCTCCTGCAAGCAGATTGTGTGCAGTTAGAGCTGAAACACACTACACAAGATGATTGTTGAGATCTGGAAGTGAAACTGCACTAAATGTAACTGGTATTTTCTGCAATTAATCCATCTAATGGACCAGGGCCATGCACCCTAAATACACCTTCATTATCCACTTTCAGCCACTTAACCCCTGACCCAGCTGCAGCGATTATTAGTCATAGAGGGAAATGGCTGGAGCACTCAGGTGTTGACCCAGTTGAGCTGTTTCATCAGTGTGGGCACAAAGCGATCCCTCGCCAGTGAAACTCTAACCGTTACTGGATGTCAGGCAGTGAGGGAGGTTCAAGATCCCTTCATTTCCCGTAGTGAGCCACCAGGTGGAGGTTCCCTGTATAAGAACTATTTTCTCAGCATGTTCCTAATCATTTTCCACTTTCCGTCACTGGCCCTGATGGTGTTGGGGAAATGTTTCCAGCAGGAAGCCGTAGAGAAAGCTGGTAGTGCAGATTGCAGGAGCAGGTCGATGAAGCTCAGGATTCTGGTTCTGACTGTGTGCAAGCCTCTGACGGTGTCTCTGTCCCTTTCCTCAGATGTGACTGATGAGATGCTGAGCTTCTTCCTCACTCTGTTTCGAGGCCTTAGAGTACAGATGGGCGTGCCTTTCACCGAGCAAATCATACAGACTTTCCTCAACATGTTTACCAGGTAACCACAGACCCACCATCCATGATTTTCAGATTCAAGGGACAAGTAGTGGGTGTGGTGACAAAGTGTGGCTTTTGGCTCGTGTTCTGCACTTGCCACAAGCATGGGGTTTCATGCTGGCCCCCAGAGAAACGTGGTTGCTCACTGTGTGGCTCTCTCATTTGTAGAGAGCAGTTAGCTGAGAGCATCCTGCACGAGGGCAGCACTGGATGCCGGGTGGTGGAGAAGTTCCTGAAGATCCTGCAAGTGGTGGTCCAGGAGCCAGGCCAGGTGTTCAAGCCCTTTCTCCCCAGCATCATCGCCCTGTGCATGGAGCAGGTGTATCCCATCATCGCCGAGGTAGGGGCTCAGGCGGTCATCTCTGTGGCCTCCCATCTCCAGATGGGGAAGGGAATGAGATTTCACAGAAAATGCATTGCATTTTAAAGTTCGTTTGTTAGTTTAATATGCTTATAAAGTAGTTTTTCCCAAGGAAGAAGGCCTTTAGGGTGGTACAGTCCTTTTATATTGATCGAGTTCATTGGAGCTAGTCTAGTATAAGTATAGCAGTTATTCCACAGGGTCAGTTGCTAAGATCAGTTTCCTGTGGCAAATAATTTATACCTTTAAGTGACTCTGGTTTTCTACAGCAAACATTCTAACATATGTACTTTCCTATTAGAAACATTCATGGTCTCGAGGATACAAGGCAAGTGCTTGGAACCATTCAAACAAACCTTTCATTATTACAGGAAAGCAATGTCCTTCTTAGAAAACAGGCAGGCATGCAGCATGACAAGACCCAGAATAAGTATAGATTAAATTTCAGTCATTGGTAATAGTCATATAAAAAAAGAGCTAACCTTTAACTGAACTGAGACTGGGACAGGTCTGGTTGCTGTGCATTACGAAACACTCTGGACCTGTGAGGCTTCTGCCGTGGACACTTGTGGCCCCTGGTGTCTGTTTAATTTTAACCAAGCTTGAATTGAATATATGTGGGCCTTCCAATTTTGAATTCCACAGAGACAATCCCTGGAATAAGGGATTGGGGAGTTGGATTCAATGAGAAAACACTGCTAAGCCTACCCCTTCTCCTCTACCTCCTCTCAGAGTCCTGGCTGCCAGGAAAGAGAAGACTGGCCCAGAGAGCCTGGTTCCCAAGTGCTCTTTAAACCCTCCTCTTCTCTGGGCAGCAGAATCGCTTTAAGGCGTTGTGTCTGTCTTTAGCTTCTGTGGCTGTGTAAGACCAACAGGTTAGCAGGACAGCATTTTTTATCCTGGGAAAAGAAACAAGCAAGAAGATCTGACAGATCGAATAGAACAGAAAATATGTACTCCTAATTGTTTGTCCACTTGGTAGCTTTTTTCCTAGTGTGAAAGCTGAGTGCTCATGAGAAAAAACGGGCCCTTGGCACTGACCCATGCATTCTCTCTCAAATGTGGGCCCTGTCTCTGCTGAAGAACTTGCAGTGTGAACTGCTGACTCCAGGGGCTGGATGCCTTTTGCCCAGGCAGTGACAGGCATGCGGGTGGAATGTTGACACTCAGCCTGCTGTCACCAGGCATCTCCTAGGCATCTTTGCTGCCTCAGGCCCAGGCTGGAGTGGCTCCCCAAGCTGCAGGTCTGAGCGTCTGTGTCTTTGCAGCGTCCCTCTCCTGATGTGAAGGCCGAGCTGTTTGAACTCCTTTTCCGGACGCTCCATCACAACTGGAGGTACTTCTTCAAGTCCACTGTGCTGGCCAGTGTCCAGAGGGGCATCGCCGAGGAGCAGATGGAGAATGAGCCCCAGTTCAGTGCCATCATGCAGGTAACATGGGGTAGGGAGGCTGCCGGGTGACATCCTCTGACCTGGCCACTGCAACGAGTCCTATCTTTGAAGCTTCACAGCCTCGGGTCTAAAGCTCAGTTCTGCCTCTTAGTATTGATGAAGTGCATTACTTTCTTGGAGCCTCAGTTTCTTCATCTGTAAAGTGGGGTTAATATTGCCTGTGTCACAGGTTGTTGTGAGGTTAAATGAGATGACATACACAAAGTGCATGACACTTGGAGATGCTTGATGAACGTCAGTTCCGCTGACCGTGTGGCATTGTTTCCCCAAGTGTAAAGAGCCTGCCTGTGCCAATCACCTGGGGCTTCCTGAGCAGGAACTGCCTGAATAGGAGTCTCCACAGGAGGTCCCCGGACCTACACTGTGGTTCTGACTCTGACCACACTGGGACAAACACTGCCTCACGAGGTAGCATTCACATTCAGGGCAGGCGCAATTGTCCATCTGAGAGAGTGCACTCTGGGGGCTGAACACCCCTTGCAGTGGAAAACTGGAATGGCATCCCTTCGCCTGGATAGCCCGCCTGCTCTGTGGCTGCTTCAGGCATGCGCCCAGGGTCTGCACTCAGGTGTCTGATGTTTTCATCTGAGTCTAGGTTGCGGGTAGGGGGTCTTTTTTTGTCTTTTCTCTGCATGCTTTTCCATGGGGAAGTGAGAGGGATTTTCACCCTCCCTCCAGCTCCCTGTTAGCACACAGCATGCACGTGGACACACACACACACACACACACACACACACACACACAGTCTCTCTCTCTGGAAGTGAGAGGGATTTTCACCCTCCCTCCAGCTCCCTGTTAGCACACAGCATGCACGTAGACACACACACACACACACACACACACACACACACACACACACACAGTCTCTCTCTATCTCTCTCCTCTCTCTGACTCTTGTGTTGAATTCTTTTCAAGCACATGCCCTAGCCCTGGCCTTTCCTTCCCTGGTACCCATCGAGGCCTCAGGTCTGCAGTACTTGAGTGTTTGTGCCCCACCTATCTTTCTCTTGAATGCTGTCCTTGCCTGGAAGACTTCTTTGGCAGACGGTGCCTGGTCCCCCACTGGGGGCTGGTGAAAGCCACTTTGGAGAATAGTTTCACAGTTTGGCAGTTTCTTATAAAGTTAAATGTGTAGTTCCTGTATGACCTGGCAATCTCACTTCTAAGTATTTTACCCAAGGTAAATGAAAGCATATGTTCACACAACCTGTACACAGATGTTTATAGAAGCTCTTTCATAATTGCCAAAAACTGGAAACAATTTGAGTATCCAGCAGCTGAATGGATGAACAGGCTCGTGCGTGCCTCTAAGGGACTGGCACCCGGCAGTAAGGAAGCGTGGATCCTTGGTACAGTCGGCAGCATAGATGAGTTTCACATGCATTCTGCCAGGTGAAAGAAGCTAGATCCCAAAGGCTATGCACAATAGGATTCCATGCCATTATATGACATTCTGGAAAAGGCAGAACCAGAGGGACAGATGATGAAGAGTGATTGCCTGGGGTTGGGGGTTTGAGGGGACGTTCTGGGCCGTCGAAGTGTCCTTTGTCTTGGTTGTGATAGTGGTGGCACAACTCCACAGGTAGGTCAGAATTCATAGAAAGATAAACCTCAAAAGTTTTACTCTGTTACATTTCCATGAACCTAACTTGAACAGTGAGTAAGTGGAAACTATTGGTTACCATGGAGATCTCATTCCTACTGCAGGGATTACAAGGTCTCCTCTGGCAGCTTAGGGGCCCAGGCACAGAATGACAAAGCAGTCGCCACTTATTTGTAGGAGTTTCCTGCAGACCACCGGCCTCCCCCACTGCAGCATGGTCACTTTCAGTTGGAGCAGGGTACTTTGCATCCGTTTGTGGGGTGTTTCTTTTTGCCCCTGAATTAGTAACTTTTTTTTTTTTTTTGAGATGAGTCTTGCTCTGTTGTCCAGGCTGGAGTGCAGTGGTAGGATCTTGGCTCACTGCAACTTCTGCCTCCTCAGTTTAAGCGATTCTCCTGCCTCAGCCTCCTGAGTAGCTGGGATTTCAGGGGCCTGCGACCACGCCTGGCTAATTTTTGTATTCTTTTTAGAGATGGGGTTTTACCATGTTGGCCAGGCTGGTCTTGAACTTCAGTGATCTGCCCACCCCGACCTCCCAAAGTGCTGGGATTACAAGTGTGAGCTTCTATGCCTGGACTGAACTAGTAACTTTTATACCCAGAAATTCCAAAGCAGTTTAAAAAATGCTTTGCTTAGCCCCCAGGCAGGGGCTTAAGCTCCAGGTAGAGGCTCCTTCATTACTTGGCTTGAGGGGAGGCAGGCAGGCAGGTAGGCAGGCTTCAGTGTCTGCTGAGATTGCTGAGGGATTTGACTAGAGGTGTGAGCTTCTTGCTTCACAGCCAGGTCCTGTGATGGGTTTCTAGAGGTTGGTTTCAGAAGGTATATATGAGGCCATAATAAGAAGCAAGGCCTTGTGCGGGAGGCATTAGCTCTGAGACTTAGGAGGAGCATCCCAGAGGTCTGAGCTGCGGGCCAGAAGCATCAGGACAGTGGGTGCCCTGGCCCCGACACTTGTTTTTCTGACATGGGGTAGATGTCACAGAAGCACTTGGTCTTGGAGAGTTTAAATGCAGTTTATAAAATGGTGGTCTTATTTCCTAGGCTTTCGGACAGTCTTTTCTCCAGCCTGATATCCACCTTTTTAAACAAAATCTCTTCTACTTGGAGACTCTCAACACCAAGCAGAAGCTGTACCACAAGGTAAGTGCCCCAGCTCTTGGAAAAATTCCTCCATCAGGGGCCTCATGGCCTGCATCTCACCCCCAGTCCACTCACTGGAGAGTGTGACAGAAAGTGGGTGGGAGCCGGGACAGGTCCCTGGGGGCCCAGCTACCGCTCACCCGGTCTCTCTGCCTGCAGAAGATCTTCCGGACCGCCATGCTGTTCCAGTTTGTGAATGTGCTGCTCCAGGTCCTGGTCCACAAGTCCCACGATCTTCTGCAGGAGGAGATCGGCATTGCCATCTACAACATGGCCTCTGTCGACTTTGATGGCTTCTTTGCCGCCTTCCTCCCGGAGTTCCTGACCAGCTGCGACGGTGTGGATGCCAACCAGAAAAGTGTGCTGGGCCGGAATTTCAAGATGGATCGAGTGAGGAGGGAAAAGGGCTGGGCTAAGAGGAGGGCAGAGTGGGCACTCAAGCCTGGAACCTGTGCGGCAAGGAGGGGCACGTTGGGGCCTCTGGGTGTGGTCTGTGCCCACCCTGCAGCCTGACGGTAGCTCGTGAGCTACCTGCTGACCTGGTGCTGTGGCTGGATTGAGGGGCACAGCCCTTTCCCCAGTCTTGGTGTCTCAGCCATGGAGGCCCTGAGTTCCTGGCCCTACAGCCCCTCCATTTCTCTTGGCATCTCTGTTCATACCCAGGGCCCTGCCATTCCACGCCTGGGTGACGAGTCCCAGTGGGGCCAGCATTGGAGTGTGCCCAGGCTTCCATTCAGGCTGAGATGGTTGGTGCTTGGGAGCTACACTTCTGGGTCTCCAGAGTTACAGGTGGGACCCAGTGAGACCACCTGGCCTATCTTGGGATCTTTCCAGACTGGCCCCAGCTCAGCTTGGGCTGAGTTGCTGCCAGGTCCTGGGAGGAGCCCTCCTAGTACTCACCCTCTTGTCCCTTTGCTGCCACCTGTGCAGGGACTTGTCAGGTGGGCTGTCCCCACCTGTGGAGCACAGGTGAGAGGCCATCTTTTGTTGGAGCCTGATGGTGCCTGGGGCTTCCTTCCCGGATTGGGGCTGGCCTGTTCTCTTCCTGTGTGTGTCAGGTGGCCAGGCTTCTCTCTTGCCTGATAGGCTCTTCTGAGAGCTTTTCCTTGTTCACTTTATACTTGAGGAAATGAGGAGAAGAAATCATTTTCTCCCTGGTCCTCTTGGGGTTCTTGACCTGAGTCCTCTGTGAAGCAGCTTGACCACGGGTCCACCGTAGTGCTCAGACGCATGCACTGCTCTGTCGCTGGCGTGAACCCGGCCGCCTGTTTCCTCATTTGCCACGTGTGGCAGGAGAGCTTTTGCTTAGACTCATCCTCCTCTCCTTTGTCTTGGGATCTTCTTTCCTTGGGACCTGTTCTTCCCTAAGCCTCTTCCAGTTCACTTCAGCCCCTGGATAATTTTTTTTCCTTTTCCTAGAGGCCAGATCTTAATACGTAATGATCAGCTTCTAATGACATCAATATCAGTCAACTTTTTGACTTAAAGCTGTGGTTTCAAAATCTAGTTATAGGCTGGGTGCAGTGGCTCATGTCTGTAATGTCAGCACTTTGGAAGTCCATGGCAGGCATATCACTTGAGCTTAGGGCCTTGAGACCAGCCTGACCAATGGCAAAACCCCGTCTCTACTAAAAATACAAAAATTAGCCAGGTGTGGTGGCGCACGCCTGTAATCCCAGCTACTCTGGAGGCTGAGGCACAAGAATCTTTTGAACCTGGGAGATAAGAGGTTGCAATGAGCAGAGATTGTGCCACTGCACTCCAGCCTGGGTGACAGAGCAGGACTCTGTCTTCAAAAAAAAAAAAAAATCTAGTTATATATCAGAAGCACCTGGGGTGCTTATTAAAAATAGAGAAACAGACTTCTGTGTTCTCCCCAGGAAATTCTGGTTTGGCATTTGGGAGCCACTGATTTAAATGATATTCCTTAGTTGGTTTTTTGAGGGTGAAATAAAAGAATCACCACCTTGCATTCATTCATTCACTGTGTGTTTGAAGCCAGCTGCTTCTAAGCTCTTGGCCAGGAGCTGGGGCACCAGTCCCAGCCTTCAAGTCTTTCATGGTAGACAGCCCAATACAGTACCCTCTGTGGACCACACTGTGCCAAGCATGAGACATGTCCTGGCTCGAGGAGGCCTTCCAACAAGCCTCTGAAGTGTAGGTCCTGTTACTCACCCATGTCACAGATGGCCCGGGCTCAGAAAGGTGAGCAGGAGGCAGACCTGGGTGTTGCGGTCCCGGAGCCTGCACGCACTTCCCAGAAGCAGAGCGCTGCTGGGACCAGGAAATAGGAGGCATCTGCGCAGCCTCAGGGAAGATGCAGGCTTTGAACGGAGTTCTGGAAGAGGAATAGCGGTTGGGCAGGAAAGTTAGCTTGGCCCTGCTCCTGGCTCTGTCAGCGCTTGCTGGGCCTATCTAACTCCTCACTGGGACCTACATGGCAGGCATTCAACATGCCGCACTGAAAAGCAGGGGTTCGCCGTGTACATGGCAGCAGAGGTCAGGGCCTCACTGCCTGTCCAGGGCTTTGCATGGCCCACTTTACGCCCAGTGGGGCAGGCCCCAAGACCATGTGTGCTGCTGCTTGGGTGGCTCTCGAGTGGCAGGGGCAGCCTGGAGCCCTGTGGGTAGGGATTCTATAGACATTGTTGGGTGTGCATGTCACCTTGAGGGGCCGTGGTGAAGGAGAGGGCTGTCCCCGCAGCCCTGCCTGTGTTCCAGGGCCCAGACTAAGGAGCAAATGTGCTGGCCTTCCCCTTCCCTTCTGTGTGAGCTGGGGCCAGCTTCTTCATGGTGCAGTGCTTTGATCTTCCTGTCCTTAGACTATGGTTGTGGTAGGGCCTGTGGCAGGCTCGTGGTGAGGCGAGTTGCTGTCTGTATGTTGATGGCAGCAGTGTCCGGCACCTGGGGGGTCCTAGGGAGGTATTCCTCTTGTTCCTTTTTTCCCACAGCACCTTGCACAGAGCCGCTGCGACACGCAGTGCAGCAATGAATAGAAGTGTGAGGGACTCCATGTTGGGGTCCCCTTCCAGGAGCACTCCCTTTGTGGAAGCCATCTTTCTCTCTCCTGGATATCCCCTCTGGGGTCCCCTTCCACACTCTCTGGTGGAAGCCTGTCTTCCCCTCCTAAACTCCGTCTCTCTCTATTCCCTTCCACTCAGTGTGGAAGCTGCTTTTCTCTCCTGTATTCCATCTTTCTGGATTTTCTCACTCAGTGTGAGAGTTAGCTATTTCTCTCACCTTCTCCTTTTCTCTCTCTAAATAAATAAATCACTTTCTACAAACAAACAAACAAAAAAGAAGTGTTGAGTTTTAGAAAGTGCTCCCATGTATTCCGTGTACCCTCTGAGATGGAAGTAGCCGTTGGGGTCTGGTGGGTGCTGACCTGTTGTGTTGGGTGGGTGATGGGCTGCAGCTATGCCCCTGCCTTCCAGGACCTGCCCTCATTCACCCAGAACGTGCACAGGCTGGTCAACGATCTGCGCTACTACAGACTCTGCAACGACAGCCTGCCTCCTGGCACTGTGAAGCTCTAGGCTCGGCCTGCTACCGCCTGGGGACACGGACTTCTGCTGCTGCCACCTGCGCCAATCCTACCTTCCACCACACGTCTCCCAGATGGGCCTCGGTCACACTTTTGGTTTCTCCTGCCCCAAGCAACGCTGCCTGCCTCTGCTGCTCCTCCACATCTTGCTGCCGCCCAGCAGAGCTGGCTTCCGGGTCCACTGAGCACTGGATGGTGCTCCCAGGGCATGTGGCCAGGTACCAGGAGGCACTGGGAAATCCCACGGGGTGGCCCATGCAGACCAGGAGCATGTCAGTCATGGGGCAGAATCGCCAAGGACAGCTCACGACAGTGCCACCTTCTCACCATTCCAGCCAAGGAGAGATGTGATGTCGGAACTGTTCTGGTACTTCTGTCAAGACACCCCCGCCCCAATTGCCTTGAGGTCTCTGCTTTGTCAGAGATTTACAAAGACTCATGTTTTTGTTGTTTTCTCATCATTCCATTGTGATACTAAGAAACTAAGACGCTTAATGAAAAGAAATAAAATGCCTATGTTGTTGTTCTAGAAACCCTAGCTGGAGCTGCTTGCTACTCACAGCCTCCTTGAGGCCAGGCTCCGGACAAGGGGCATTCTGGTGGGAACACAGGTAGCGCGGCGTGGAGTGTGCTGACTCCTGGCACCTCCCACCCTCTTCCAATGGCGTCTTTCTGACTGCCCTTACTCAGCGCTAATGGTTGGCCAGGTGGTGGAGGGAGGCTGGAGTCCAGGAGGGGGGGTCTCACAGTTGGCCAGGTGGTGGGGGGAGGCTGGAGTCCAGGAAGGGGTCTCACTGACAGTTGACCTGGTGGTGGTGGAGGCTGGAGTCCAGGCCACCTGACTCCCGTGGCACCCACTCCCCCCAGTGTGGGAAGTATGGGCTCTGCCTCCCCTGCCTCCTGGGGAATAGATAACTTCCCACAATGCCCAGCAGGACCTGGCCCCCTGAGGCCTGAAGTCTTACTGGAGGACAGGGAGGTGGGGCTGGTGATGGATTACCTGGGTGAGAATAGAGGTTACAGGGGGAGGGAGGAGGGTGTGGCTCTGTGAGGGTGGGGATGGGTGGGACTTAGGGCTCTATGTAGTGTCTGAGAGCTGGGGCTTTGCTCAGACTTTCATGTGTGGAAGTGGCACTTGTCATTGAATTGTCCAGAATCTGGAACCAGCAGCTCCTCGTGTGCTACGTGTCGTGATGACCAGGCAGGCACAACTTGGGTAGTTGCTGATGTGGACTACAGTGCCTGGCAGGGAGACATTGGCTCACCTGGACGTGAGGGCGGGTATTGACTGGCTTGATGCCAGGCTTGGGGAAGTGGGGAGCTGTGGGCTGATGTCTGCTTCTGAGACTTCCATAGGAATCACCTGGGGGGGTAGGGGCTGGGCCGGGGTGAGCAGGGCGTGCATGATGTGTGCTTGTGTGGCAGGCCCTTGCTCCATGTCAATCACAGCTTCCCAGCTGTGGCGAGCCCTGCTCCAGAGTTCAGAAAGGAGAGAATCCAAATGCCAATTGCTCTTCTGCAGAAAGGAATTAGCATCCAGTTATACCTGGGCAATAAATACCACCTTACCTGCCTGCTAGGGAAGGCCAGGAGTGCTGTCTGTGCCTGAGAGTGTAAAAGGGCTTTTTCCCCTGGAGATGGAGGGGTTGAAGGGATGGGATTTGTTGCCTGCCAACCCCTCCCTTGGACAGAAGAACACAGGCAGGACTTAGGAGGATAGAGGAAAGGGCTGTGGGGAGTAAGCTGGGCTGGGATGGAGTATTTTATTTTATTTTATTTTTCCTTTTTGGAGACCAGGTCTCTCTCTGTCACCCAGGCTGGAGTGCGGTGGTGCAGTCACAACTCACTGCGGTCTTCACTCACAGCTCTTAGTGATCCTCCCACCTCAGCCTCTCAGTAGCTGGGACTACAGATGCACACCACCACACCTGGCTGGTTTTGTTTATTTTTTGTAAAGACAGGGTCTCACTGTGTTGCCCAGGCTGGTCTCAAACTCCTGGGCTCAAGCGATTCTGCCTCGGCCCCCCAAAGTGCTGGGATTACAGGCTTGTGAGACACCATGCCTGGCCAACTGTAAGATGTTCATTCCAGGACTGATACCATGGCCCAGGGGTGTGGGCTGTAGTGAGCCCCCATTTCTTAGAGGTGTGTAAGCTGGTCTTTGACCTGACTTGATTCTTTTAGTATTTATTTATTTACTTTTTGAGACCGAGTCTTGCTCTGTCGCCTGGGCTGGAGTACAGTGGCACGATCTCAGCTCACTGCAATCTCTGCCTCCTGGATTCAAACGACTATCCTGCCTCAGCCTCCCAAGTAGCTGGAATTAAAGGCACCCACCACCACACCCAGCTAGTTTTTGCATTTTCAGTAGAGATTGGGTTTCACCATATTGGCCAGCTGATCTTGAACTCCTGACCTCAAGTGATCCACTTGCCTCGGCCTCCCCAAGTTCTGGGATTACAGGTGTGAGCCACCGTGCCTGGCTCTTTGATTCTTACCTGCAGTGTCCCACATAGGGCCCGACACAGAGCAGGCTTCGGAAGCGCGGGTGGAATTGAGTGTTCAGGTCCTAGACACATCCAGAAAGTATCTTTTCCCGTTCTGAGGATGGGGATGGGGAAAGGACAGCAATGGATAAGAGTGGGCCTTTGGGGCCGGGCACGACGGCTCACACCTGTAATCCCAGCACTTTGAGAGGCTGAGGCGGGAGGATCGCTTGAGTCCAGGAGTTCAACATGGGGCAACATGGTGAGATGTCTCTACCATAATAATAATTTAAGGAAAGAAAAAAAAGAGTGGGGCTTTGTGTCAGTCTCGGGTTGGGGCAGATAATGGCAGGGGCTCTCAAGGAGGCTGTTTTTCCCGCTACCTTTGAATGTGAGGCTGCTCTTCTGTCTCCATTCGGGTGCCCATGTCCTGCTTTTCTTTTGACTTGTGTCATTTACGTCTGCCAAGAGTGCAGCCACCGGCTTTGGGACGAGATCAGATGAAACCTTCATCTTCCCAATTTCCAGCATTTTCCTCCACTTCCCACCATTGGCCTCATGTGATGGAGGGTTGAATGTTTTTTTAACAGCCTGTATTTTTCTCCTGACTATAAAATGTTTGTTGTAGAGTATATGAAATGTGCAGAAAACTCTGAAGCAAAACACAGAAAAATCATCTAATCCCACTGCCCAGAGAAAAACACTGTTAATATTTTGGTGTATTGCCTTTTGAGATTACCCTATATGTGTGTAAATATGTATGGTTTTCTTTTGTTTTCTTTTGAAAATTGAGCTCCTGCTGTTGTTCTATTTTATTTTTATTAAAAAAAA
>NW_016107354.1:485078-492212 GCF_001604975.1 Cebus imitator
TTTGAGATGGAGTCTTACTCTGTTGCCCAGGCTGGTGTGTAGTGGCATGATTTCAGCTCACTGCAACCTCCGCCTCCTGGGTTCAAGTGATTCCCCTGCCTCAGCCTCCCAAGTAGCTGGGATTACAGGCGCCTGACACCACACCTGGCTAATTTTTGTATTTTTAGTAGAGATGGGGTTCTGCCACGTTGGCCAGGCTGGCCTCGAACTCCTGATCTCAGGTGATCTGCCTGCGTGAGCCTCCCAAAGTGCTGGGATTACAGGTGTGAGCCACCACGCCTGATCTGATATTCTACAAGTATCTAATGCTATCACTGATGATGTAGTGATCATCCTTGTATGTAAATCTATGTGTTTGTCTGATTGTTTCCATAAGCTGGAATCCTGCCTGTGAAATTGCTGGGTCAGATGTGTCTGAGGCTTATATGGATATTTCTTGGGGCCTGGTTTCTATTCTGAAGGAGGAGAAGTATTAGACTCGGGAGTTGGAAACCTGTGCAGTGAGGCTCCCTGGGGCCATTTGACCAAATCAGCCCCTGGTTAGTGGCCTAACCAGGCCTGCCCACTTCTTCTGAGCGCCATCCTTGTCCCAGTGTCCCTCTTCAGGGTGAGACCTCTGCAGGGGAGCGTAGACCAGGAGAGGAAGGTGGCTGGCAGCTCTAGCTGGCTCCTTGGGCCTGAGCAGAAGAGCTATGATTGATGGCCATTTTTTAATAACCATTATTTGCTGAATTCTCCCAGCCTGGTGCCAGGCTGCAGGCGAAGGACTCCTTTCCACTGCAAATGCAGCAGCTGGTTCCTTAGGAGGAGCCAGCTCTGAGATGGGCAATGTGTTCTGTGCACGGGGGATTTTGGTGACTGTGGTTTGAGCACTGTGGCTCATCTCCAAGACCAGCTGTTGGGAGAAGCTGGGGCGCTGCCCTGAAATGACTCTGGCTGCCCCATCAGCTCCCCTCCTTCCCCACCCCTCCAAAGCCTCCAACCCCCCTCCTTCTCCCCGACCCCTCCAAAGCCTCCTCCAACCTCTCTGAAGCCTTCCTCTGTGAGGCGCTGCTGAGCGCCCCTTCCTCCTCGCCACCCCGCAGCACCTGTGTCCCCTCTTGTCCCAGGAACCATGGCATCGCCCCTACCACTATGAGAACCTGCAGACAGTGGGGGGTTCTGTGTCCTGAGCCCCCAGTGTAGGGCCTGGCTCAGCGGGTGCCAAAAAATCCTTATGTGCAGGATGATTTTTCAAATTTATCCAAATGGGTTTTTCCTCATGGAAGAGGCCTGGAGCCCCGCTGAGGCATCTTCTAACTAATTTTCAACATAATGAAACTGCGTCCTTGGTGTCTGCTCCGAACGCTGTCGCCTTACCTTGCCCGGCTCCTTAGGGAAAAGCACTTAAGAGAAAGGCTCTTCAGTGAAGAATTTCTGCAGCTCAAGGACTCCCTTTTCCGCCCTTCCCTCTCTGTATCGTTTGAAAACATCTTTTAAAAGCCTTGTTAATTAATTGTCTCAGGTCTTGGAGGTGTTGAGTGACTGCAGGCATTGATAGCAGGCTGGGTTATCTGGCCTCCTGGGGTGGGCAGAGAGCTTCGTGGTACTGGCCTTGGTGCTGGCTGGAGCCCGACTCGGAGCCCCCAGGGGCCTTTGAAGGGTGGCAGAAACTTCCCCTGGGTCAGTCAGGTACCAGGGGGTGGGTTGGAAAGATCATTATTTCATCGAAACATCCAAAAGATCCACAGACCTGACATAGGCAGTAGGCATTTTGGCAACAGGTAGATTTTTTTTTCAAAGACACGGGTTTCGGCCAGGAGCGGTGGCTCATGCCTGTAATCCCAGTACTTTGGGAGGCCGAGGTGGGTGGATCACCTGACGTCAGGAGTTCAAGACCAGCCTGGCCAATGATGAAACCCCGTCTCTGCTAAAAATACAAAAATTGGCATGGTGGCGTGGGCGCCTGTAATCCCAGCTACTCCAGAGGGTGAGACAGGAGAATAACTTAAACCCAGGAGGCGGAGGTTGCAATGAGCCGAGATTGCGCCACTGCACTCCAGCCTGGGCAAGAGTGAGACTCTGTCAAAAAAAAAAAAAAAAAAGACACTCAGGTTTTTAATTTTTTCCCCTTCTCTTTTATTTTTTTTTGAGACAGGATCTTGCTCTGTTGTGCAAGCTGGAGTGCAGCAGTGCAGTCGTAGCTCACGGTAACCTCCATCTTCTGGGCTCAGGCAATCCTCCTGCCTCGGCCTCCCCAAGTGTGGGGATTACAGGTGTGAGCCAATGTGCCCTGCCCCTCCCTTCTCTATATAATAAAGAAATTACTATTTGCAGATAAAAAGACTCAGCTAAATCATATGATAACATCTCAGTGGGTGGCTTTCAGACCTATCCTTGCATTTGTGTGCGTTGGCCCATCTGTACACCTCTGACTTTCAGTGGGAATAAGATCATATTACTACCTGCTGGGGTTCTGTCCCCTGAGGCACACACTACACTTTTTGGTGGGTCTCACGGCCTCTAGAGACCCCAGCTGTCTGTAGCCGTTTGAATCTAAGCCCTGGACTGAGGCCACTCAGGTTGAAGTGGCCTCTGTGGAGAGGGTGGTAATCTGGGGCCCCTCTGACCCACATGGGTGTCCAGCACTACCGTTGGTGGCTGAGGCCAGAGACAGAGCCTGTTGTCAGGGTAGTCCCTGAGAATGGGGATTCCCCAATTAGCAGAGGCTACAGCCTGCCCATGCTGCCTCCCCCAGCCCGACCCCAGAAGCCACGCTGGAGTTGATTCCCGAGCTCCCGAGTCTCAGCGACCTTGCTTCCAGCCTCTGAAGGGCACTCGAGGAAGAGTGATTGAGACTCTGGGGAAGGACGTGTGTAGCATCTCAATCGCTCTTCACCAAGCCTGCCTGGGGAGGGCCGCACGTGCAGCTTTTATGACGTTAATGATCTGTACCACGGCATTTCCAAAACTGGCTCCCCCTCTCTTGCTGCAAGAGGAGACCAGCAGGGGCCTGCCCTCTGGAGACACACATCCACCCCCTTAGGATTCCCTGCCTTCTGAGCAAATGCTTACCAATGAGGAAATTGAGGTACAGAGAGGGTTAGTGACCCGCCCAAGGCCACACAGCAAATCTCCAGCAAAACTGGGGTCTAATTGCAGACCTGGCTTCAGAGCCAGCGCTTTCTGAGCTCTACCTCCTCCCAGCCGCTCTGGGGACACCAACACCACTATGCACTCCTCGGGGTTTGGGGCTGGAAATTCCCCGTGCTCACATCTGTTACTCATAAATGGCACATTCTGATGGCCCAAGGAGACAGCACCCGGTCACTGTTGCCATTGAGCCTCAAGGACACGGAGGCCCAGAGATTCTGTGACTCACCCGGGGTCACACAGCTGGAAGGTGGCAGGGCGAGAGTTTAAACCAGGTCCAGAGGATTCCAAATGCTGCCTTTTCCTCCGTCCCCAGCCAGGGTCGATGTGGCTGCTCTGTCCATTTTACAGTACTGCCTAGTGAAAGGCCTGCAGGGGGCGCTATCAGGCTTTTTGCAGCGCTGCTGGAGGAGCTCCAGAGCCAGGGCGTCTGCAGTCGACCACAGAGTGCAGGCACCCAAGTCTGCCTGGGGGCTGGGATTGGGGGACACCTGGTTGGTGTGGGGCAGCTTTGTCAGGGAGGGGCTGAGCAGGGCAGCCCCTGCCTTCTCATACCTCCCAGTCTGGGCTGGGTGGGCCGAGGGACTACCTGCTGGTGCCCACCCCCTGTCTGTGTGCCCTGCTGTCTAGGGCAGGCCTGGGCGGCCCAGGGCTCTCAGCCTCAGCTTTCTGGAACCAGACTTTATACCCCTGCCAGGTGACCTTGCCCCTGCTGCCCTGGCCTGGGAAAATCTCAGCGCCTCCCTCCCAACCACCCAATGAGGATTACAGGGCTTTTCTTCCCACCCTCAACCACGCACTGGGGGCCCAGCTAGCACTGCCCTTCCAGATAACTCTAGGGAGGCCATGGCCTTTGGAAAGAGAGTTGTGGCCAGGTGCAGAGGCGCACACCTGTAATCCCAGCACTTTGGGAGGCTGTGACAGAAGGATTACTTGAGGCCAGGAGGGGAAGACCAGCCTGGGACATAGTGAAACCCCATCTCTACCAGGAAAAAAAAAAAAAAAAAAAAAAAGCCTGACGTCAGACACATCCACACTGAGATCTTGGGCTCATGACTTATGACCTAGGGCCACGGTCACTGACCATCTCTGAACCTCAGTTTCCTCATCTGGAACGTGGGAGTCATGGTGGAAATAGGCCGGAAAGAGCCAGCCTGTGTCATTATTCAAATATCCATGTGGATTATTTTGATATGAATTTTAAGCAATAATTGAAAACAACAGCAGTACAAAGCTGTTCTCCCCAGCCCCCTGGTGTGGCCCAGCTGCCCGGCCTGCCCCATTTGGAAGGGGGTGTCCATCCTTCCCTGCAGCTGCCCATGCTGAGGCTTCCATGCCCCTCCTCCAGAGTCAGGAGGCCTAGGTGCCTGTCAGCCCCTCTGGCCCACGTAGGGAACGGCAGACGGGCAGTGGCTCAGAGGCTGTGTGCCAACGTGGTCGGCCTGGTGCGGGTCGCACCCAACAGATTTGCCAATCTTCCACGGCAGCTCTGGTGATGGAGACTGTTTTATGGGGTCAGGGACCCTCCTTGAATGTGAAAACAGGACCATCCGTTGGCCCCTCTGAGCTCCTCCAAAGCCTTCTGCTGTTGCAGAAACGTTGCTTGCTTTTCCATCTGGGCTAGGCTGCGTTTCTGTTCTTTGCAACTGTCCTCTCTTTTTCTTCTGTCTGTTTCAATAAAGCCCTTTCCACAAGCTCTGGGAGGAAGCCAGGAGGGCGGAGACCTTGGGTTGGGATCCCAGCATTGTGCCCTACTTCCTATGTGACCTCATGCAGGTCACCTCAGTGTCCTCATCAAAATCATGGTAAGTATTTTGATATTTTTGTCAAACTAATAGGTATAAATAACCTCTTTTTTTTTTTTTTTTTTAAAACAGAGTCTGACTCTATTGCCCAGGAGAAAGTGCAGTGGCACAATCATAGCTCACTGCAGCCCCGACCTCCTGGGCTCAGGCAATCCTCCTCACTTAGCCCCTTGAGTAACTGGGACTACAGATGTGTGCCATCACACCTGGCTAACTTTTTGTAGAGATGGGGTCTTGCTATGTTGCCCAGGCTGGTCTCGAACTCCTGGCCTCAAGTGATCCTTCTGCCTCAGCCTCCCAAAGTGCTGGGATTACAGGCATGAGCCACCTTGCCATAAATAACCTTCTGAAGGAAAAGCCAAACTTTTCTCTCTCTGCTCTCACACTCAACACAGAATGTGTCTAAAAGGTGTGGGGATTTCTCACATCATCAAGCAGTTCTCCAGTGGACACACTGAGTGTCCTCTAGTTCAATTCAATTCTGACACTGTCTACCCAAAGTTAGCCTGAGATCCCACAGAATGAGGGCTCAGTCCCGCGGGACTGCCCCCCACTTCTGATGCCAGTCGCAACCCGTTTGTTTTACCTGCACCTCTGACCAGGCTGTAAATCAACAGGTCCCCACAACCCCCTCCTCGGATTTGATAGATCTAGAGCAGCTCACAGAACTCAGGGAGACACTTTAACCGTTTGTGGTACGGGATATGACAAAGACTGCAGGTGAACAGCCAGGTGGAAGGGGTGTGCAGGGCTGGGCATGTGGGCAGGGGCGCGGGGCTTCCATGTGTTCTCTGGGGACGCCATCCCCCAGGAACCTCCACGTGTTCCACAACCAGGAAGCCCTTCCAGACCCTGTCCTTCTGGGTTTTTATGGAGACTTCATGACATAGGCATGATTGATGACACCACTGGACATGGGTGAACAACCTCACCTTCAGCCCCTCTCCCCTCCCCAGAGGTCCAACCCTCTAATCACGTGGTTGGCTCTCCTGGCAACCAGCCCCCATCCTGAGGCTATCTGGGGACCCATAAATAGTCCTTTTGTTAGAACAAAAGATGTTGCTATCGCTGAGGCATTCCAGGGGATTTAGGAGATCTGGGTCAGGCCAGGCACGGTGGCTCATGCCTGTAATCCCAGCACGTTGGGAGGCTGAGGCAGCAGATCACGAGGTCAAGAGTTTGAGACCATCCTGGCCAACATGGTGAAACCCCGTCTCTACTAAAAATGCAAAAGTTAGCTGGGTGTGGTGGCATGCACCTGTAGTCTCAGCTACTCAGGAGGCTGAGGCAGGAGAATCACTTGAACCCGGGAGGCAGAGGTTGCAGTGAGCCAAGATGGCACCACTGCACTGCAGCCTGGCGACAGAGTGAGACTCCATCTCAAAAAAAAGGAGTTCTAGATCAAAACACCAGGGTCAAAGACTGAATATTAGGCCAGGCTTCTTGGCTCATACCTGTAATCCCAGCTACTTGGGAGGCCAAGGTGGGAGGATTGCTTGAACTCAGGAGTTTCAGACCAGCCTGGGCAACTTAGTGAAACCCCATCTCTACTAAAAATAAAACAAAATTAGCCAGGCATGATTGTGCACGTGCCTGTAGTCCCAGCTCCTCCAGAGGCTGAATCGGGAGGATCACTTGAGCCCAGGAGTCAGAGGCTGCAGTGAGCCATGTTCACACCACTACATTCCAGCCTGAGCGACAGAGCAAGATGCTATCTCAAAACCAACAAACAAGAAACCCCAAATATTCAACAAAAGATTCCCGTTAACCCCATCTACAAGGGTTTTATGTAAGAACCCATAGCAGAGACTAAATATATATATATTTCTTATTTTATATCACAGTAAAAAAGATGTTTTACAATATCCCACACCTCCTTTTTCTAAAGGAAGTCAATTATAAGAGTTCCAGGCTGCGCGCGGCGGCTCACGCCTGTAATCCCAGCACTTTGGGAGGCCGAGGCGGGCGGATCACGAGGTCAAGAGATCGAGACCATCTTGGCCAACATGGTGAAACCCCGTCTCTACTGAAAATACAAAAAAAATAGCTGGGCGTGGTGACGCGCGCCTGTGGTCCCGGCTACTCGGGAGGCTGAGGCAGGAGAATTGCTTGAACCCAGGAGGCAGAGGTTGCAGTGAGCCGAGGTTGCGCCACTGCACTCCAGCCTGGCGCCTGGTGACAGAGTGAGACTCCGTCT
>NW_016107354.1:492222-539130 GCF_001604975.1 Cebus imitator
TTTTTTTTTTTTTTTTTTTTTTTCTAGAGACAAGGTCTCGCTCTGTTGCTCAAGCTGAAGAGCAGTGGTGAGATTATAGCTTACTGCAGCTTCAACCTCCTAAGCTCAGGTGATCCTCCTGCCTCAGCCTCCTGAGCAGCTGGGGCTATGGGTGTGCACCACTAGGCCCGGCTAATTTCCTTTTTGTAGAGACGGGTTCTTGCTATGTTACTCAGGCTGGTCTGAAACTCCCAGCCTCAAGCGATCTGCCGGCCTTGGTCTCCCTAAGTTTTGGGATTACAGGCATGAGCCGCCATGTCCTGGTCCCACAAGTTAGAATTGCTGAAGGAATTAAATGAGATTGTCCACTTGAAGTATGGGTATATTAAAACAACAACAACAAAACCTTAGTAAGAATCAGCCCTTCTTATGATATGGTGATGGACCTGGAATCCTATGCCTTCAATCTATGGCACCCAAGAGCTCCTTAACCTACGGCACCCATAATTCTTCTCCCTCTGGCTCACCCGTCTGCAGCTGCCCGGGTCTCCTTGCTGTTCCTCACATGGGACCACATGCTTCCACCTGGGGTCTCTGCACCTGCTGCTGCCTCATTCCCCTGAGGGGCTCACAGGCTCATCTCCCTTGGGTGTCCACAAAGTAAAATGCACACAACAACCCCCTTCCCCCTCTTCATTCTCCTGGCACAGCTCTGGTTTTCTTCATGGTGCTTATCAACACTGGACTTGCTATTTTTTTTTTTTTTTGAGTGGAGAGGTTATCATCAGTATCCCTTCAAAAGAATGGAAGTGGCCAGGCGCAGAGGCTCACGCCTGGAATCTCAGCACTTAGGGAGGCAGAGGCAGGCGGATCACTTGGGGTCAGAATTTTGAGACCAGCCTGGCTAACATGGTGAAACCCCACCTCTACTAAAAATGCAAAAAAATTAGCTGGACGTGGTGGCTTGTGCCTGTAGTCCCAGCTACTCAGGAGGCTGAGGCAGGAGAATTGCTTGAGCCCGGGAGGTGGAGGTTGCAGTGAGCTGGGGTTGCATCACTGCATTCCAGCCTGGGCAACAGAGCAAGACTCCATCACAAACAAAAGAATGGAAGCTTATATGGCCTGGGCAACACAGCCAGACCCATCTGTACAAAAAAATACAAAAATTAGGTGGGCATGATAGTGCACCTCCCAGCTACTTGGGCGGCTGAGGTGGGAGGACTGAATGAGCCCAGGAGTTCGAGACCAGACTGAGCAACACGGCAAGATCACATCTTTACAAAAAAATTTAAAAATTAGCTGGGGTGTGGTGGCATGTACCTTCCAAACTCCCAGCTCCTTGGGAGGCTGAGGTGGGAGGATCGCTTAAGCCCAGGAGTTTGAGGCTGCAGAGAGCTAGGATTGCACTGCTGCAGTCCAGCCTGAGTGATAGAGCAAGATCCTATCTCAAAAATAATAATAAAGAAAACATTACAGAAGAAGCTTCTAGAAGGCAAGAAACCACTTACAAGAAACCAAAAGATACATCCACATCCCAGAACCTGTGGATATGACCTTATTTGGAAAAAGCGTCCTATCCATGGGGCCCTAAATCCCATGACAAGTGTCCTGAGAGACACACAGAGGAGAGGCACCTCGAGGAGGAGGCCAGGCAGGGACGCGGGGAGTGGCCAGGAGGGCTGCTCGTGGCCCCCGCAGGCTGGGAAAGGCAGGGCCGGATTCTCGCCTGGAGCCTCCAGAGGGAGGTAGCTCTGGCAGCCCCTTGGTTTCTGACTTCAGGCCTTCAGAACTGCGAGTGGATAAATTCTGTTGTCCTAAGTCACTGTGGTTACGGAAATCTGTTTCAGCAGCCCTAGGAAACTAATCCACTGCGGTGTGGCACACACCCAGGCGGGGACTGGAATGTAGCAGAGCCGGTGGCAGCGAACATTCTCTGGAAAGAGCCAGATAGAAAATATTTGAGGCTTTGCAGGCCGTGTCTCTCTTGAATGCTCAACTCTGTCCCCGGAGCGTGAACCACAGCGGCAAATGACACTAACAAACGGGTGTGGCTGCGTTCCGATAAAACTTTATGGACACCGAAATTTCAATTTCATATAATTTTCATGTGTCACTGCATTTATTATTTTTTATTTATTTATTTATGAGACACAATCTTGCTCTGTCCACCAGGCTGGAGTGCAGGGGGGCGATCTCAGCTCACTGCAACCTCCGTCTCCCGGGTTCAAGCGATTCTCCTGCCTCAGCCTTCCAAGTAGCTGGCATTACAGGTGCGCGCCACCACGCCTGGCTAATTTTGGTATTTTTTTTTTGCAGAGACAGGGTTTCACCATGTTGGCCAGGCTGGTCTTGAGCTTCTGACCTCAAGTGATCCACCCACCTTGGCTTTCCAAAGTGCTGGGATTACAGGCATGAGCCACCACGCCCAGCCAGTATGATTCTTATTTTGAGTTTTTTCAACCATTTTTTTTTTTTGAGTCGGAGCCTCACATTGTCGTCTGGGCTGGAGTGCAATGGCGCAATCTTGGCTCACTGCAACCTCTGTCTCCCGGGTTCAAGCGATTCTCCTGCTTTAGCCTCCCAAGTAGTTGGGATTACAGGCACCCACCACCAGGCCTGGCTAATTTTTTGTATTTTTTTTTTTAGTAGAGACTGGGTTTCACTGTGTTGGCCAGGCTGCTCTTGAACTTCTGACCTTGTGATCTGCCCGCCTCGGCCTCCCAAAGTGTTGGGATTACAGGCGTGAGCCACTGTGCCTGGCTTTAACCATTTTAAAATGTAAAAGCCATTCTTAGCGTGTGGGTCGGACAAAGGCAGGTGGTGGTGGGGTTTGGCCCAGGGGCTGTAGTTTGCTGCCTGGTCTAGCAGATGCTCCGTATTTCTTGAAGGATTGAAGGAACATTAGAGGTGACAGCTGGATGCTCTGGTCAAATGGCCCAGAGACTGCGATGAAGCCACTTGCAACAAAACCCCTGAGAATTAAAATAGGTTTGACGTAAACTGCTGAAGGCAGCTGCCGCACCCCAAGATCTTCAGCTACAGAAGGCAGGGCCGAGAGGTCACCCAGGTGCCTGGCTGGGGGCTTGTTCCCAGAACTTCAGCACTGGCCAGCGTCGTGCTGCTGAAGTGACAGAGGAGCACGGGGAAGGCGCCGGGCACTCGCTTACCACGCTGCATGTGTTCAGCTGCAGGCTCAGTGAGGATGGGTCCTTGGAGTGGGGTCTGGGTGCAGAGCTGGAACACACTGGAGCTGAAATCCTAATCCAGGGGCGGAAAACTCCAGTGACTTCTAGGACTAGGCCAGGAATACAGATAAGCAAAGGAGGTCTGATTTAAGACAACAGGGCATGATGGGGGTTCTGGCAAAGAGGGGAGCCCACTTTCTATTTAAAGCAATTACTCAGGCTTGGCACCGTGGCCCATGCCAGCAATCCCAGCATTTTGGGAGGCCGAGGTGGGAGGATCATTAAGCCAGGAGTTCAAGACCAGCTTGGGCGACATAATGAGACCCTATTTCTAGAAAACAAAATTAAGAAAAAATTATCTGGGCACAGTGGCAAGTATCTGACATTCCAGCTACTTGGGAGACTGAGGCAGGAAGATTGCTTGAGTCCAGGAGGTTGGGGCTGCAGTGAGCTGTGATCGCACCACTGCACTCCAGCCTGGGTGAAAGAGCAAGATCCTGTCTCAAAAAAAAAAAAAAAAAAAAGACAATTATTCAGTTTCAGCCAATCCTGCCAGGTGGGAATGCAGGCCCCATGCCAGCAGATTTCTAGATCATTCTTGAGAAGCTGTGGAATTCAATTGTTTGTATGAAATCTCCTGATTTAAAATCTTGGCTCAGCCACATGCGATGGTTCACAGCACTTTGTGAGGCCAAGGTGGGCAGATCACCTGAGGTCAGGAGTTCAAGACCAGCCTGACGAACATAGAGAAACCCCATCTCTACTAAAAATACAAAATTAGCTGCACGTGGTGGCGCATGCCTGTAATCCCAGCTACTCAGGAGGCTGAGGCAGGAGAATTGCTTGAACCCGGGTGGTGGAGGTTGCGGTGAGCCGAGATTGCGCCATTACACTTCCAGCCTGGGCAATAAGAGCAAAACTCCATCTCAAAACCAAGCAAAAAAACACCAACTTGTCTCAAATAATAATACAAAGTCATGCCAGTTTTCTGCATGCTAAGTGGATATTGGAATACCTTCTTACTGAGAACTCAGAGAGGCTAAATTACCTTACCAACAGCACACAGCTAGGACATACCAAACCGGGTGTGGGTGTCTTCACCGCTGCGTTCCAGGTGGTGGCTTTCTGTAGCCTCATTCGCTGAGTGAAGAGGGAGAGGCTCAGAGGGTCTCTCTTCATCCAGATTTGGGCCCCAGACAAGACTCAGAAACTGCTACTATTTGGCCAGGCTTGGGGGCTCATGCCTGTAATCCCAGCACTTTGGGAGGCTGACGTGGAAGGATCGCTTGAGCTCAGGAGTTTGAGACTTAGCCGGGGAAACATAGCGAGACCTTGTCTCTACAAAACATAAAAAAATTAGCTGGGCGTGGTGGTACACACCTGTAGTCCCAGCTACTCAGGAGGCGGAGACTCAAGAATCGCTTGAACCTAGGAGTCAGAAGTTTCAGCGAGCCAAGATCACACTATTGCACTCCAGCCAGGGCAAGAGTGAGACCCTGTCTTTATGAAAACAGTGATGTTCAGAAGATGGATATAGTGACCATGCCATAATGCATATGGCGTAGTATTTAAACACACACGTACTAAAGAAGATTTTTTTTTTTTTTGAGATGGAGTCTTGTTGCCCAGGCTGGAGTACAGTAGTGTGATCTTGGCTTGCTGAAACTTCTGACTCCGAGGTTCAAGCGATTCTTGAGTCTCAGCCTCCTGAGTAGCTGGGATTACAGATACACGCCATCAAGACCGACTAATTTTTGTATTTTTAGTAGAGACAGGATTTCGCCATGTTGGCCAGGCTGGTCTTGAACTCCTGACCTCAAGTGATCCGCTTGCCTCGGCCTCCCAAAGTGCTGGGATTACAGGCGTGAGCCACTGCGCACATCCTAAAGAAGATACTAACACTACAACTTGCCCTTTCTTTGAAAACAGTGGCAATATTATGATCGTTATGAGTACGGTTGTGATTTGATCACTACTACACACCTCAGAACTCCCTTCCACATCCAACACCCCACACCCTGCACCCAGGAAATAAATCGGTTTTAACCATGCCTCTCCCACCCCACCCCTACTCCACCTGTCTCCCCCCCAGCCTCCCTACCAACCATCTGGTCCAGTCCTGCCTATCCCGGCCATGCCATCTGGTAGATCTTGCTGGCTACCAGCACAAAGGGCTGGTGTTCCCTGTCAACTTCAGTCACATGGGCATTAGGAAGGGCGTATTCAGGGTCCTGGAGGGACAAAGCCATGCGGGACCCTCCTTGGTCGATGGAGAAGTGAGTGGGTACACACACTCATGTCTGATGGAAGTGGCTGTCATGTTTGTGAAGGAGGCGGCTTTTTTGTGAAGGAACCTTGGGGAATGGATGTTGCTGCCATGCCTGCATTCTTTTTTTGTTTTGTTTTTGATTTGAGTGGGAATCTTGCACTGTCGCCCGGGCTGGAGTGCAGTGGTGCAATTTCAGCTCACTACAAACTCCACCTCCTGGATTCAAGCATTTCTCCTTCCTCAGCCTCCTGAGCAGCTGGGACTACAGGCACCCGCCACCACACCTGGCTGATTTTTGTATTTTTAGTAGAAACAGGGTTTTGCCTTGGTGGCCAGGCTGGTCTCGAACTCCTGACCTCAAGTGATCTGCCACCTTGGCCTCCCAAAGTGCTGAGATTACAGGCGTGAGTGACCATGCCCGGCCCATGCCTGCATTCTTAATGGACTTGGAAAGCACTCTGCATGCAGGCAGTGGACCAGCCAGCCCCCTCTGCAAATCCCTCTGTCTGCCCCTCTCATTTCACAATTCCATCAGAATTGGTGGCTGCGCTGGTGAAGAAGGATTTGCTTTTAATGAGCCTGCCTTCTTTTCTTGGTGTTGACAAACTATAGCCCTTAATAAAAGTTTCATGACTCAATTTAGCATGGGAGGTACATAATTCCAGCCCCTCCCACCCTGAAATCAAAGATTGCCTCTGAACATTGGTCCCAGGGGAACGCCTGGGTTTGACACAAGAGCTGTCTTCGGGGGGCATCACCCGCTGAGATTTACCAGGGGTCTGTGGGCGGAAGGCGCCACCTCCAGGAAGGCCTCCCGCTGCTGCCTCCTCCTGCCCTCTTGTGGCTGTCACTGGTCACCCTGGCTGTTCAGCTTTGCCCTGGTCACCCCTGGTAGTAGGTTGTTTGCAGAGTCAGCCAACCACAGCTCTCCCTCCCATCCCACTAGCCCTTTGCAAATGCTCATCTCATAGAGAGGTCGGGTCTGCTTTCCCCTTTCCTAAATCTGGATCTAGTTGGCTCTGCCTGGTAGAATGTGGTGGAAGTGATTCCACGTGAGTGCCCATGAGGGCGCTGGGGAGGCCTTGCAGCTCCCACTTTTGCTTCCTTACTTTTATTGATTGATTGACTGAGCCAGAGTCTCACTTTGTTGCCCAGCCTAAGTGCAGTGGTGCGATCATGGCTCACTGCAGCCTCTACTTCCCAGGCTCAAGCAATCCTCCCACCTCAGCCTCCCGAGTAGCTGGGACTACTGGCACATGCCACCACACCTGGCTAATTTTTGTTGTTGTTGAGACAGGGTCTCCTTATATTTCCCAGGCTGGTCCTGACCTCCTGGGCTCAAGCGACCCTCCCACCTCAGCCTCCTAAAATGCTGGGATTATAGGTGTGAGCTACGGCACCCGGCTCCACTTTTGCCTCCTTAGACCCCAGCACTGCTATGCAAAAAGAAAGCCCTTAGGACAGGCGCAGTGGCTCATGTCTGTAATCCCAGCACTTTGGGACGCTGAGGTGAGTGTATTACCTGAGGTCAGGAGTTCGGGACCAGCCTGGCCAACATGATGAAACCCCGTCTCCACAAAAATACAAAAATTAGCCAGGTATGATGGCAGGTATCTGTAATCCCAGCTACTCAGGAGGCTAAGGCAGGAGAATCACTTGAACGTGGGAGATGGAGGTTGAGTGAGATCATGTCATTGCACTCAGCCTGGGGGACAGAATGAGACTTCGTCTCAAAAACAAAAACAAAACAAAAAAGAAGCCCTGCCCAGCTTACTGGAGGGCGGGTCTCCCGTGGGGAGAACTGAGGCACCCTGACCAGCAGCCAGCACCAGCTGCCAGATCCTCAGGTGAGGTCGTCATTGACCTCACAGCCTCAGCAGCGCCATCGGGAGACTGCTGTGCATGAATGACCCCAGGACAGAGGAGCAGGACTGCTCACCTTCCAGCCCACAGAAGAAGCAGGAGGAAATGTAACAGCCGCTTTAAGCCCCTGTTTTGGAAGTTTGTTAAGTAGCAATAGACAATTGTTATAGCTATCTCCTTTGCAGTCTCAGCTGTGACATTTGGGTGGGAGTGACCCGTCAGCTCCAGGCACGGGTCCTGACTGGTGTAGAGAAATGGGTGTCACTGCCGTGCAGTCAGAGCGCCTCATCCTTCCTGTCCATGGTGAGGTGCCAGGAACCATCTTCCCCTCTGCTGTCTGAGAAAGATGAGGTGGTGTGAGGATGTGAGGTCAGGAATCCTGGCAGCTGTTTTGTGCCACATGGGACCTCCATGTGCAGCCAGAGGACAAAGGGATGAAGTTAACACAGAAGAAAGTAAGTCAGGAGGCTGGAGAGGACCCAGGTCTTTGACAGCGTTGAGATGCTAGACCCAGCCCTACCCTCAGCAAGAGCTCTCGCTGAGCGTTTCACTTACATAAACACATGACTGCCCTTTAGGTGGCTTCAGCCAGCCCTAAACGACACATCTCTCTCCAAGGCGTGGCACAAGCATATGCAGGAATATATTTATAGATTTTCATTTTCTTTCTTTCTTTCTTTTTTTTTTGAGACATGGTCTTACTCTGTCATCTAGGCTGGAGTGCAGTGGCACCTTCCTATCTCACTGCAGCCTCGACCTCCCAGGCTTAAGTGATCCTCCCACCTGAGCCTCCCAAGCAGCTGGGACTATAATTGTGTGCCGCCACACCTGGGGTATTTTTATTTTCGTAGAGATGGGGTTTTGCCACATTGCCCAGGCTGGCCTCGAACTCCTGGGCTCAAGTGATCCTCCCATCTCAGCCTCCGAGTAGCTGGGACTACAGGCTTATGCCAACACAGCCGGCTCTGTGATGCTATTTACCGAAGAAGATCCCAAGCTCACAGTGCAGCCGGATGTTTTTGTGAGTCCCAGCTCTTTTTTCTCCCTTCCCCATCACATAGCGTGCATTTTGTTAAAGTTTCTTTAACACAATGGACACATTTGGCCACTTCTACTCATTTTGATTTGTTTTATCTTTTTTTTTTTTTTTTAAGAGATAGTGTCTGGCTATGTTGCCCAGGCTGGTCTTGAACTCCTGGGCTCAAGCGATCTTCCTGCCTCAGCCTCTCACAGTGCTGGGATTACAGACATGAGCCACTGCACCTGGCCCATTTCAGCTCTTCATTCTTTTTCAGCTCTCTTGATCCCATACACTTTGTTTTCAAAGAAGCTTTGGGAGTTCTTTGTTTTTTTTTTTTTTTTTGCTTTTTTTGTTTGAGATGGAGTCTTGCTCTGTTGCCCAGGCTGGAGTGCAGTGGCGTGATCTTGGCTCACTGCAACCTCTGCCTCCTGGGTTCAAGCGATTCTCCTGACTTAGCCTCCTAAGGAGCAAGGACTACAGGAGCACATCACCACGCCTGGCTAATTTTTTTTTTATTTTAATAGAGACGGGGTTTCACCGTCTTGGCCAGCCTGGTCTCGATCTCTTGACCTCGTGATCTGCCTGCCTCGGCCTCCCAAAGGCTTTGGGGGTTCTAATGAGAGATGTCTCCAGCCCACTTCTTTCCATCTTGCTGGCATCCTGGCCTGGCTGAGCTGGATGCCTGGGTCCACCTGTAATGCCCACCTGCTTCTTACCTCCATGAGGACAGTGCCATGCACAGGTAGGCAGGGAGAGGGCTCGTGAGAGAAATAATTAGAACACAGATGCCCACTGTATCAGTTAGCTTTTGCTACAAAAATGCTTCTTAACACATGACCCCACACGTCACTCTAAAGCAACACTCATTTATTCTCATGGTGGGTTGATTGGTTGACTGACCTGGGCTGGACTTGGCTGGGCTCAGCCATGTGACTGTGGGTAAGCTGGGAAGGAATTCTTCAAGGTCGTCCTTGTCCTGGGGCTACTGGGACGGCCCAGATGTGTTCTTATGCACCATCAGCCTCATATCATGGGCAAAGCAAGTCACACGGCAATGGCTGGAGTGAAGAGGCTGGGACCTAGGCCCTGTCCAGCATAGAAGGGCTCTTGCAAAGTCACTTGACAAAGGGCAGCCAGACACAGGAAGGGACACAGACCTGGGGCCAGCGACATGACTGGCCATAGCCACGCATCTAGATGGTGGTACCCAATCTCTCTCCGCCTCCCTGGGAGCGTTGGAGCCAGAACAAACAGCCAAGGTGGAAAGGCCACAAAGTCAGTGGGGTAAGTGGTCCCAGCTACTTGGGAGGCCAAGGCGGGAGGATCACTTGAGCCCAGGAGGTGGAGGCTGCAGTGAGCTACCATTGTGTCACTGCACTCTGGCCTGGGTAACAGAGAAAGACCCCATCTCAAATACAAAACCCCACTGACTTCCCCAAAGCCTCCGGGAAGACAGGCTCTTCCTCCTCCCAGGGTGGACGTCTCCCCACCGCACGGCCTCACTCCCAGGCAGACAGGAGAGGCCTCCCTGAGTCACAAACACCCACTTCATTGATTCCGACCATTTTACAGTGAGGTGCGATGAGATAGCTGCACCCAAGATACTCCTGAGCTTGCAGATGTAGTGCAATCCCTTCGATTTCCTGCCCAGATCCGCCCTGTCCTGTGCAAGCCCCAGCCAAGCCCCTTCCTAGGTCAGCTCCCTCCAGAGTGCTGCTCAGGAGATGGGCGTTCTTCTGATATCCTTAGCCCAGGGAGGACCCACCGGGCTACACCTCAGCTGGTGCTGGGTTTGCCCCACTTTCGGGGAGGCCCGAGGGGGCTACCTCCGTCACCTCCTCCTGTTTCTGTCTCCACAATTTCCTGACTTTGCCTCTTTTAACAAAACTTTTCTAACATAATATATTTCTTTTGTGGTAAAAAACTCACAGTACAGGTTGGGCGCAGTAGCTCATGCCTGTAATCCCAGCACTTGGGGAGACTGAGGTGAGAGAACCACTTGAGGTCAGGAGTTTGAAACCAGCCTGGGCAACATAGCGAGACCCCGTCTCTACAAAAAAATATTTTCAAAGTAGCCGAGTGCGGTGGCGTGCATCTGTCGTCCCAACTACTCCAGAGGCTGAGGTGGGAGGATCACTTGAGCATAGGAGTTGGAGGCTGCAGTGAGCTATGATTGCACCACTGCACTCCGCCTGGGCAACAGAGCAAGACCCTGTCTGTCAAAAAAACTAAACAAAGCTGGTTGCGGTGGCTCGTTCCTGTAATCCCAGCACTTTGGGAGGCTGAGGTGGGAAGATTACCTGCGGTCAGGAGTTCAAGACTAGCCTGGACAACATGGTGAAACCCCCGACTCTACTAAAAATGCAAAAATTAGCTGGGCATGGTGGGACATGCCTGTAATCCCAGCTACTTGGGAAGCTGAGGCAGGAGAATTGCTTGAACCTGGGAGGCAGAGGTTGCAGCAAGCTAAGATCTCATGTGGAACTGTGAGTCCATTAAACCTCTTTCCTTTATAAATTACCCAGTCTCAGGCATGTCTTTATTAGCAGCGTGAGAACAGACTAATACCCCATGCTGTACCCTCTGTCCCATCAGCAGGCTCCTCTTTGACAGTATCATCTGCCACACTCATAATAAGGTCCTAAAAAGGCTTTCCAGTTGACTTCTCCCAGTTCGGCCACGTCTGTGCCTCTGTTTCCTCATCTGTCAGACAGGACTGGAATTATACCTGCTTCACAGGGTTGCTTGTGGATGTAATGAGTTAATGTGCGTGAGTCTGCTTACAGTAGTGCCTGACACAAAATCAGATTATTTTTTCTTTTGAGACAAGGTCTGGCTTTATCACCCAGGGTGGAGTGCAGTGGCACGATCTTGGCTCACTGCAACCTCCATCTCCCGGCTCCAGTGATTCTCCCACCTCAGCCTCCCAAGTAGCTGGGGCCACCATGCACCACCATGCCTGGCTAATTTTTGTTGGACTTTTCATCAAGATGGGGTTTCACCACATTGCCCAGGCTGGTCACGAACTCTTGACCTCAAGAGATCCACCCACCTCGGCCTCCCAAAATGCTGGGATTGCAGGTGTGAGCCACTATGACCGACCCAGAATCAGGACTTGCTATTGTTGTTTATGATTATAAATTACTCCTGAAAACATGACTTTCCTAGAAGACTCTTCGACGACACTTCGTTATGAGATGGAGAATGATCATGAGGTGACTCAAAACAGCTGCTGAGCCTGAGCTGAGCCTGAAGATGAGTTTCACGATTTTCTTTTATGAAAAGACACATGCTTTCATTTGCTGGCGTCTTCTGGGGGTGACATGTGACTGTCAGCTATTCATCCCCCTCCAAAGAAAGCACAGGATCTGCCCCCTCTAGGGGAAGGTGATTTTTAAACAATGAATGAGTGCTTTTTGAGAGACACGTTTTGGAAAGTGCACTTTGAAAGCAGATGTTTGGAAATGTTTCCATTGTTATCAGCTTTTATTGCCAAAAAGCAAAGAAAGTATGTTTCCTTTTAAAAACTCTTCAGGTCTGCACACTTGAAGAACTGGGAAACAGAAAATTCTGGCCAATTTCAAAATCTTTCAAAAGAAAACTTTTAGGAAGTTTTGAATCCATTCATTACAAATCTGCAAATACCAATTTTCTGAATTCTTTTCAAGACAAAAGGAGGGATATCCAGGATGAATGTATACAGCACTAGTCAATTTCACCAAAACATAGTTCCCTATTTGGTGAATGGGATTAAAATATGAGTATTGATATTAATATTTAGAAAGCACAGCATGTGGTGTTTCTTCCAGTTGAACTTACAAATCTTTGTGAGGCACTGCTTGCGGCTGTAATGGGCACTCAAACCAAGTATGGACATCACCTCCACAGATGAGGTCTTCGGGTCACCACAGCACATAGCGTTAACCTAAGCTTTCCAAAAAATAAAAAAGCAGAATCAATTGCATTGCTATCAAGAAAAGAACATTTGGAATGCTCAAATGAAAGCCAAAAGGTTTGTTGTACTGCCAGAAAAAAAAATACATACATACATATATATATATATATATATGTTTTGAGATGGAGTCTTGCTCTGTTGCCAGGCTGGAGTGCAGTGGTGTGATCTTGGCTCACTGCAACCTCTGCCTCCTGGGTTCAAGTGATTCTCCTGCTTCAGCCTCCTGAGTAGCTGGGACTACAGGCATGCGCCACCATGCCCAGCTAATTTTTGTGTTTTTTTAGTAGAGACGAGGTTTCACCATGTTGGCCAGAATGATCTCGATCTTTTGACCTTGTGATCTGCCCACCTCGTCCTCCCAAGTTGCTGGGATTACAGGCATGAACCACCTCACCCAGCCTAAAATAAAAATATTTCAAAGTAATGTTTATTTAATCTTTATGTCCTCCTTTAAGAATTCCTAGTTTTATACAGGTTGAGCATCCCAAATTTGAAAAGCCAAAATCAAAAATGTTCCAAAATCCAAAACATTTTGAGTGCTGGTATGATGCTCATTGGAAATGCTCATTGGAGCATTTTGAGGCCAAGGTGGGCAGATCACTTGAGGTCAGGAATTTGAGACCAGTCTGCCCAACATGTTGAAACCCTGTCTCTACCAAAAATACAAAGATTAGCTGGGCATGGTGGCGCGTACCTGTAATCCCAGCTATTCAGGAGGCTGAGGCAGGAGAATCGCTTGAACCCAGGAGTCGGAGGTTGCAGTGGGCCGAGATGGAGCCACTGTACTCTAGCCTGGATGACAGAGTAGGACTCCGTCTCAAAACAACAACAATAACAAACATTTCAGATTTATGGATTTGGGATGCACAACTGGTTAGTATAAAGCAGATCTTCCGAAATCTGAAAAAGTCAGAAATTTGACACACATCTGGTCCCAAGCTCTTTGGATAAGGGATACTTTATGCTTTATGTACAGCACATAATACATTAGTGCATCCTTGTGTAATTCACAAATGTTCCTGCCCAGTTGGAGATCTCTGCTCTTAATAACTTCATTGAATCCCAAGTCCCTCATTGGGGCAGTTTTCTTGTCTTGGTAGTGGACGGACATGCTCTTACTGGTCTAGGTGATCCAAACTGGCGGCCCCACTCTTGGCCCCTAGAGGGCAGCAGAGGGAAGCAAAACAAAAGCTTTGAAGCCTGCTCCAGGAAAACAGGCCCAGAAGGGCTGGTCCAGGAGACAACTTACAATGTCTCCTTTCTCCCTAACCTTCCTCGCTCTCCCTGCTCAGGACTGGAGTAAAATAAACCACTGCAGCCCCTGAGGACTGAGAAAAATCGCACTGAGTGTGGGGAATCAGGAAGGGAGTCAGTGACCCCCAAGGCTCATTTTGAGTGGTGGGGCTTTAACATGAACGCTGCATTTATCCGAAGATGACACAGAGCTGGCCCGTGACAGGTAGAGGGGACCCCGGGTGGCCCCGGACTCTGGCCGCCATCCTGATGCTGCTTGAGCCTGTTTCTCCAGCTGAGATCTAGTAAGAATTCCATAAGGGTCGATTTCATCATATCCCTTTGGCAAAAGTGCATGGTATACAGTTGGTGCCAAATCAATGTGTGCAGACTCTTCTGACTGAGGAGTAATTCTTCCTCATTTCATTTGTTACTGCTCCTTCCCACCCAAGCCTATCTGTAACCTGTCACTCATTTTCCTTCTGCCCTGGGTGTCGGAGTCAGGGCTGGTTTACAGGTTGCTGTCTCTGTCTCTGAGAGCGTTTTCTGGCGGATGTACTGAGCTCTCGCGTGGTGAGTTTTTGGCTTGATTCTTCGAGAATGCAGCTGGGGAACAAGTGTGAGGTTACTTCTCATGGCTCAGAGCAGGCTTCAGTACTTGGCATGGACTATGTGTGAGCCTCCTAACACATCCCCACAACGCCTCACCTCCCATCCAGCCGTGCGCGGGTCCCCAGAGCCGCCTTCCAGAAACGCAGCGTCGTGCATCTGCTCCAGCCGTCCCTGGATCCTTGTCGCTGGCGAAGTGCGATCAAAGCTCCTGGGCCCGTCTTGAAGGCCCTGGGATAGGAACCTCCCCATCCCTCAGCCCTTCAAGCAGCTTCTGTCTACGTGCCCCACACTTCTGTCACACAGGCTTGGTGCGATTGATGGAGCCTCTCTGAGCAGCTTTAGTTTCCTCGTCTATGAAATGGACACAACTAACCCCTTGAGGATTGAGAATGAGAGGTGGGGGACCGAGTATGGAAATGCGTTCCTGTGCTGAGGACATACCACACATGTTGGTGCCCCTTTCGCTCCCCCCATTTCACAGATGAGGAAACTGAGGGTCTGATTTGGGAAGAGATCCAAAAGCACGCAGCCCAGATGCAGCAGAGCCAGGATTAACACTCGGAGCTTCTCGGTTCTTTCCAAAAATTAATCACTTTTTAATTTTATAATTGACACATAATAATTGCTATATATTTCTGGGGTGCAGCATGTTTCAATGTACAGGCATATATTCGTGGCTCAAGCCTATAATCCCAGCACTTTGGGAGGCCGAGGTGGGTGGATCACGAGGTCAAGAGATCGAGACCATCCTGGTCAACATGGTGAAACCCCGCCTCTACTAAAACTACAAAAAATTAGCTGGGCATGGTGGTGCATGCCTGTAATCCCAGCTACTCAGGAGGCTGAGGCAGGAGAATTGCCTGAACCCAGGAGGCGGAGGTTGCGGTGAGCTGAGATCGCGCCATTGCACTCNCAGCCTGGCAAACATGGCAAAATCTCATCTCTGCTAAAAATACAAAACATTAGCCAGGTGTGGTGGCACATGCTTGTAATCCTATCTACTCAGGAGACTGAGGCAGGGGAGTCACTTGATTCCAGGAGGCAGAATTTGCAGTGTGCCAAAATCAAACAATTGCACTCCAGCTTGGCAACAAGAGTGAAATTCCATCACCAAAAAAAAAAAAAAAAAAAAAGTTGTATAACAATCCCTCATCAGTGAGGGCCCCCCAGTAGATCTTTTCTGTGTTCTTCTGCATAGATTACCTGGTAATTGGGGAGAATTTATCAACTGCTCCCTTGTTTATTATTATTATTAAAGGCCGAGTCTTGGTTTGTCATCCAAGTTGGAGTGCAGTGGCGCCATCATAGCTCACTGCAGCCTCCACTTCCCAGGCTCAGCGAGCCTTCCACCTCAGCCTCCCGAGTAGCTGGGATGACAGACACGTGCTACTATACCTGCCTAACTTTTTGTATTTTTTGTAGAGGCAGGGGTCTCACTATGTTGCTCAGGCTGGTCTCGAACTCCTGGGCTCAAGCAATCTACCTGTTTCTGCTGCCCAAATTGCCAGGATGACAGGCGTGAGCCACTGTGCCCGCCCCTTGTTTATTATTGTCCCCCCTTGTAGAATGTAAGCCCCGTGAAGGCATAGACCTGGCCTGTCTGTTCACTGAATGCCCAGCACAGAGCAGGAAGCTGATAAACACTCGAATAGACAAGAGTTACAGCGATTTCAAAGAACACACAGGGAGCTCCATCTGATCACTTTCTAATGAAGCTGGTTCCTTTCATCTCTGGAGAATCTACCCCCTGGGATGTTTTTGATTGCACAGAGCTCGAGGGCCTTCCCTCCCCTGGGAATGGTGGCCCTGAGCCTGGAACAGCCTGGTAAACATACCAGCACTGTGAGGCCAGCTTTCCTCAGAAACCCAGAGTGACAGGTTAACCAGGGGAGTAAAGTGGGCATTAGGCTTGCCTACCTTGGGAGTCGATGTTTAAAAAAACCTCTCTGATAATTGGAAATTGGCTAATATCTTGCTATAATTAGGAGAGCCTGGAGGCTGGGAATGTTCTATTTTCCCAAGCTCTGTTTTGAAGGTTTAGGAACCAGGAAGTGACTTAGGAAGCCCAGAAGCTAGCGAAGGACTTTGTAGCCACGGACTCCAAGGAAATGTTGAACATGAAATGCACTCGGGACATGTCCCTTCATGTTTCCTGAAAAGTAGGAATTTCATTATTAATAGCAACAGCTTTTCTGATAAATTTTGTTGAGTATAAAAACACAAGCCAGGAGCACAGCATCACACCTAGCTAATTTAAAATTTTTTTATAGAGACAGGATCTTACTTTTTTGCCCAGGCTGGTCTCCAATTCCTGGCCTCAAGTGATCCTCCTGCCTCAGCCTCCCAAAGTCCTGGGATTATAGGCAGGAGCCAGCATAGATTCTTATGTGAACTCTCATGATTCTAGAATGTTGGCAACTGATAAAAATTGAACACGCTGTAGAGGCCAACTCCATCTAGGCCAAACAAAATAGTCTTAAGGGCAGATTTGGTCTACACGTGTCAAGTGGGGTGAGCTGGAGGGGTCCCCAGGCACGTGGGGGAGACACGTGTGGAAACAGACATCACAGATCAGAGTGATTCATGATATTGAAGATCAGAGGAGGGGTGACTGGCTGCCAGCATGTGGGATGGAGGTCAGGGAGGATTCTGCGGCGGCGTGGGGCTTGCACATGCCCTGAAAGGCACACAGAGGAAGGAGGGCAGGGATGTTCTGGGAGAGGGAGGAATGTGTGTGGAGGCCTGGCTTCGGTTTGAGCACCAGGTGATCTGACACTACACAGTGATTGCTGCAGCTGTGGCAGGACAGGAGGGGGCGAAGGGGCCGGAGATGTGGGCAGGAGCCGGTCACTGGGACCTGGAAGGGTGAACTCAGGCACTGAGCTGGCAGTGGGAGCATTGGGGCGGGGTAGGCAGAGGTGTGTGGGGCTGGTCTCTCTGGAGGTAGGTGCAGGGCTGGGGTGACCAAGGGACAGCATGGGGACAGGAGGCTGCTGTGGGGCCTTGGCCAGTGGCAGTGAGCCAGAGGGGAGGGAGCCAGGGACCTAGGCTCACATTTCCAGCCTCCTAAACAAATCCCGCTACGTTTCCCTGTAAACACTTCCCTCCATGCCCAAAGTAATTCCAACAATATCACTATTTGGGATAAAAATCCCCACGGCGATTTAAGGGGTTTGCTGATGAGTTTGGATTTGCTTCAGAAGGCCGTGTAGACACCTGAAGTGGTCCCTTCAGGGGTGTGACCTCCACCCCACTACCTTATCTTCAGCTTGAGAGAAAGGCCCAACACAAAGCCAGAATTTTGGATTTTCTCTCTGCCCCACAGGTCTGCTTCCATCTCAGCCAAAAGCAACTCCGTCCCTGTGGGAACTCCTGCCGAACACATCAGAGCCATATTTCCCTGTGTTCCATCCATGAGCAAATCCTGCTGGATCTGCCTTTATTTCACTTTGTTTTTTTTAGAGACAGGGTCCCACTCTGTGGCCCAGGCTGGAGTGCTGTGGTTCGATCACAGCTCACTGCAGCCTTGAATCTCCTAGCTCAAGTGATCCTCCCGCCTCAGCCTCCCAAACAGCTGAGACTACAGGCACGCGCCGCCACATTCAGCTAAGTTTTAATTTTTTTGTAGAGACAGGGTCTCACTCTGTGGCCCAGGCCGGTTTTGAACTCCTGGACTCAAGTGATCCCCCCTCCTTGGCTTTCCAAAATGCTGGGAGATTAAAGGCGTGAGCCTCTGTGCCCAGCCTGGAGCTGCCTTTAAAGCTGACCCAGAACCTCCACCGGCCCTGTCCCCACACTTGTCTGAGTCCCTGGCCTCATGCACTGGAATCCCCTTGCCAGCCTCTGTGTGGTCTCTCTGCCTACACCCTTCTTTTCATAGTAGCCCACGTGGTCCTGTTAGACACAAAACCAGACATGGGTCCCCTCTGCCAGACCCTCCTCCAGCCGGCGTCTTCCTTGCTCAGAGCGAACACCCAAGACCCCTGGTGTGGCCTCTGCATTCCTTTGTGATCTGTCCCCTCTCCTAGCGCCTCCCACCCCTTTTTTCCTCCCCTACCCTTTGCTCACTCCGCTCCAGCCACACTGCTCGGTTATTCCCCAACGAGCCGGTCAGGCTCCTGCCTCGAGGCTTTTGCACTGGCCATCGCTCTGCCTGAAATTTCATTCCCCTGGGTGAGGATGGCTTGCTCCTACCTCTCCTTCAAATCCCTCCTCCAGTGTCACCTCCTCAGTGAGGCCTTCCTCGAAGCCATCCCCACCTGGATCCCTGCCTGCTGAATTGTTCTCCCTGGCTTTCACCCCTGCACACTCAGCAATGTTCTTTCTTTTTTTCTTTTTGAGACGAAGTCTCTCTCGCTCTGTCACCCAGGCTGGGGTGCAGTGGAGTGATCTTGGCTCACTGAAACCTCCACCTCCTGGGTTCAAGTGATTATCCTGCCTCGGCCTCCTGAGTAGCTGGGATTACAGGTGTGCACCACCACACCCAGCTAATTTTTGTATTTTTAGTAGAGATGGGGTTTCACCATGTTGGCCAGGCTGGTATTAAACTCTTGACCTCGGGTGATCTGCCCGCCTCAGCCTCCCAAAGTTCTGGGCGATGTTCTTTCTTATGAACTTTGTTCACATTCTGTTTTCTCCTGAGCGCTGAGCATTCCGTGGGGAGCTCAGTGAGTGGAGGAGCATCTTAGGTGGAAATTCCACATCCCTCCATGTGTGTCCTCTGGCGTTTCTTGAGAAGGCATGGTTCTTGAGATATATCTCACCTGGGCTCTCCTGGCTTTGAATGTGCAGGACAGGGTTCCCAGCTGTAGGTCACTGAGCCCTGCTCACCAACCACAGCCTCGAGTCCAAAGAAGTATCCTGTTGAGCACACACTGAGGAACTGGTTTTCAATGGTGCACATTCATGATGAATATTGCATGTCCATTAAAAGTGCGATTGGAGGCTGGGTTTGGTGGGCTCACGCCTGTAATCCCAGTACTTTGGGAGGCCAAGGCAGGTGGATCACATGAGGTCAGGAGTTTGAGACAAGCCTGACCAACATGGTGAAAATCCGTCCCTAAGAAGAATACAAAAAGTAGCTAGGCATGGTGGTGAGTGCCTGTAATTCCAGCAACTCGAGGGGCTGAGGCATGAGAATCGCTTGAACCTAAGAGGTGGAGGTTGCAGTGAGCAGAGTCAGACACACCACTGTACTCCATCCAGGGCAACAGAGCGAGACTCCATCTCAAAAATAAACAAATACATTAAAAAAAAAAAAGTGCTACTGGATTCTTTATAGCTGTTTGGCAATGATGTATTTTCTCTGTCAACCAATACTCTCAATGCCACCGTGATTACATGGAGGTCTTCTCTTCCAAAATAGTTGGGAATCTCTTGCCTGGTGCCAGAAAAGGGCTCTAAAAGCAAGTCTGGAGACCTCTGGCCATCCTTCATGCCTGTTCTTACCAGGGACATTGCCCACCACGCTTTCCTCTCACCTACCCCCAGGCAGAGTAGCAGCAGCGGACAGTGAGCACCGGCTCACCCACAGGAGTAAGGCAATTTATAACTGGTTAACCTTGAATTCTGCAAGGCCTGCCGCTCGGCAAGCTGGGGGTTGTAGGCGCAGTTCTCAGCTTGGGCAGAATTCAAATGAGCTCTTGCAATCAACATGCAATTAATTGTTGCACACCCTGAGCATCTGGGCAGTAGGCATTGTGCAGCGCGAAGGGAGTTCAGGGAGCACTGTCATCTTAGAGCAGAGGTGGGGACAGGGGTGCACAGAGTTCCCATGTCGCACAAGAGAGCCCGCAGAGGTTTGCCTGAGTTTGGTCAACTGATCTTGGTTCAGATGTGAGTAACAGTGAATTATTAACATTTATTGAGTCTACTGTGTGCCAAATGCTTTTTGCAGGCGTGATCTCATTACAGCAGCCCACTGTGATCTACCTTGAAGCGGGGGAGGTCCTCCGTTTTTTATAGTTACGGAAATTGAGGCACAGAGAGGGTAAGTGACTCGTTCAAAGCCACACAGCTAGTCAAGCCCTAGATTTGCTTGATCCCAAAGTCAGTATGTTGACCACCCTGCCCCCACTCCATCTTGAAGATTCTACTCACATTCTTGTGTACATGTGAGCACGGTTGGCAGCCCCTGTAGGGCACCACTGCCTGGTGGCTGCAACACTTTGTGGCCGGCATGGGCCCTCCTAGGGTTCTGCTGTTTGTAACCTCAGGTGGGCACAGCGGGCTGTCTGGGGTACCCCTTTGCCACTCTTCGGTTGCATGCCACAGCTGGGAGCCCAGATGACAGTTTCATCCTTGGAGGGGAGCTCTTCCCACATGCTGGAGGTGACACCCAGGAGATAGAAAAACTTTTCAAACCCTATAACCCCGCACTCCAGGAGGGTCGCCTCCTGACAGGTCCTGCCATCCATGACCAGCATGGGGTGTCTCGTCTGGGGGGTCTCGAAGGCCCCTGGCTGTGGGAAGCCTTCCAGGCTTTGCTATTTAGACCCTTTGGAGAACTGCTTTATCAGGGTCTGGTGCGGGGCTCCTTTTGGGAACCCCCTTTTGGGGCAGGGTCCGTGTCCCTCTTGGGGAGCTCCAGCAGGCTCTGCCCTTGTCTCCTAGGGCAGGGCCTCTCTGGGTCTCATGAGATGCCCGCTCCCGGCGGATTTCGTAGCTACACGTCTCCGTGGGAATCTTTTCTCAGGAGAGCCTTGCCTGGGATTCTCCCTGCTTCTCAGACCCTCACCCGGGCGTGGGTTTCTTTAGGGGGCGTCCCTCCACTCCCAGGACCCCGCCCTCGCCCGGCGTGGGGCGCCCCCTCTCCCCGTGCGGGCGGGCGCCGGAACAGTGTCGCCGGCCGCCTGCAGGTGTCTCCCCACGGAGGGGCGCGCGTCCCTGCGCCGTGGCCGCTGCCAAGCGCCAGCGGCTCCTCGCCGAGGCACACTCGCGCTCCGGGCTCCGGGCGCGCCGGAGCCGCTCCGCCGCCACCGCCCGCCCCGCGCGCCCCCCGCGCCGCTCCCCCACCCCGGGGTTGGGGGGGGGCATGGGCCCGCGCCGCGTCCGTCGCCGCCGATCGCAGGCGCCTGAGCCCCGGGGCGCGGCGGGCAGCGGCCGCTGACGCGGGGCGCCGGCTGCCAACTTCGCACGCGGAGCTTCCCCGGCGGTGCGGTCCCGTCCCGGCGGCGCGGGCGGCATGAAGACGAGCCGCCGCGGCCGAGCGCTCCTGGCCGTGGCCCTGAACCTGCTGGCGCTGCTGTTCGCCACCACCGCCTTCCTCACCACGCACTGGTGCCAGGGCACGCAGCGGGTCCCCAAGCCTGGCTGCGGCCAGGGCGGGCGCACCAACTGCCCCAACTCGGGCGCCAACGCCACGGCCAACGGCACCGCCGCCCCCGCCGCCGCCGCCGCCACCGCCGCGGGGAACGGCCCCCCTGGCGGCGCGCTCTACAGCTGGGAGACCGGCGACGACCGCTTCCTCTTCAGGAATTTCCACACCGGCATCTGGTACTCGTGCGAGGAGGAGCTCGGCGGGCTCGGTGAGTGCGTGCGGGCGGCGGCGAGCTCGGCTCCGGCTCCCCCGGGGCGGCGCAGCCACCGAGGCCCGAGCCCGGGACCCGCTCGCCCTCCTCCCGCCGCCTCGGCCCAGCTCCCCGCGCTGCGCCGGGCTGGGGCGACGTTCCGGGGCGGGGGGCGCGCGCGGTTCCGGGACCGAGGGCCAGCACGGGGGACGCGCGGGACGCCCCGGCGTGGAGAGGTGCGGCGCAGAGCTCCTGGCCCCTGCGGACGCCCGGCGGCTTTGGGGACGCTGCCGCGCCCGGGAAGGCGCCCACCCCAGCTGCCGGTCGGAGGGGCGAGCGCTGCTTTCCGCGCCTGAACTCATCTCCACGCTCGCCCCCTCCTCCTCTTTCTTTCGCCGGACACTAGATGCCCCCACCCACCCTGGGGCGCCCCTGGGGGTAGGGGTGATGCGGGGACTCCTGCTACCACCCGCCCCTCCCGCCGCAGATCCGCAGACCCGGGAGCCGAGCGGGGGATCATTCATCCTTTCACCCCCACCGCCAACCCGCGCCCAACCTCCCAGACTGGAGTGGGGAGTGGGGGAGTCCCGCGGGCTCCCGGCGAGCCGCACCCGCCCAGAGGCACCCCCATTGCCAAATGCCAGGGAGCCCTCTGTGTTCTGGCCCCCTCCCGGGAGAGGCAGGCTGGGGAACTGGGGACAGCTGGGAGAACTCTGGGTCGGGGAGTCCAGGAGGGCTTAGTTTAGTGCAAGCCTCCGATCAGGTTCGATGAGGGGCTGACTTTTCAGAAGGCAGATCGAACTGTCCCCTTTGCCTGAACCCCTCCTCTACCCTCCAGAGGCAGCCGGGGCTGGAGTGCGTGTTTTGGAGGCAGACAGCCACACTGTGGCAGGGCTCAGGGGACAGCTGCCCGACAGCCGATTGTGCCACCACCGCAGGTAGAGCTGGGTTGTCTCGGAGCGCGTGTCCAGGAGTGGGCACCCTCCTGAGTGAACTGACCTCTTTCTCCAAGGTTAAAACTCCTCCTTGCCTGCCTAGCTCTTCAGTGTGGACACCATATATGTGTGTGCTCAAGGGTAGGGGAGAGCAGACGTCCAATCTTAGCTTGCCTTAAATAAGCCAGTAGCCTAAGTGGGTTAGGGGGCAGAGGGAGGAAGCTGTGAAGCCTCCCAGTGAGGAGCTCCAGGCTTTGCGCAGGCTGCTGCCTCTGCCTGGAATGCCATTCCCACCCCACCTCCTTCTTTAGGGGCTCCTGGTCAGTTTCACTGGGACTCTCCCACCTGCCTTTGGAGTCAGGACACTGGGCAGAAACAACCTTGTGAGCTCCCGGCTGGAAAGAGGGCCTCTGTCTTTGGATCTCACCACTGCCTTTATCTCCCTGCCACACCTGGCACTGCCTGACATTTTCTGGGGCCTGTTTTTGGTCACTAGCTTATAGAGCCCTCTTCCCATAGGATGTCACTCTGTGAGGGCCGGCCCGGTTGGTCTTGTTCACTGCCACCTCTGAGTAATGTCTAGCGCATAGTAGGTCTTCAATAAACATTTGCAGGGTTATATAGGATGACGCCTTGGGACGATGAACTGGAGTTTTCCTGGGGTGCTGCCTCCTCTGTCTTACTTCTGGGTATACCTGACCAAACTTTCTGTGACTTGACTGGGCTGGCCGTTTGTCAGAGATACATGGTGTTTGAATAGAAACCTGGCCCTGATTGGTTTCACCCCGTCAGACTCACTTCTGGTTTACACTCAGGATGAGAATGTTTACTGTGGGATGCAATTAAAATTATTAACTTCAAAAGGCATCTTGGCAAAAACTCCCTGCCTTCCGCACAGCCCAACCCTAACCCCTCATAACACCTTGTTGTCAGGAACATGTGTCCTTTGAAGTAGACATCTTGCTACTGTACATCTTTCTCCAAGTTCAAGGTGTTTCCAAGGTTCAGGAGACCCAGTCCTGGGCACATACCACCTCTGCCTCTCTTCCTGCCTCTGTGCACACCCCTGAAAAGACAACAGCACATCTCCAGCACCGGAATAGTCCTGTCTCTTCCTCTGTGGAGTGTCCTGGTCCACGCTGGTCAGCTGAGCCTCTTAATTGCTTGAAGTCTCTCTTGGCTGCTCCCTGAAGGTCATGGTCCCAGGACTTGCTACAGTTATTTCCCTATAATTTATCCACGCCTTGACTTGGGATATTTATGGTTTGTTAAAAATTATTAATTGAAAAATATTTAAAAAGCCATGTTAGCTAACATTTCTTGAGCCTTTAACGTGCACCAGGTCCTGTTGAAACTTCTCACCTTCTGAATCTTGTGGAATCCTGGCCGCTACCTTGGAGGCAGACGCTCCTAAGGTGCTTGCTTTTTCAGATGAGGAGCTTGAGTCTCAAAGGGGATTCTGGCAAGGGAGCTCGAATTGTCTTCTCAGGGACAGAAAGTAATCAGAGTAAAGGGATCAGGGAAGAGAATAGTGCATTTGAGGGGTCAGGGAAGGTGGCATTTTGGGGGGGGCTCAGTTAAGACCCTCACTGTCAATACTCTGTTAGTTAGAAATGAGGATGGTTAATTTGTTGGGTAAATAAAAGAAACCCACGGTTTCCTCTTGGCCACTGTGGGCTGGAGATCATCCCTCCCCCAAAATCACAATTTTCCTCTCTGAGAGCTTGGAAAATAGTTATCAGCTTGTCAGTGCTGGTGAGAAATTTGGGAATCAGAGCCAGCTGGGGTGGCTTCTGCAGCTGATCGTACAGTGCCAAAACCCTGCATTCTCCTCCGCCGTGGTCCTGAAAGGGTGATAGCAAGTACCCGGCCTCAAACTTTTGTTGCCATGACAACCTTTCTTCAGGGTTCTGTGACCATTTTACATTTTTACTGGAAGAGGAAAAAACACCCCAATAGCCCGCTGAACAAAATCCTGCCTCCCCCACCCCCATACATCAAAGCTAAACTTCCTCCTCTCCCTTCCATGAAACTACAGCAAAGCTTTCTTTCCTTCTGCATGTTTCACGTGCACCCAAATGCAAACACCAACCAAGAGATCCTCACCGCTCCGTGAGAAGGAGCTGCTAAATGTCCCTTCCTGTCCAACGCCTGTTCGCCTGGTCGGTCATTCCTTTCTGTGCTCAGAAAACCCTCTCCCCACTCGGGCAGCCACAGGGAAATGTAATAAGCCCTTTTCCCCACATTAAAAATCTACAGCGTTCACAAAGAAAACTGCAGCCTGCCCTAAACAGACACACTTTCACCAGACCCAGCACAAAGAAACCTTTTCTCCTTGCTCCAAGAAGAGCACCCGCGTCCTTCCACAAACAGAAAGGGAAGCGTGGCCTCGACACAGAGTCACCCCAAGCCCTTCACACAAATTGGATGTGTCTTCTGGTTGAGTGCTGGGGAGGGGTGACGTGGGGAGCAGACGCAGGCATCGTCCCGGCGGGTGGGGTGGGGGTGGCTGCAGAGAGGCCTGGGGGAGGGGATAATGGAGGTGTGGGGCTGGGGCGATGGTGGGGCAGGCGGGAACTTGTGCCAGCTGGGAGCACAGGTGACATCCACACGCATTGGACATCACCCTGTATGCTTTTGAGCTGCAGGAAAGGGGTGGCTTGGGAAGATTGGGGGGAGGTGGAGGGGTCTTGAGGGACTTGCCAGGCTGGCAGGAGGGAGGTGGGATTGGAGAGAGAAGAGAGAGACCAGTCCCAGGTCTGGGTGACGACGGGGTGGATGTGAAGCCAGTCATGCAGGACCCAGGCTGGGAGCCGACACGCCCCACACCTCGGTGGCTCCACCTGCAGACCCAGAGACATCGGGGAAGGAAGGAGCATATTTCCTTCTGACTCAAAAACACTCCCTTCCCTGCAGAACTGGTGGAAGTTCAAGGCTCGGCTCTGCCTCTTACTAGCGGGCTACTGCATAGGTGGGGGTCAGGGCAGCTAGTACCCACCCAAGGTGTGAGGATTCAGTCACCTCTGTGTTGCTGCCACCCTGGTCTAAGTCACCCAGAGCCAGCCACGTCTCCCATGGACTTCTGCAGCCATCTCTCCACCTCTGCCATCACCCCCACTCCCCAGTTCATTCTGCACCCCGCGTCCGAGTCATTGTTCGTCAGATGCAGGGCATGGCACCTCTGACCGCCCTCTTGTCACTCAGAGTCAAGTCCCCAGCTAGCCTTCCCTATACCTCTCTTGTCTTCCTTTCTCTGGAACAGAGATCCCCAGCTGTTCTGCCCAGTCCCCTAAATTATGCCCCTACAGTGTCACAAGGATGAGGACCCCTGTGATGTCCCCAACCAGGAGTATGTTAGTGTCATATTAGATGGGTTTCATGTTGGGAGCATCTGATGGACAAAGATTTGGATGGTGGAAGGCATTGCTCTAACTCCTCAACACATTTTTGTTTGTTTTTGAGACGGAGCCTTGCTCTGTCACCCAGGCTGGAGTGCAGTGTTGTCAGCATAGCTCACTGCAGCCTCCACCCCCTGGGCTCAGGCCATCCTCCCGCCTCGGCCTCCTGAGTAGCTGGGACCACAGGTGCACGCCACCACACCCAGCTAATTTTTGTATTTTTTGTAGAGGCAGGGTTTCACTATGTTACCCAGGATGGTCTCAAACTCCTGGGCTCACGAGATTTGCTTGCCTCGGCCTCCCAAAGTGCTGGGATTACAGGCATGAGCCATCACACCTGGCCTGCCAAGTGTTACTTCCTTTCGTCCGCATAATAGTATGAGGTGGGTGCTCTGGTTACTCTCATTTCCTGGATGAGTAAACAGAGGCACAGAGAGGTGAGGTGAGTTGCCCAAGGTCACACAGCTAGTAAGTGGCAGAGCTGGGATGTGCACCCGACAGGAGGCTCTGGAGCCTGGCTCTTGCCTGCTGTGCCGTGCTGCCCCCTGCCCCCAGTCTCCCCAGTCCAGCTCACTTAGGCTCCGGGGGCTTCCCGAACAAGGCTCGTTGGGCAGAGCATTGCATCTGGAGTCATGAGCACTGGGTTTGGCTCCAGGCTCTGATGCCAACTTGCTGAGTGGCTTTGGAGAAATCACCCTCCCTCTCTCCCTGGCCTTTTCTTTCCTCATGTATAAAATGGAGGTTTTGCCGGGCGCGGTGGCTCAAGCCTGTAATCCCAGCACTTTGGGAGGCCGAGGCGGGTGGATCACAAGGTCAAGAGATCAAGACCATCCTGGTCAACATGGTGAAACCCCGTCTCTACTAAAAAAAAAACTACAAAAAAAAAAAATTAGCTGGGCATGGTGGTGCGTGCCTGTAGTCCCAAGCTACTCAGGAGGCTGAGGCAGGAGAATTGCCTGAACCCAGGAGGCGGAGGTTGCAGTGAGCCGAGATCGCGCCATTGCACTCCAGCCTGGGTAACAAGAGCGAAACTCCGTCTCAAAAAAAAAAAAAAAAAAAGGAGGTTTTGTTGGGTGTTCTGTGTGAATGATGGAGGTGACAGAGACCTGTGCTGTGACGCATCACAGAGTTTGGGCCCAGATGGTCTGGATTGCAGTCCTCACACCACTGTAGGCTGCTGTGTGACCTTGGGTAGGAGTCTGCCCTCTCTGGGCCTAAGGATGATCCTCTCCACCCCACAATAGCATCTTGGGCGTTGATCCGATGATGTGGTCCCAGCACTCCTGTGGCCACAGCTAGCACTTGGTAAACGGGCCTTGCTGCCATCTGACCCTCGAGTCTGAGGCTGTAGACAGGTGGCTCGCATGTCACATCTCAACGATGTAGCTGTTTTGTTTGGCCCCGCAGGGTTCACAGTGTCTTTGAGTAAGTCACCAACATTTGAATATGGAAGACACTTCATAGAAACATCTAGATTTATGGCTTTTCTTGAAAACCTGGCAGATGGAGTCTGTACTCCCAATGGCAGTGAGTGGAGCTGCCCCTTAGGGGAGTCCACAGTCCCCCCTCCCCCATTCTGCCCTCAGTTTACCTGAATTGCCGCCCTTCCCTTCCAGGGGCTCAAGCCTCCAAACCTCAGTGTCCTGCCCACACCTGGTCTATTGGTCCATCCTGCCAGTGGGTCACTCAGAACCCAGTCCGTCCGACCTCGCCCTGCAGCTGCCCCTGCTCCTGGCTTTGACTTCATGCTCCGTTTCTCCACCCAGTGGCCAGAGGGCTCCCTGTTCCATCTGACCTGGATCACCCCTGCTCTCCGCCCCAGATCCTTCCTCAGTCAGTCACCGTCCAGCGCCTTCCAAGGACCGACAGGTCCTCCACAGTCTTCCCGACTACCCCCTGCCCTTCCCCACTGCTCTCCGCCCCCACAGTCACTCTCTCCAGGCTGTTCCTGGCGTCCCAGGAACTCTTCACCAAGACATCCCTGAGCAAAGTCTCTGCTCAAATGTCCTCCTGTCTGCGAAGGCTTCCTGGACTGCCCCACTGAAATCAGCCACCTCGCTGCCCGCCGGCACTCCCGCACGCTCCTGAAGTCCCCACTGCTCTGATTCTGGCGGTACCCACTACATATCACACCAGTTTTTCTCTATGCCCATCCCCCTGCTGGGACACTGGCTCCCTGAGGACAAGCCTTGTCCCAGTCACATCGTGCTGCCCCCAGAGCCTAGATGAGCTGGCACTTCAGTGCCATAGGGCTCAGCGTGGCAGCTCGTCTAGGTTCGGGGAGGCAGCAATGTGTGACAGGGACCAAGTCTTTAGGAGGGACCCAAGGACTTGGAATGCACTGGGGCTTTGGGGGTACCTCAGGGCAACGAGAGTTCCGGGCTCTCTACTCCGTGCCTGTCATTCCTGTGGACTTCAGATGTTCTTCTTTTCTTCCCTGCTCCCTCTCTTGGTTTATTTCCCAGGAGAGGTGCTTGGTGGGATCCTGTGGGGAGCTCATGGTCACTCCTCTGTGTTTAAATTCTGGGGTGCCAGACTCAGAGCTGTCTTGTAAGGATGCGACAACCTCAGGCTTCTGCTGCCTTTGGGATGGTGCGGGTTAAGCTCTTTTGGTCCCAAGTGATGGAAGCAAACTTAACCCCAGATAAGAATGAAAGGGGAATAGGCTGGGCGTGGTGGCTCATGTCTGTAATCCCAGCACTTTGGGAGGCTGGGGAGAGAGGACCCCTTGAGGAGTTCAAGACCAGCCTGGGCAACATAGCGAGATCCTATCTCTAAAAAAAAAAATAAAAAATTAGCCAGGTGTGATGGTGTGTGCCTATAAGTCCCAGCTACTCAGGGGGCTGAGGTGGGAGGATTGCTTGAGCCCAGGAGTTGGAGGCTGTAGTGAGCTATGATCATGCCACTGCATCCAGCCCGGGCAACAGAGGGAGACCCTGTCTCAAAAATAAATGAAAATAAAAATAGAATAATGCTACAGCTCACGGAGTCCATCACCACCCCTCAGAGGTCAGAGCCATGGCCACTGGGCTCCTGGAGACTGGTCCTTCCCTCAGATCCAGAGCTACCAATTAAAATCCTACAGGGGCCAGGCTGGAAACCCATGAGAGTGGGGTACGGAAGGTGTGGGGGCCTGTGGGGGCTGGGCAATCGCTGCTAGGCTCCAGAAGACTTTCTCACAGCAGGAGGGGCTCATGGAGTGCCCAGTGGTCCATTTTTGTTCAAAACTCCCGGTTTTTGTATGACATCTCTTAATTGTTCACATTTGGCAATGAATCCATTTTTTTATTTTTTATTTTTATTTTTTTTTAGAGACAGGGTCTTGCTATGTTGCCCAGGCTGGAGTGCAGTGGCTATTCACAGGCATGATCCCACTACTGATCAGCACGGGAGTTTTGACCTGCTCTGTTTCCGACCTGGGCCAGTTCACCTCTCCTTAGGCAACCTGGTGCTCCCTGGCTCCCGGGAGGTCACCATATTGATGCCGAACTTAGTGCGGACACCTGATCGGCATAGCGAACTACAGCCCAGAACTCCTGGGCTCAAGCGATCCTTCAGCCTCAGCCTCCCCAGTAGCTGGGACTACAGGCATGCGCCACTGTGCCCAGCCATTTTTTTAAAAGACATTTGATCTGCAGGCCAAAATCAAACCCTCTTGAGGTGTGGGTAGACCCTTGTCCCATCAATTTGCAACTTCTAGGCCAGAGTTTTGCGCTTGGTAGGACTGAGTTCCCAGCCCCCATTTGTTTTATTTTTATGTAAAAATATTTGTTATCATAATATTTTATTATTATTTTTTGAAATGGAGTTTCACTCTGTCGCCCAGGCTGGAGTGCAATGGTGCAATCTCGGTTCATTGCAAGTGATCTGGGGTTCAGGAGATTCTCCTGCCTCAGCCTCCCAAGTAGCTGGGATTACAGGATCGCATCACCATGCTGGGCTAATTTTTGTATTTTTAGTAGAGACAGGCTTTCGCCAGTTGGACAGGCTGGTCTCGAACTCCTGACCTCAGGTGATCCATCTGCCTCGGCCTCCCAAAGTGTGGGCGATGTGAGCAAGGTGTGGAAGAGGACCTGGCCCCGAGCTTGGCTGGAGGAGGCAGGGTCCCCTCTCAGGGACAGTTCTTCTTTCCCAATGGTGGGGACTGGGGATGGGAGGTGATGGGGGCTGTGGAGGGTGGAGCCTGTGCTCAGCTTCTGGAAGCAGAGCCGAGGTGGGTGTTTCGGCTAGAGCTTGGCGAGGGCAGTGGCTGTGGTAGTGTCGTCCCATGTCCTGGCCTCCCAGAGTGTGGGTCAGAGATAGCCACGGGGGAGGAGAGAAGGAGGAGGGCAGGAGACAGAGACATTGGGAGGACTAGGGGGTAACAGACACAGGGTGGTGGCATGCACAGAATCTGAGACGGACGCAGAGGGAGGCTTTGAAGGGGACTGAGAGGGAGTGACCAACAGAGAGACAGGCAGACACATACAGAGGGAGGGAGCAAGGAGAGACACAGAGACAGAGATGAGGAGACACAGAGGGAGACCAAGGCACACGCACTGTGCTGGGTGCACACCCGACCAGAAAGGCAGAGAGCAGCAACGAGACAGAAGCAGACAGAGAAGGGAGAAATACGTGGGCCAAGAAAGAGACACACGTGTGTGCACACACGCATGATGCACAGACACACACATGAGCATGTGCGCTTATGCACAGGGAGGAGCGTGCCCGAGAAGCTGGTGCGGAGAGAAGCGATCGAGGGGAGCCTGAAATAGCCAGGGGAGGTGGCAGGAGCACACGTGGCCCTTCCCACCTCCCCTCGCTCTTTTCCAGGAGGCCCCGCAGGGGAAGTGACTCTTAGAGGCCTCATCCCTAGGGGAGTGGCTTCGCCTCATCCAGGCAGATGGGGGAGGCCAGATCCCCCCTCATCTGTCTCTGCCCTCCCATCCCCCTGTCTCCCCCCATTGGCGGCAGTGGGTGGGTGCAGTGTTTGGAGGATGGGGACTTCATTTCATCACTGACCCCTCTCCACGCTGCCCAAATAATAATGATACACTAATAATAACAACAACAAGAAGTCTTATGTAAAGTGTGACTAGAAGAATGCAAACATCTTAGGAAAACAGTGCGATTTCTATTAGTCACTCACACTCTAAGCAAATGTGGCATGTGGGAAGCGGTTTCTCCCCACATCAACTTGATTGCCTCTGCCTCCTCTGGACACATTTGTGGGGCGTCTGCCTCCCTTTGTCCATGTCTGCATGTCCTCCTTTCTCTCTGGGTCTCTCTCCATCCTGGTTTCTCTGCAGGGGGTCCTCTTCTGGAAGAGGGGACAGGAAGCTGAAATCCCCACTCCTCCAGCCCCTTGGACACCACTGGCCACACTGTCTGCCCCTCTCTGCCAGCCTTGTCCCAGGCGGCCCCACTTGGCTCCAGCCCCACCTTGGGGGAGATCTTCTGGGTGGTCTTAGAGGGGGCATAGAGGAGGAAGACACTCTCCAGAACACAGTTGGGTGGGGCGAGGGGACAGAAGAATTGAACACCAGTCACTGTGTCCCTGCTAGGTGGATCTCTCCAAGTGGGGGTCTCAGGCATCTCAGATTAACACGTTCCTACTCAGTCATCTCTTTTCCACCCTCCTCAGCCCGGGCAGGCTGGGCTATGCCACTGCAGCCATCTGCAGACGTGGGAGGTCGCCGACAAGCCTAGCCGATCTCTTGCTCCTGTGCCACGTGCATAGCAGGTCAGCAGGGGGCTCTATTTTACGCTGACCTCACTGGGGGCCTGGATAAAGGATGCTGTATCTCTGGGTTTCCATGGCTGTCAGACAGGAATCGCCATCCTGCTCGCATCTCATTGGCCAAAGCAAATCACATGGCCATGTCCACCCCTTCAAGGGCTGGAGAATTTCAGTCCTACCATGTGCCTAGAAAGCAGAGACCTGGGGCCGGCAGGGTGGCAGGCACCTGTAATCCCAGCACTTAGGGAGGCTGAGGTGGGAGGATTGGTTGAGGCCAGGAGTTTGAAACGAGCCTGGACAACATAGCGAGAGCCAATCTCTAAAAAATTTTAAAAATAATAATAATAATACTAAAAGAAAGTAGAAACCAGGGGACATTGATGACATGTTGAACATTGGCCGCACAGATGACTTCCCCACCCCCACCCCTGCTCCTCTCTCAGCCCCATCTCACCAAATGACAGCTCCATCTTTCCAAATTCTCAGGCAAAAGACCTTGGAGTTGTCTTTGACTCCTTTCTCTCTCTCCTCACAGACACGTACACACACTCATCCTTACACAGCTCATTTTTTTTCCCATTTATTTATTTGATTGCATTTTAGGTTTTGGGGTACATGTGAAGAACATGCAAAATTGTTGCATAGGAACACACGTGGCAGTGTGATTTGCTGCCTTCCTCCCCATCACCTACTTCTGGCATTTCTCCCCTTGCTATCTCTCCCCAGCTTCCCACCCCCCACCGTCCCTCCCCTATTTCCCCCCAACTGACCCCAGTGTGTAGTGCTCCCCTCCCTGTGTCCGTGTGTTCTCATTGTTCAACACCCGCCTATGAGTGAGAACATGCGGTGTTTGATCTTCTGCTCTTCTGTCAGTTTGCTGAGAATGATGGTTTCCAGGTTCATCCATATCCCTACAAAGGACCCAAACTCTTCGTTTTTGATGGCTGCATAATATTCCATGGTGTATATGTAGACATACGTGAGGCCAACAAACATATGAAAAAATGCTCATCATCACTGGTCATCAGAGAAATGCAAATCAAAACTACATTGAGATACCATCTCACGCCAGTTAGAATGGCGATCATTAAAAAATCTGGAGACAACAGATGCTGGAGAGGATGTGGAGAAATAGGAACACTTTTACACTGTTTGGTGGGAACGTAAATTAGTTCAACCATTGTGGAAGACAGTGTGGCGATTCCTCAAGGACCTAGAAATAGAAATTCCATTTGACCCAGCAATCCCATTACTGGGTATATACCCAAAGGATTACAAATCGTTCTACTATAAGGACACGTGCACACGAATGTTCATTGCAGCACTGTTTACAATAGCAAGGACCTGGAACCAACCCAAATGCCCACCGACGATAGACTGGATAGGGAAAATGTGGTACATATACACAGCTCATTTAATCTATCGACAAATCCTGCTGACTCTTTTCCCAAACACATCCAGAGTGCCACCATTTCTCCCCGTCTCCTCCGCCCCCCGGTCTGAGACTGTACCACTCACTGGTCATCCTGCTTCTGTGTGTCCCCCACCGTGCCGAGCAATCCTACTGCACACTGCTGGAGTCCCTCAGCTCAGACCCTCCAATGGCTCCCATGTCATTCCCGGTAAAGCCAATGTCCTCCCAGTGGCTACAAGATCTGCCATCGCCTGCCGCTTTACTCTCTGCCCATCTTCCATGGTACACTTCCTCGCTGTCTCTGCTGCAGCCCCACCGTCCTCTTGCACACACACCTCCAGGCATGCTCCTGCCCCAGAGCCTTTGCACGTACAGTTCCCTTAGCCTGAAACTCTTCCTCCAGACTACCACCCCGTCACTTCCCTCAAACGTTCCTTGTGAATGAGGTCTTCCTTGGCCACCTTATTTAAAGTCACAGCCACCTCCCCACCTTATTCCACTACACAGCTTTTTTTTTTTTTTTCTGTAACACTTCTCCCTACCTGACATGCTGCCAATTGCTGGATTTACCTCGATGCCTCAGTGATGTGCAACCCACGCTTTGAGAATCACTGTCTGAGAATCAACTCTTTGTTTTATGAACAAGGAAATGCAAGTCCCTGCAGGGAAAGACCCTTTTCCAAACCATCCCCTAGTCACTGGCAGGGCTGGCACCAGAACCTGGAGCCCTGCTTCCTACTTGCTGACTATCCCTTAAGGTTCTGCTAGACCTTGGCCTTCAGTTTTATGACTTATGCCCTATTGGTCAGAATAGCTGTTATTCAAAAAATGCCCACCGCAATCAAAAGCCAAATTTCCTGGGACTGGTAGGTAATGAACACTTGGGATGACTCCAAAGCAGAGGCTACAAATTCTCAGTCCTTCTTTCATGCATTTTCATAAACACCTACTACGTGCTAGGCCTTGTCTAGGTGCAGGGGACTGTAGCAGGAAACAAGACGGATGAGGGTTTTAGTTTAATGGAGCTTCTATTCCAGAGGAGGAAGACAGAGGACAAGAGGTGGTTTCTTCATATGTGTAACCTAAATGTATCAAGCCCTTACTAATGCCATTGTGGATTCAGTAGGGGAGAAAGCAGACAGTCCTTGTCTTCATGGAGCTTGCATTCTGGAGGAGACAGACAATGAGAACAGATACAATGGTGACGGTGGCTTATATGGCACCAGTTGCAGACCAAAAATGACCCCTGGAACTCAAGGGATCAGGAAGCAGTTGGGCTCCTCGGAGTGAATGAAGGCTAATAGGCTGTTGACTGCATAAGCCAATAAGTAACCTCTTTGTGACTTTTGAAGCCAGCTTTACAGTTTTCCTCTAATGGTGATGGTAGAATTTTGAGACTCTAGGTCATCTTTCCATATACCAAACCCTAACCGGCTGGCTGAGGTGTTCCGACCATTGAAGTATTTTCCAGGGTCCCTATCTCTGTCTTTAAAGATCTCGCCTTCTAGCTGGATGCAGTGGCTCATGCCTCCTATCCCAGCCCTTCGGGAGGCTGAGACAGGAGGATTTCTTGAGGTGAGATGTTCAAGACCAACATAGCAAGATCCCATCTCTACAAAAACATTAGCCAGGTGTAGTGGCGTGCACCTGTAGTCCTAGCTACTGAGGAGGCTGAGATGGGAGGATCACTTGAACCCAGGAGTTCTCAGCTGCAGTGAGCTGTGATTGCACCACTGCCCTCTAGCCTGGGTGACAGAGTAAGAACCTGACTCTTTTAGTGAGTTGTCTTTTCTCAGAAAATCATTTCTTCATCAAGAGTTGCAAATGTATTTGCATAAAATTTAGCATAGTATTTTAGTTATTTAGCATAGCATTCCTTTTAAAAGAAATTAAAAGGAATTTCAATAAGAATTAAAAGGAATTTAAAAGGATTTAAAGAAAAAGCCTCTCTTTGATGAGTTTCCTTTTCTCATTCCTGCTCCTGTGTATTTTGTGGTTTTTCTTCTCTTTCTAACAGTTTTGTCTTGCTCAAGTCTACCAAGGGTGATATGGGCGCTGATAAAAATTGCTCTCCAGACCTCCAGAAAGTGCTGACTGGCTTGAAACCTTTACATGGGACCTACATTGAGACTGCACATCCCATAGGCCCCAGGGCTGATTTGTTCTAGCCTTCTCCCTTTTTTTCTCTAGCCCAGGTCATACCAGCTTGGCTGCTTTATTGCCCCCTCCTCCATATTTTTTTTAAAAAAGGATCATTACACTTGTATTTATTGATTCCGTTTGTTTAAATTTCCTGATAACATCCAAGCTTTTATGTTGGAAACTTTGTTTTTTCATAGTTAAAAATTATGAATTCATTTTAATGCTATGAGTTTGCCTCTGAGTACAGCTTTAGCCATATCATATGAGTGTAGTACTTTAAAGTGCAGTGCCTTCTTTGAGATGATTTTCTAAAAATTATGCAATTACAATTCTGTCTCTAAAAGTTCAGAAATTTTGATTTTTTTACTTCATTGATCCAAGAATAATTTAGAAGAGCATTATAAATGTCCCAGTACAGACCGGGTGCAGTGGCTTTGTGATCCCTGCACTTTGGGAGGCTGAAGTGGGAGGATCACTTGAATCCAGGAGTTAGAGACCAGCCTGGCAACATAATGAGACTCCATCTATTAAAAAAATGCCTTATCTTATTTGCTTAAAATACCTTGCCTTATTAGCTTAAATTTTTGTCATTAATTTCGAATTTACTGAATGATAAAGTAGCCTATGCAATTTCTGACTAAAATTTTTTTTTCATAAATGTTTTATTTGAAAAAGCAGGTATATTCCCCATGTACAGTTTAAAGCAGTTTCATACCTAGTATTATTTAAGTGCTTTATATTGTTATATATATTTTTTGGGACAGAGTCTTGCTGTGTTACCCAAGCTGGAGGGCAGTGGTACCACCATGGCTCACTGTAGCTTCAACTTCCTGGGTTCAAGTGATCCCTCCATTTCAGCCTCCTGAGTAGCTGGGACTACAGATGCATTCTGCAGCACCTGGCTAATTAAAAAAAAATTTTTTTTGTAGAGATGGGGTTTCCCTATGTTGTCCAGGCTGATCTCAAACTATTAGCCTCAAGCAATCTTCCCACCTCAGCCTCCCAAAGTGCTAGGATTATAAGCGTGAGCCACTGTGCATGGCCTCTAAATTGTTGTTTATTTATCTTTACTTTCGTGATCTGCCAAAAGCTGGATGAGGTAGGTTAATCTCTTTCTCTTCAATAGGGTTCTTTCCATTTTTACTTGAATTTCTGATAGTTTTTGTTTCCATAAAATAAAGTTTGAGCCTATGTTATTCATCACAAGGAGATTCCTGACACTTATATTTTCATTGCGGAATTGTGGATTTTATCTTTCCTCGAGATAAAATGGCTATTTTCCCCCAGTGAATGCTTTTTACTTTGCATTCTACTTTTTCATATATTAATATTGCTATCCCTGCTTTCTTTTGTTTGTATTCCCTTGATATATCTCTCAGTAGACTTTTTATTTTAACTTTCCCATGTCTTTTTGTTAGGTGAATATCTGGTAAGAACATAGAGTTAGGTTTATTTACTTATCTTTTGGTACAACCCCAGAGTCTTAACCAAATAACATTTATTTCTATAACAAACACCTTTGGTCTCACTTCTTTCTTTCTGTTGAATGCTTCCAATTCTTAGTTGTTGTTTTTTTTAATGTTTTCATTTTTTTAATCCTTTACTATATAGATTAGGTTTTCCTTTTTTTTCTTTACTAATGATTGAAAAAGCATACATACTGATGTTAATTCTATTGTTAACACTTGGACTTCTATTTCTGTTATAATTATGAAGAACAAGACAGCATCTATTGCATCTTCCCTGTTAGGATGAGAAAATTAGTTGCTCTTGAATTCTGTTTTTTATTCATACACGTCACAATCATTGCAACCTAATTCCGGGCTTAACTGGCTTCACGGCTAATTGCAACACCCTTTCGTCAGGTTTCCTTGTTTTTATTCATATGGGTGCTGGTTGGCTTTGAACGCTAGATATGATGGTCTGTGGGCTGGTCACCATCTATGTGCCAGGTCCAATGATGGAAGCTGGATTCAGTGAAGAGGATGACTAGGTTCCTGTCCTCATGGAACTTCCAGACGTGTGTTTGTGTGTGTGTGTGTGTGCATGATATACAAAGTAACAAACGTTTCCCTCTCTGAGCAGGTGGCATCTGAGTAAGATTTGAAGACTGAGAGGAAGTCTTCAGGTGATCAGAGGAAACTGTGTCCGGGCAGAGGACATGGCACCTGCAAGGGCTTTGCACAGGGAAAGAGCAGGGCGAGTTTGAGGAATGGGGACAAGCCTGGTATGCCAGAGTGTGGTGAGCCAGAGCCAGGGACTGGTGATGTGGATGGAAGCAGAGATGGCCATGAATAGTGGACTTGCTCCTCAATGCACATGGCACACTCCTCAGCGCTTGTTTTCCTAGCAGCATCTCTCCACGGCCTATAGATGTGGATGACCTCGTGGCTGGGCACAGACCCCACAGGTTTAAACCCTTCCCCTCAACATCCTGAGGGCAGCTTTCCTTGTTTTCTGGCATCCGGTGATGAGGAAGCGATGTCTGAGGTCGGCGCCAAGTTTCGTTCCTTTGTGAGCAACTTATTATTTTTCCTGAATTCCTAGAAGATTTTCCCCACTCATCTTCAAAATAGAGAATTTCATGATGGAATATATAAATGTTGGGTCTTTAATTTTTATTTAATTTTTATTTTTTTTTGAGACAGAGTCTTGCTCTGTTACCCAGGCTGGAGTACAGTGGCTCCGTCTCAGCTCACTGCAACCCCCACCTCCCGGGTTCAAGCAATTCTCCTGCTTCAGGCTCCCGAGTAGCTGGGATTACAGGCATGCACCACCACACCCGGCTAATTTTTGTGTTTTGAGTAGAGACGAGCTTTCGCCATGTTGGCCAGGCTGGTCCCGAACTCCTGAGCTCAGGCAATCCACCTGCCTCAGCTTCCCCCAAAATGTTGGAGTTTTAATTGACCTAGTACCTGTTGAGATCAGCTTAGGAAGACTTGATTGTATTTATGATTATATTATTATTTGAGATGGAATTTCGTTATTGATGCCCAGGCTGGAGTGCAGTGGTGTGGTCTCAGCTCACTGCAACCTCTCTGCCTCCTAGGCTCAAGCAATCCTCTCCACAGCCCTCCAAGTAGCTGAGACTACAGAAGCGTGCCACCGCGCCCATCTAATTTTTGTATTTTTTGTAGAGACAGGGTTTCACCACGTTGCCAGGCTGGTTTTGAACTCCTGGTCTTAAGTGATCCACCTGCCCCGGCCTCCCAAAGTGCTGGGATTACAGGCGTGAGCCACTGCATCCAGCCAATACACATTATTTTTAAAGCAGTTTTAGGATCACAGCAAAATGGAGCATAGAGTATTGACATATCCTGTATCCCCCTTGCCTCACACATGCATAGCCTCCCCATTACCAGCATCTCCCCTCAGAATGGTGCATTGGTAGCAACTGATGGGCCTTCACTGGCATGTCACTGCGACCATCACCCAGAGTCCATAGTTTACGTTATGTTCACTCACAGCATTGTGCAATCTGTGGGCTTGGATGAATGTATAAGACACGGACCCACCATTGTAGTGCCAGACAGAGTCATTTCACCACCCCCAAACATTCCCCAATGCTCTGCCTTCTTGTTCTTTCTTTCCCCCAAACTCCTGGCAACCCCTGATCCTTTTACTGTCTCCGTGGTTTTGCCTTTTCCAAAAGCTCTCATAGAGTTGGAATCATACAGGATGTAGCCTTTTCAGACTGGCTTTTTCACTAAGCAATATGCATTTGTGGCCAGGCACCGTGGCTCACGCCTAAAATCCCAGCACTTTGGGAGGCTGAGGTGGGTGGATCACCTGAGGTCAGCAGTTCGAGACCAGCCTGGCCAACATGGCGAAACCCCATCCCTACTAAAAATACAAAATTAACCGGGCATGGTGGCACACCCCTGTAATCCTGGCTACCTGGGAGGCTGAGGCAGGAGAATTGTTTGAACCTGGGAAGCAGAGGTTGCAGTGAGCTGAGATTGCACCACTGCACTCCAGCCTGGGCAACAGATGGAGGCTCTGTCTTAAAAAAAAAAAAAAAGCATTTGTTGCCTCCGTGTCTTTCCATGGCTTGATAGCTTATTTCTTCTTTTAGTGCTGAATACTATGTACCATCGTCTGGATATACTGTACTTTATCCACGCACCTACTGAAGGGCATCTTGTTTGCTTCTAAATTTTGGCAATTATGAGCTAAGCTGCTATAAACATATATGTGCAGCTTTTTATTTGGGCATAAGTTTTTAACTTCAGCTAACTACAAAGGAGCACAGTTTTGGGGTAGTACGATGAGGGTATATTTAGTTTTGCAACAAGCTGCCAAACCGTCTCCCTTCCTTCCTTCCTTCCTTCCTTCCTTCCTTCCTTCCTTCCTTCCTTCCCTCCTTCCCTCCTTCCCTCCTTCCCTCCTTCTCTCTCTCTCTCTCTCTCTCTCTCTCTCTCTTTCTTTCTTTCTTTCTTTCTTTCTTTCTTTCTTTCTTTCTTTCTTTCTTTCTTTCTTTCTTTCTTTCTTTCTTGCTGTGTTGCCCAGGCTGGTCTTGAATTCCTGTGCTCTGGCCATCCCCCTGTTCTGGCCTCCCAAAGTGCTTGCATTACAGGTGTGTGCACCGCGCCTGGCTAATTTGTGTGTTTTCAGTAGAGATGGGGTTGTACCACATTGTCCAGGCTGGTCTGGAACTCCTGAGCTCAGACAATCCACCTGCCTTGGCCTCCCAAAAATGTTGAGTTTTTAAATTGACCTCAACAGTGAGGTCAGCTTAGGAAGACTTACTTGTATATCATAATATTTGATGATATTACACATTTTTGTTTTTTAATACAATTTTTTTTAAGGCAGGATCTCACTCTCTTGCCCAGGCACAATCATGGTTTGCTGCAGCCTTGACTTCCTGGGCTCAAGTGATCCTCCCACCTCAGCCTCCTGAGTAGGTGGGACTACAGGTGTGTGCCACCATGCCTGGCTAATTTTGTATTTTTTATAGAGATGGGGTCTCACCATGTTGCCTGGGCTGGTCTTGAACTCCTGGGCTCAAGCAAACTTCCTGGTTTGGTCTCCCAAAGTGCCAGTATTATAGGCATGCCACTGCACCTGGCCCAAACTGTCTTTCTTTTCTTTTTTTGAGACAGTGTCTTGCTTTGTTGCCAGGTGCCAGGCTGGAGTGCAGTGGTGCCATCTTGGCTCACTGCAACCTCCGCCGCCCTGTGTCAAGCAATTCTCCTGCCTAGCCTCCCAAGTAGCTGGGACTACAGGTGCGCGCCACTACGCCCAGCTAATTTTTGTACTTTTTAGTAGAGACGGGGTTTCACCATGTTGGCCAGGGTGGTCTTAGTCTCTTGACCTTGTGATCCACCCACCTCAGCCTCCCAAAGTGCTGGGATTGCAGGCATGAGCCACCACGCCTGGCCCCAAGCTGTCTTTCAAGGTGGCTGCACCAGTTTTCACTCCCTGGCACTAAGAGAGGGCTCCTGTGGCCCCACGTGCTTGCTGGCACTCGACGTTGTCAGTGTTCTGGGTTTTACATTTGAAGTGTACATTTCTCCTATTCCAGTTCCTACTATTCATACCATCCATCCAGGATATCCACGCAGGCTACCATCTTCAGGGACACCGCTTATTTATGGAATTGCTTTCTGTCCTCCGACCTCTATGTCTCCCGTTTTCTCTGTCATAATTCTCCTGTTCCTTTCATCCCCTTCTTTTGTATTCCAAAATAGTTTAGAAAGTTTGTCCTCCAGCTGTTGGTACCTCTGAATGTTTGAGAGAGGACTCTGAGCCTCAAACCTTTTATACTTTTCTATGCTCGTGATCAAAGCTCTGCTCGACCAGCTTTGAGGATGCCTTTGCCTGGCCTGAGAGATCTTGTCCTTGCTTTCCGCCCACTGGGCTCCAGCCTGGTTTCTGTTTGGTCTTCTAAAGGACAGCAAAGGAGGCACTTTTACTGAAGCCAGAGAAGGCTCTAGGCCCTGGTTCCAGCTCCATCTCAGAAAAGACACAGAAAAGAAAGAAACATTCTCTCTGCCCCTAGTGTTGTACCTAATTATGTCCATGACTCATATCAGAATACCTCGTCTTTGGCAGGGAATTAACTTTCTGGAGCTCAGTGCCACTAACATTCTACATTGTTGATTCAATTTTCCGTAGGATTGAGTCTGCTCCTTGTGGCTTCAATGTGTATTTTAGCTCCGCGTTTGCATTTTTAGCTCCTTTTCAGCCCGTGCTTTCCCTATTTGGCTTCCACTTCACCTAGCCTGCCTTCCTGGCAGCTCTCCTTGGCTAAATCTGTTGTCTGATCTTCCGATCTGCCAAGTCTTCGTGATAGAGTTTATATTTTCTTAGGGACGCAAACACATGCTTTCGTGAATGATTGTGTATTCCCTCTAACAAGCACATCTCAAAGACCCGCTGTTATTGTCTACCTTGAGAATAGCCTTCCTCTTTTTCAGGTGGTGGAATAGTCCCCAGTGTCTTATTTGCAATGATTTGCCCTTTTCTTTTCTGTACGGAAAGGTCTCTTTAGGGCTACGCTTTGCTCATAAGCAGGGTGAGTGGTGGGTTCTCGTTGATACTTCTCACCTTTCACCTGGTTGCAATGCAGTCCTCCTGACATGTCTTCCATGGTACTGCTGGTTGACATTGATGTTATTAAACAGATCTCTCTGTTGTCGGGATTTACTTCCATTTTATTACTTTATTTTTTTGAGATGGAGTTTTGCTCTGTCGCCCAGGCTGGAGTGCAGTGGTGTGATCTCGACTCACTGCAACCTCTGCCCCCCGAGTTCAAGGAATTCTTTTTTTTTTTTGAGATGGAGTCTTGCTGTGTCACCCAGGCTGGAGTGCAATGGCACAATCTCAGCTCACTGCAATCTCTGCCTCCCAGGTTCAAGCAATTCTCTGCCTCAGCTTCCTGAGTAGCTGGGATTACAGGCTCCTGCTACCACACCCAGCTGACATTTGTATTTATAGTAAAGACAGGGTTTCATCATCTTGGCCGGGCTAGCCTTGAACTTCTGACTTTGTGATCCACCCGCTTCAGCCTCCCAAAGTGCTGGGATTACAGGGGTGAGCCACCGTGCTCGGAGGTTCAAGCAATTCTTCTGCTTCAGCCTCCTGAGCAGCTGGGATTATAGGCATGTACCATCATGCCTCACTCATTTTTGTATTTTTAGTAGAGATGGGGTTTCACCATGTTGGTCAGGCTGGTCTCAAACTCCTGACCTCAGGGGATCCACCTGCCTCGGCCTCCCAAAGTGCTGTGATTATAGGCGTGAACCACTGTGCCCAGACCATTTTACGACTTTACTAGCTGGAGATAGCATCTCTTTCTTACCTCTTGGTGACATGAGCATGGAGAAAAAAAGAGACTTGCATATTACTTGAAGGATGTTTGTAGTTCCTTTCATAACAGAAATGGTGAACGTAAAACCACAATTCCCAGCATGCACTGTTCCCACATTTCTCCACGTCCTTGCCCAGTTTTACTTTGCAGCTCAAGATCTTGAGTGGATGGAAGCCAGGGGGATGAGTGATTCTGGAGCGATTCTCTCAGAAACTTCCAGCCATTCAACATCTGTGGTGCCCAGCGAGGGCACGTGGCTGAGATGGTAAGTGAATGCGCCTTGCATCTTGAGTTGCAAAGGGTCTAGTGACATAAATGCCAAATGGCAGGGACGCTGGTGCTATGAAAGGAAGAATCTAACAGCAACCCAGTGAAAAGAGAAGATTCAGAGAACCCACCTGCTCTATTGATGAGTAAATGCTAGACCTGGGGAGACCTGTTAGGTTTGGATAAATAGGAGGGAAAAGTGTGGTAGACGTCGTCACTGAGTTTAGAATAAAAATGTTGTGAGTAGAATTGTGGTCCACTTATTCATTCATTGAGTCATTCATTCACTCCGCAACTGCTACTAAGCTCCGCATATGCATTAGAATTATATCAGGCACTTCATCCTGATACAGTATCTTTCTTTTTGAGAGAGGGTCTCACTTTGTCATCCACGCACTTTGTCATCCACGCCTGTAATCCCAGCAGTTTGGGAGGCCTAGGTGGGTGGATCATGAGGTCAGAAGTTTGAGACCAGCCTGGTCCATATGGTGAAACCTCTTTTCTACTAAAATTACAAAAATTAGCCAGACGTGGTGTTGCATGCCTGTAGTCCCAGCTACTCAGGAGGTTGAGGCAGGAGAATTGCTTGAACCTGGGAGGCAGAGGTTGCAGTGACCTGAGCAACAGAGTGAGACTCTGTCTCAAAAAGAAAAAAAAAAAAACAAAAAAACCAATCAAATATCTTAGGGGTTGACGTGAGATTGAGAGGACACAGAGCTGTGGTCCCCACCATAGTGCTTGGCACAGGCTCAGTGCACAGCACACATTTGCTTATACACACTGTGGAGTGTGTGTAAGGCCCTCAGAATGCAAAGATGGTCTGTGATAGGGACGCTGGATGGAAAAGTAGCATTTGGCTGAATCTGAACTGATTCTAGGAGGCGCCCTGGTGGTCAGTCAGCACTACTCTACCTGGGGCAGGGATGCGAGGCCCCAGAGCCACCTGCAAGTCCCCCCACCTGCCTGATGCCCAGAGGGGCCAGAGTCCAGTGGAGGGAAGGCTCTCAGACTTGGGGGTTCTAAGAGCATCTTCATGTCCTGTGGGTCTCTTCTTAGGTCGCTGGAAGGGCATCTGTGCTTGGCATGTCATTCATTCATTTATTTATTAGAATTTTTTGAGTGCATACTGTATGCCAGGCACCATTTTTTTTCTGTTATTATTAGTATTATTGATATTGAGAACACAGTAGTGAACAAGATGGGGTCTCTACTCTTACGAATTCATAATTTGGGGGGAGATGTGGTAAGGCAACAGAGACGCAAATAAGATGGTTTTAGAGCGTAAGAATGACAATGACAGAAAGAAAAGAAAAGTGATGGGATGGAGAGTGATTGAGAAGAGGGGGGGCTCTGGGGAGGTGGCATTTCTCTTGAGAACTGAATGGCAAAAAGGAGCCTCCCTGTGGAGATCTGGGGAGAGAGCCTCAGGCAGAGGGAATGGCAAGTGCAAAGGCCCTGGGGTGGGAGAGGGACCTGAAGGGAGGTGTGAATGGCTGGGTCCAGTTAGGAGGTGACTGTAGTGGTCCACGCAGGAGATGATGGCAGCCTGAGCCATGGTGATGGGGGTGAAGAAGGGCGACGGGATCAGCGAGTGTTTTGCAGGAAGAAAGGACAGGACTATGATGAGGCCAGCGGAGGAAGTAGATGAGTCAGGGCTCACCCTTAGGGTTTTGGCTCCAGAAGCTGGTGGGTGATGCCATTTGCTGATATGGAGAAAAATGGGGAGGGGGCGGGGGAACAGGTTTAGGGACAAAATCAGGAATTTTGTTTTTGGACATATGAAGATGTAAATACTCATGTTGACTTCTGATCTGCTGTTGACCCAGGAAAGAAGCCCAAACTGTTGTGTGTGTGTGTGCATGTGCATGTGCATGTATGCATGTGTCTGTGTGCATATGTGTGTATCTGTGTATGTAAATGTGTATGTATGTGTGAGTGTGTGCATATGTGCATGTGTGGAGGTGCATGTGCGCATGTGTGCATGCATGTGTGTGCGTGTGCATGTGTGCATAGGTGTGCATATCTGGTGTGTACGTGAATGTGTGTATGTGTGTGCACAGGTGTGTGTAGTGTGTGTGCATGCATGCATCCATGTGCATGTGAGTGTACACGTGTGTGCACATATCTGCCTGTGTGTGCATGTGTGTGCATGCCTGTGTGTGTGCTTGCATGTGTGTGTGTGAATATGTGTGGTTGTGTTCTGCTGAGGGATTCTCAGCTTTGGCCCTGTTAACATTTTGTACCTGGTCATTCTTTGTTGTGGGGGTGGAGGGTCGATCCTGTGCGTTGTAGAGTTTTTAGAAGTCTCCATGGCTTCTACCAACTAGATGCCAGTAGCACCCATGAATGTCTCCAGCCACTGCCAAATAGCTCTTGAGACGCAAAATTGCTCCTGGGTGAGAACTAACATGCAACCTTTACGGGAACATTTACCACATCGTAGGGTGGAATCGAACGTACGCAGCACAGGGGCCAGCAGTGCTCCCGTCCTTAGCTGTGGTCGACATCCTGAACTGATCACATTGTTTTTCTACAAATCTCAGGTGCACCCTCAGAATCCTTCCTAACACAGGTGATCAGTAGCCATTATCAATGACTAGGATTGGCCTTTAGATGAAACCCGCTTATTCTCTCTTTGCTAAGGTTAGAAAAAGATCCTAGAATGACCTCTGCAGCCCCCACATCAATTTGCAGTGAAATCCCAGGCAGCAACTTTTACACATCTGTGCCTCAGTATCCCTATGTGATGATGAAAACACCCCGAACTGCTCTCTGTGGATCCGACAGAGCCTTAAGTGGGAGGATCAATGAGATAATCTCGGTAACTCAATTTGAGTTTTCGAAGGTGGGCAGAATGTTACAGAAATGTGCAGCGGGATCATTATCTCATGGGATGCCATGAAGGTGAATCTGTAAATAATTAGAAAACATTTAGCTGGTATAACGTGCCAGCTTTAATCATGGCATAATGAAAAAGGAAGGCTCTCAGAAGCAGGCGGGCAGGTTGGAAGGCCCGACAGTCAGCTCTCTCTGGCTATCGCCAGGAGGAGGGATGGTGATGCTTGAGGTTATGGTAATCTGTGTGTGATGTTTTGTTCAGGCTCAGGGTAACCATGGAGACAGACTCCCCCCCTTCTCTCTGTAGCACCAGTTCCACACTCCTGTTCATATGTATACACCGCACATGCACATCCCCACTTCCCTCATCCCAGCTTCTTCTCACGTGGAGAGGAGGGAGGATCCAGGGGAGACCCTCCAGAGGGGCAGCCTCCAGGCCACTGGACTCTGGGGTTGCGGGTTCAGGTCTTGCCTCTTCTCCTTCCTTAGCATGATCCTGGATTTGTCATGTATCCTCTGGGAGCCTCAGTTTCTTAATCTGTAAAATGAAGTTAAAGTACTTTTCCCCCAGCAGGGTTATTGGGGAGGATCAAATTCTAGGCTAGATGCAGTAGCGCACACCTGTAGTTCCAGCTACTTGGGAAGCTGAGGTGGGAGGATCACTTGAGCCAAGCAGTTAGAGACCAGCCTGGGCAACAGAGCAAGATCCTGTCTCTGAAACAAAACACAACAACAAAATAAAATTTATCAGCAGTGATTAATTCTGTGAGCTCCAAAAATACTCCAGAACATGTCCTAACTTGTATTCTTAAAATGGACCTCAGGAACCTAGAACTACAGTAATCAAAATCTTTAGCTACAATGACAACAAAAAACCATCCAAAACAATGAAACAAAACCCAAGACTTGTGATACTCTCTCACCCAGGTCACTGTGTGGCTTCACTGTGCTTTATTTGCATATTTAATAAGAGCCCCTGGAGCAGTGCTGAGTGCCTGGTCTGGGACGAGCCAGCCTGGGCTTGGATCTCAGTCCAGCCTCCCTGGATGTGGAACTGTAAGTTAGATAACTGCTCCATGCCTCAGCTCCTCATCTGTAAGGTGGGATAATAATTTCTTTTAGTTGCATTTTAGGTTTTGGGGTACATGTGAAGAACATGCAAGATTGTTGCATAGGCGCACACGTGGCAGTGTGATTTGCTGCCTTCCTTCCCTTCACCTATATCTGGCATTTCTCCCCATGATATCTCTCCCCA
>NW_016107354.1:540265-573610 GCF_001604975.1 Cebus imitator
CGAGGCCTCTGTTCTGTTCCATTGCTCTGTATGTCTGTTTTGGTACCAGTACCATGCTGTATTGGTTACTGTAGCCTTGTAGTATAGTTTGAAGTCTCGTAGTGTGATGCCTCCCACTTTGTTCTTTTTGCTTAGAATTGACTTGGCTATGCGGGCTCTCTTTTGGTTCCATATGAAGTTTAAGGGTGGTTTTTTCCAGTTCTGTGAAGAAAGTCATTGGTAGCTTGATGGGGATGCGTTGAATCTGTAAATTACTTTGGGCAGTATGGCCATTTTCACGATATTGATTCTTCCTAACCATGAACATGGAATGTTTCTCCATTTGTTTGTGTCCTCTCTTATTTCGTTGAGCAGTGGTTTGTAGTTCTCCTTGAAGAGGTCCTTTATGTTCCTTGTTAGTTGTATTCCTAGGTATTTTATTCTCTTTGTAGCAATTGTGAGTGGCAGTTCATTCTTGATTTGGCTGTCTTTAAGTCTGTTATTGGTGTATAGGAATGCTTGTGATTTTTGCACATTGATTTTGTATCCTGAGGCTTTGCTGAAGTTGCTTATCAGTTTCAGGAGATTTTGGGCTGAGACGATGGGGTCTTCTAGATATACAATCATGTCATCTGCAAAAAGAGACAATTTGACTTCCTCTTTTCCTATTTGAATACTCTTTATTTCTTTTTCTTGCCTAATTGCTCTGGCTAGAACTTCCAGTACTATACCGAATAGGAGTGGTGAGAGAGGGCATCCTTGTCTGGTGCCAGATTTCAAAGGGAATGTTTCCAGTTTTTGCCCATTCAGTATGATATTGGCTGTTGGTTTGTCGTAAATAGCTTTTATTATTTTGAGATACGTTCCATCAATACCTAGTTTATTGAGCCTTTTTAGCATAAAGGGCTGTTGAATTTTGTCAAAGGCCTTCTCTGCATCAATTGAGATAATCATGTGTTTTTTGTGTTTGGTTCTGTTTATGTGGTGAATTACGTTTATAGACTTGCGTATGTTGAACCAGCCTTGCATTCCCAGGATGAAGCCTACTTGATCATGGTGGATAAGCTTTTTGATGTGCTGTTGCAATCAGTTTGCTAGTATTTTATTGAAGATTTTTGCTTCTATGTTCATCATGGATATTGACCTGTAGTTCTGTTTTCTTGCTGAGTCTCTGCTGGGTTTTGGTATATCGTCAAAATTGAAAGAGCTAGAGGAGCAAGATCAAAAAAACTCAAAACCTAGCAGAAGGCAAGAAATAGCTAAGATCAGAGCAGAACTGAAGGAGATAGAGACACAAAAAAAACCCTTCAAAAAATCAATAAATCCAGGAGCTGGTTTTTCGAAAAGATCAACAAAATAGACCACTAGCCAGATTAATAAAAAAGAAAAGAGAGAATAATTAAATAGATGCAATCAAAAACGATAAAGGGGATATCACCACAGATTCCGCAGAAATTCAAATCATCATCAGAGATTATTACAAACAACTTTATGCACATAAACTAGTAAACCTGGAAGAAATGGATAAATTCCTGGACACTTGCCTCCTCCCAAGCCTAAACCAGGAAGAAGCCAAAACCCTGAACAGACCCATAACAAGGTCTGAAGTTGAGGCAGCAATTAAGAGCCTACCACCCTGAAAAAGCCCAGGTCCAGATGGGTTCACAGCCGAATTCTACCAGACATACAAAGAGGAGTTGGTACCATTCCTTCTGAAACTATTCCAAATAATCCAAAAAGAGGGAATCCTTCCCAAATCATTTTAAGAGACCAACATCATCCTGATACCAAAACCCAGTGGGATCATAATTGTACGTACTGCAGAGAGATCTGAAGCGCATGGTGAGTAGCTCTCTTTGGTGCTGATGAGATTACATTTACTCCATGAGCTACAAGAGGTATTGGGGCCCTTGGATCTAACGTGCAGTTATTAGGCAGTCATGGGAGAGCTTAGGGTTCAGAGAAGTGGGGAGAGGCTGGAGGTGGCTGCATCCCAAAAGGGGAAATATTAGATGGAAAAATGTACCTTGTGATACTTAGGGCCAAAGAGGAAACAAACAGGATCTAAGGGGGTGAGTCCAGACACGTGTGAGAAACCCCAGCAGACTTTGGTCCATTGTAATTTGATAGAATAGGGATTGGCTCATATTAAAGACACATGTGGGTTTTTATGTTATATTATTATTACATTGTTGCTGCTGCTATTGTTGTTACTGTTATTTTGTATCAACAGTGCAAAGTGGTTTCCCAAAACCAGACCCTGACCTACCTAGAGTTACATCAATAGAAACATGATAAACAGCATGAAGGAAGTGACATCTCTCTCTTCTCTGCCCTAGGAGGGGCTCACCTGAAACATTTGTGTTCCATTCTGGGTGGCCTCCACTAAGGGGAACATTCATGAGCTGGAATGGGTCTTCTGGAGGGGAAGAAGTTTCTCCACGAGGAAACTGAGGCTATGCTTTCTTCATCCACTAATGGCTTGTGGTTCTAAGAATTAAGAAAGATACAAAGATCAGTTTGCAAGGCTGAGTGAGATGGCTCACACCTGTGATCCCAGCACTTTGGGAGGCCAAGGCGGGTGGATCACTTGAGGCCAGGAGTTCAAGACCAGCCTGGCCAACATGGCTAAACCCCGTTTCTACTAAAGCTTTTAGTAGACATGGCGGCACAGGCCTGTAATCCCAGCTATTCAGAGGCTGAGGCACGAGAATGGCTTGAACCAGGGAGGTGGAGTGTGTAGTGGGCCAAGATTGCACCATTGCATTCCAGCCTGGGCAACAGGGCAAGACTCTGTCTCAAAAAAACCCCCCAAAAACCAATACAACAACAACAATAAAACAAAGATAAATTTGTCCCTGTGAAGTGCACAGTCTTCCAGGGAGTATAAACCAGGCACGTGTGGGAAATGTAGTTTCTGGCTGCAGAAAGAAGCACTTTAAGGAAATGCTTAAGGAAAGAGAACAGGAGTGGGAGTAGCCTGGGGGCATTTGGGAGCTGTGTTGAAATGCAGCAGGGTGTCTGTAGGGAAAAGCGTCCTGACTTCTAGGTCACCCCAGAGTCACCATCGGAGGGAGACGGTGATGGAGACGTCTTACAGAAGCAAGCTCAGCTCAAGCCAGACCTGGCTGTTTGGCTGCTACCTGGTGGGCCCTAGTAGGCGGACCGCTACTTAGGCTGAGAAGAGAGACCGTCACCTCCCTCATGCTATATATAATGCTCCTGTTGATGTAACTCTAGGTCCCATTCTGGTTTTGGGAAACCACTTTTCACTATAGATATAAAACAGCAGTGGGTCTCCCAGTTTCAAGACAACCCTAAAACTAGGATTTGAGAATTTGCATTTGAGCTGTTGATTTGGGATTCCAGGAAGTCCTGGTGAGGGAGGGGACAGTGAAATGGGAAAGAAGAGGCAGTTTGTCCCGGGGCAACATGGAATCCCAGGGGAAGGCTCCAGGAGACTAGAGGAGCACACCCGAGCTGTCCCCCAGACCAGGGAGAGAACTCGAGTCTTTCTCCACCAACTCCCATCCACCACTGGTTGAAGGCATCATTCACTTCCAGCCTGCTTTGGGTACTGGGTGGGCACATGCCAGGGGCCGAGAAGGCTCTAACAGAGGGAGTTGTAGGAGCTTGCAGCGAGGAGCCTGTGGCCTTTAGGGGACTGGCAGGTACGAGGGGCCTCGGGTAGCTTCGGGAGGTGGTAGTGAGTTTCCTGACACAGGGTTATGTAAGCAGTGCCTGCCTGCATGACCATGTGGTGGGGAGCCAGGCGAGTCTACTCTGGGTGGCAGAGAATCTTTAAACCATTTTGTACGTGTTGCCCACTTGAGAGATGATGTAATCCCCGGCCTTGTCATCCCACGGATGATTTGGGGAGTTTGCGTGTGGGCGGATGTGGGGGAAGAATAACTTTTTTCAAGCTGTTTTTTCCCCTCCTAAATCACCCACTCCAGCCTCACTCGGGCTAATTCTAAATAGAGGGGCCCACTCAGAGGCTCAGCTTTTGGTCAGAAGTACCCAGTTTGCTGATCCAATGAATCCCACATGGATTAACGATGTTTTCCTGAGGGACTGGGGTCTGGAAGCAGGGAAGTGGCCCCGTAAGCCAGGAGAACCACTGTCATCCCCGCTTTGTCCTTTACAAGCTGTGGAATGTCAGACAGGTCACTTTCCCCGGGGTGGTAGCAGCCCAGACTTCCCATCTGTGCAATGAAGGGTTGGATAAGGAAATCTCTGGTTCTTAAGCTGTCATTTGCAGCCTCCGGAAAACTTTGAGTAAGACTTGAAAGCAATTTATGACTTGAGCTGCTGTTAAGCTACAAAGACCCCTGTGTGGAAATCGGGGCTGTTATCATGATGGAGTACTTAAAGCAGCAAAGTGCTTCCCGATATTTTATTAATTAAACATGGTCCCAGTAAAGCCCCCACTGCCTGCTCTTGTGACGGCGCACATATGTGCTATAAAATCAGACGGGTCTATGTGAGGGGATGAGTAAATGGTAAATAGTAAGTGTCACTAAGTCATGCTATGAAAAGCTAGCAGTCAGGATTCCCATGAGAGAAAGATCCTCACCTTTTTTATTTTAATTTAAAAGGCACTGTAAAGGCCATTTAAAGTGCAAAAACTTTAAAAAATATATAGCTGAGGATGGGCGTGGTGGTTCACACCTGGAATCCCAGCACTTTGGGAGGCTGAGTTGGGAGGATTGCTTGAGACCAGCCTGGACAACATAGTGAGGCCCTGTCAGCTTAAAAAAAAAATTAGCTGGGTTTGGTGGTGCATGCCTGTAGTCCCAGGTACTCAAGAGGTTGAGGTAGGAGGATTGCTTGAGTCCAGGAATTTGAGGTTACATGATCACACCACTGCATTCCAGCCTGGGAGACAGAGCAAGACCCTGTCTCTAAATAATAATAATAATAATAATAATTAATAATAATAATAGTAATAAAAAAATACAGCTGCAATTAGTGAGTACATGGGGTTGGTAGAGACGTTGTTTATGTGCCAGGCACTCCTCTCTCTGTTGGACCGATGGACAAGCAGGCAGTCAGTGAAGTTAAGTAATTTGCTAGTATAGGGGTTCTCAACTGGGGGCGACTCCCCTGCACCGCCACCCAATATCTGGAGACTTTTTTGTTTGTCATGACTGGAGTGGGGGGCATTACGGGCAGCCAGTGGGCAGAGGCCCCGATGCTGCCAATCGTCCGATGGTGCACAGGATGGCTCTCCTATAACTCGGAAGTGATCCAGCCCTGAATGTCTGTGGTGTGGAGGCTGAGAAGCCAGATCAGCTCTGTGCTCCCTGAGCCCTAACCTTGGCCTCTCCCCTGCCTGTGTCACCACCTCAAGTCCAGTGTGGGAGCTCTGTGAGCCTCGGTCTCCGATCTTTAAGATAGGCTGAGATATTGCCAACATGTGTGTGTGTGTGTGTGTGTGTGTGTGTGTGTGTGTGTTGTGGATTCCCTTAAAGAGTGGAGGGGAGCTAGGGAACTTCTCTCTTCAGCAATTTTCCACTTCCCACTGTGCTATTTTCTCTTCTTAATATACTGTTTTGTAGTCTGTTTTTCATTAATTATCCTCATAAACATTTCTCTCCATTTCCATGATCATAATAATAATCAATATTAATGGTTTCATACTACTGCATCCTAACCACAAAGCACTATTCCTGAGTAATTCTTGGTTTGCTGGACATTTATTTTATCTCTTTGTTTCCTTAGAGTTTAATACACAATGATAAGTTTCTTGAGTAGAATATTTTTGTTTGTTGCATGAACTCTTTGGGAGAATTCCCCAGGAGTATTTTTCTCTCTTTCTTTTCTCTTTCCCTTTCTCTTTTACTCCCTTTCCCATCTTTTCCTCCACCCCTTCCTACCTTCCTTCTTTCTTACTTGATTTAATTAATTTTTTTGAAAAATGATATATGAACCTGGTTTAAAAGTCAAAGGCAGTAAAAAAATCTCATTCTAAGCCACCGGCTTCCCCTCCCAGGGGCAACCACTGGTGGCATTTTCAAGAATTCATCTGTTAAAATATTCATTTTAAAAAATAAATAGCATCACACTCTATCTGCTGTTTTACTCTGGGGGGTGTGGAAGGGCAGCTGATCTCCTTCAGGTGGGGATGACAGAGAAGGCTTCTCTGAGGAGGTGACCCTTGAGTTATCTAGAGGATGGTAAGAGAGGAAGAAGTGGTCCAGGAAGAAGGAGTGGGAGGTGCAAAGGTCCTGGGGTAGGATGCAGTGGGCAGGTTTGAAGAGCTCCATGGAGGCGGATCGGGCCATTGTAGAAGGAGAAAGGTCAGACTGCTAGGGAGCGACCCTGCTGTGCAGAACCTCATTGGCTGTGGTGTAAAATTTGGACTTCATTCTAAATACGTTGGGATGCCTTTGAGGACGTTTAAGCAGGGAGGTGACAGGACGTGGCTTGCATTTAACAAGACAGCATTCTGATTGAGGAGTGGGGAGCTGTAGATGGAGGCAGGCAGAAATGGAAGGGTTAACAGGCCAGGGGCCAGGTGAGATGCTGGTGCCTTGGCCTTGTGGGGAGATGGAGGGAACTGGATGGACTCAGGATATTGTTTGAAGGAAGAGCCAGTAGGATCTGCTGACAAATTTAACGTGGAGTGAGGGAGGAAAAGGCATTTTGGTCAACTTCTAGATTTTTGGCCTGAAGAGATAGTTGTACCCATTACTGAGATGGAGAAGACTGAGGTGGGAAGAGATTTTTCTTTGATTATTTTGTGGAAGGGAAGAGATTTTAAACTCAGGCCCAGTGGGTTGTTTGTTCTGCCTGTGTGGCAGCACAGAAGCAATGTCAAGTAGACAGGGAAACAGCAACATAGCTCCCAGAACGTGTGATCAGGCTGCAGACATCAAGGGAGAAGCCACCAGCCCGGGACGGGCTGAGACACTTGGAAGAGCACGTCGTGCATACATCCGCGTATGAATGTATTTGTAGCACTCTAACTGCACCAGCTTGTGTGTTGTCATTCGTGTTTGTTATTTATTTTGTAATTTTCGAATTTTCAAAACAAACATGGCTGTAGCGAATGCAAAGAAGTTGTGCAGCCGCTTGTATTTGGATCCTAGAGACTTTCTTACTTATCTTAGTGGCTTTACCTAATCTGAGGTGAGAATCCAAGTCTGACGGATACCAAAATTAAGAAAAAGAGCCTTTCTGGGTTTCCCGTCATGCTCTTGCCTCTCCAGCTATTTCTGCCCTGACAGTCAGGGGTGCTCACTGGAGAGGAACCTTCCAGTAAAAAAGACGGAGCTGTCTCTTCTCTTCCATGTCTTCTGAATACCCAAGAGATACGGTTCCCCTGTGATCTTGCTGTAAAGAGTTCTGGTTGCTTTTTCATGATAAGTCCTAATTTTCTTCACTTCCAGATTATTTTCCTTTCGGTGGGGTTATAATTCCTTGTTGGAGCCCTAGGGTATGTATTTTTCCCCTCTGCTATCAAGGCAAGGAATTAGGAAACGCATGATCTCCACGGAGTGGCTGTTTTCATGCCCCTGGCATGGAGTTCATCTGTCAGAAACAGCTCTATGCTCATTCAGAAAGTGAATCTTGTATTTAAATTAAAGTTTATATAAGGGAGCATTAACTAATTTAGCTAACAGATATTTACGGAGTGCTATCCAAGTGCTGGGGTCAGAACTGAGCCTGTCTCTCAGCTTGCCACAGAGAATCTGGGAACTTAAAGTATTTGACTAAAAATTCTAGGTTACCTCTGTGTTCAAGCCCTTCGTTAATGGACAAATGGTCATATTCATTTATAACCTCAGGGCGCCTCAAGCGCTTGGACACCCTGCTTTGGGAAAGTAAATAGGTGGGTTCAAATAATAACGTTCCTAGTCTCAGCATCCCATCTCATTCCCATCCCAACTCAGCCCATCTCATTCCCATCCCAACTCAGCCCATCCAATCCTGTTCCATTCTATCCTACCCTATCCTACCCTACCCTATCCTATCCTATCCTATCCCATCCCATCCCATCCCATCCCATCTCACCCCACCCCACCCCACCCCATCCCATCCCATCCTATTCTAACCCATCCCATCTCATCCCACCCCATCATCTCATCCCAAACCATCCCATCACATCCCATCTCAACCCATACCAATCCATCCCTCCCATCCCATCCCAACCCATCCCATCCCATCCCATCTCATCCCACCCCATCATCTCATCCCAAACCATCTTATCCTATTCTATCCCATCCCATCCATCCATCCCATCTCATCTTATCCCATCCCATCTCATCCCACCCCATCATCTCATCCCAAACCATCCCATCCCATTCCATCTCAACCGATCCTATCTCATTCCATCCCACCTCATCCCAACCTATCCCAATCCATCTCATCTCAACCCATCACATCCCATCTCAACCCATACCAATCCATCCCTCCCATCCCATCCCAACCCATCCCATCCCATCCTATCCCAGCCCACCCCATTCCATCCTATCCCTATTGTCCTGAGTTCCTGGTCTGGGCATTGGGATACAAAAATGAATTGAGAAATCTATTTGGCTGCAAGTAACAGAATCCAGCTCAAACCAGCACAAGCAAAAAGGCACATTTCTACTGGCTCATGTGAAGAAAAAGGTAGTGGGGCTTCAGACCCAGCTGGATCCCGGTGCTCATATGACATCAACAGGTTCAGTGTCTCTCTTGACTACTGATTGTCATTTCTGTCTCCTCTTTTTCCCTGCTTTCCCTCTCTTTCTCAGAGGTCTGTATCCTTTGTTGGTTTCACTCTCTGGCAATCTTCTTCATGTAGTGGCCCCAGTGGCTCCAGGTTTATATCCACCGAGTTTGGCACCAGTAAAAGTCCCCAGAGGGCTCTCATTGGCTGGGCTTGGGTCCATTGCTATCCCTACGCCTGCCACTGAGGCGTGAGGAATGTGGTGCTCTGATAGGCTAGGCTTGGGTCAGCTGCTCGCCTCTGGAGCTGGGGATGGGGTCAGCCTCAACAGATATTCACAGACTGAGCTGCTGGTTCCCCAAAGGAGAATCAAGGTGCTATTACCAGACAAGGGGAGGGGGCTGCTGGCAGGCAGAACCACAGAAGAGCATCCTCTCTATCTTCTTTCAGAAAGCTTCTTCATACCTCTGTGCCGTTTACAGGCAGTTCCCTTCTGAAGTGGCCCTTGTCTGGTCCTCCTGGAAAATTCCTTCTTTCTCTTGCTTCAGGGTTGCTGGAGTTCCCTCCATCTGCAATGTTTCATCCCATGAGCCAGCACATCTGCCATGTCTGTGCATGCTGTGTGCGTGTGTGCTTGCACACACACACACACACACACACACACACACACACACACTATCCTTGTGGTTTGAGAGTGCTGTGTAGTTGGTATCCTTTTTACCAGAGTAAAATCCTGAGTCAGCAAGTGTTGCATCCTAAGGTACATTTAGATTTCATTGCCCATCCATTATCCATCCATCTTTCATTCATCCATTACATGTCCCTCACCCACGAATCTATCATTCTTCATCTGTCCATGACCACTCACCCATTCACCCATCCACAGTCCATCCATCCATCTACCCATCATCCACTCACCCATCCATCCACCCATCATTCACCCATGCATCCATCCATCCATCCATTCATCCCTCCATCCCTCTGTACACCTGTGTATCTACACATCCAGCCATCCATTTATCCATCATCCATCCATCTAACAAATATTTGCTGATGCCTCTGCTATGCCAGATGGATTAGAAGATCCCTGCCCTGGAGAGCAGAACATAGTGAGAGAGACAGATACAAAAACAAAAGTAATTCAGAATGATACAAGTGGCCCCGTCTCAGTCTGGTGTCAGCAGTTTACTCCATGCTGCTGATTCCACTTATAAATAATGCACTTGAACTCACATAATGAAAACGGCAACAGTTCACATTTGTTCAGTTCTTTACCCAGCACTTTCTCATTTGTTTCTTAGGACCCTTCTTTGGGGGTAAGTGTTATTATCTCTGTTTCTCAGATAAGGAAACTGAGGCCCAGAGAAGGCAGGGAACAACTCAAGGACACTTACCTTGACCACAGTGGAGAAGGTACTCAGATATGGGTCTCAGACACAGCTCCTGAACCTGTGGGGCAAGTGCATTCCATAGGTTGAGGATCTGTTCATCAGCTGATGTGGGTCCCCTGGTGCTCTGTCATCCATCACCCTCCAAAATGCAACTGGGCTGGGAGAGGCTGACTGGCTACTGGTCACCGCTGCAGCCTCTGAGAGCTCCCGGAAGCCCAGGCCTCGCCTTGTCTAGCCACTACCTTTGTGGCTGCAGGGGACCACAGCACTGTGGAGAGAGGCAGTTCCTGCCTAGGCCGGGGTGCGTAGCACAGAGCTTGAGGAAAGGGCATATTAGGTCCCCTCCAGATAATATGATCTGCCCTGAGCCTGAGGCTGGCTCTCCCTTTGTTCAAAAGAGAGATTAGCAAGTGCTATAGAGGCATTAACAACATATCAGTACCAAGCTGAGACGCTCTCCTTGGTATTAATGGAAGGACAGGAGGAACATTAAAAAGGGAATAATTTCCTTTCTCTGATAGTTAAAAGCCGGGACTTTGAAGCAAAACTGTCCACGATTTAAACTCTTGGCCATGCCGTGAGTGCTAGGGCTTATTAGTATTATTTGTATTGTTACTGTGGACAGAGTTTAAAAGTCACAAGCAGAATGAGGCAGTGGTAAAGAGTTTACACTCGGGAATCAGAGGCCTAGGTTCCACTCCCGGCTTTGTCACCTCTTACTTTTGTCAATTTGCGAGTGACTTGATCTCTGCAAGGCTTGGTTTATTAGTCTTGAAGATCGGGATGAAAATAATAAAAATGGTCAACACTAGTGATTATTTCCTACATACCTGGCACGGGTCTAGGCGCTTCTCACGTGACAACTCCCTTGGCCTTCACAGCCCATCAACTGCATTGGATAGATAAGGAAACTGAGGCAGCTTGAAGTTCGGTAGCTTGCCCAAAGCCCCACAGCCAATCACAGATGAAGGTGGGATTTGAGCCCAGGGCAATCTGACTCCTGGGCTTGTGAAAGGATTAGGAAAGACTCACGAAATGACACATGTACATAACCAGCCAAATGCCTGGCACATAGTTTGGTAAAATAAATAGAGGTGATGCTGCTGCTGAGGCCTTAGGTCTCAGCTCTGTGGTTGAGGCTGGAGTGCAGTGGCACAATCATGGCTTATTTCAGCCTTGACCTCCAGACTCAAGCAGTCCTCCCACATTAGCCCCCCACGTAGTTGGGACTATGCCTGGCTTATTTTTGTTACTTTTGTAGAGACAGGGTCTCAGTATGATGCTCAGGCTGATCTTGAACTTCTGAGCTCAAGTGTTCCTCCCACCTTGTCCTCCCAAAGTGCTGGGATTTGGACTTGAGCCATGGTGCCTGGCCAAGACTTCTACTTTTAATGATGGAAACCCTGCTAGTTTAAGCAAGGCTAAGAAAATCATCTACTCCTGCGAACTACAAAGTCTAGGTGGTGTCAGGTTCACCCGAACACAGGTGCCCCAAAACATCACCAAACGCTTTTGATTCCTTAGACTCTATTCCATTTAAAATTTAAAATTCAGTTCTTCATTTGTACCAGTCCCATTTCACATGTGACTAGTGGCCACCGCATTGGATGGTGCAGAACATTTCTATCAGATTGTACCGTGCTGCTGGCTATGGAAATTCAGTAGGCCCCTCATAAGCCCTGCACTGAAACCCCACCGACCTTGCAACCCTAGAGGGAAGAGAGCCGCTTTCCCATACCTCTGGAGAAAAGGCTCAGGGGAGGCTCTCATTGGCCTGATTTATATCATGTGTCTATTCCTGAACCAATCACCATGGCCTGCAGGGTGTGAATGGAGTACTCCGATTGGCTGGCTTAGATCATGTGCCTGCCTCATTGGTGGGATGGTTAGGCCCGCCCAGAGCACATGGCATATGTTTCCAGCATAGGGGAGAGAAGAAGATGAAGAGTGAAAGATAACATATTATGATAGATGGTATTATTTGTTTATAATTATTAATTCCCCCCTCCACCATTGCTGTGTATCCCTGAAGGGGCATGTACTGTCCACTCCTGATGACTTACTATTATTATTATTTTTGAGACATTGTCTCATTCTGTCGCCCAGGATGGAGTGCAGTGGTGCAATCGTGACCTACTGTAACCTCCACCTCCCGGGTTCAAATCATTCTCCTGCCTCAGCCTCCGAGTAGCTGGGAGGCACCACCACACCTGGCTAATTTTTGTATTTTTAGTAGAGATGGGGTTTCATCATGTTGGCCAGGCTAGTCTCGAACTCCCAGCCTCGAGTGATCTGCCTGCCTCAGCCTCCCAAAGTGCTGGGATTACAGATGTGAGCCACCATGCCTGGCCTCACTCTCGATGTCTTTGAATTTAGTTGTGTGCCTTGCTTTGATTATTGACTGTGAGCAGATGGGACATACACGGTATCTGAGCACAGTGAGGCTCTGCCCTGTCATGATGATGGGATGCCTCCGACAGTGGGTGTTCCTTCTGCCTGGTCCCAGAACGGGAAGGGATGGGCCCGGTGTAACCTAGACCAACCAAGCCCAGCAGAGCCCGGGCGAGCTGCGTCCAGCCAGCTGCTCTCACGTGATAAGAACGAGAAGTAAATGCTTGGCATTGAGAGCCACTGAGAGGTTAGCACTCTGTTGCGGCAGCAGAAGCCAACTCATGCACACCCTGATCCTCTTCCCTGAGTCCTGTCCTGCTTCCTGCTCTAGTGCACCTTGGGCTTCAGCTGAGGTCCCTCACTAGTGTGTGGCAGATCCGCAGCAGAATCAGACTCCAGTGAAGAGCAAACTCAGGCTGGAGTAGAAGAGCTCGTGACATTTCTTAAGGGGCTCCTCTCCTGACTCCTCTTAAGCTTGCTGCTGTTCATTCAGTCATGCACAGTGACTGAGCCCCTGTGATATGCTGGGCGCTGAAACTGTGAGATCTTGCAAAACCCAGCCCCTGCCTTCAAGGTGCCCCCGGCCTGTGGGGAGAGACATGGGCGAGCAGGTAGTGAAGGCACGGCAGGCCCAGGGATCTGGCAAACCCAGGCCCAGGACTAGCTGGGAGTTTGGCTTCCTGAATATTGGCCTTGGACCCAGAGCCATGTGTTGATCTGATGAGTTTCTTTAAAAATGACCCTGGGCTAGAAGTGCAATCCCAGCCATGCAGGTCATCTGGCAAGGCCAAAGGATTCTGGAGATTCTCCTGGTAGCAAGGAGCTGTCTTCCCCAAGCTCATTATCCTCCACCCAGTGCCTGCTGTGGCATTTCTCTGCCTGGACTCTGGGTCATATTACACTTCTGTTCCAGTCCCTAGGGCCATCAGGATGACAGGCGCATCAGGCCCAACTGTCAGCCCTCTTCTGTCCCAACACACTATTCTGACTTCAGACCTTGCCAGTCCCAATTATAAAAGAACAGGGAGGGGATGGGGTCCCTGCTCCTCCGTAGGGTCCCAGGCAAATGACCGTCTCTCTCTCTTTCTTGCTCATTTATTCATGAATTTATTTGACGTATATTGAAAGCCAATTATGCCTTGCTGCTGGGGCGGGCAGGGGTGACATAGATGATTAAGATACAGTCAGCCCTTCTAGCCTGGGCTGGGCAGTGTGGGGGCCTGCGGAGCTAGAGAGGGTTGAGCAGGGTTTGGGAGGATGGTGAAATTGATCCAGCAGTGAGTATTTTAGGCAGAAAGAATAGCACAAGGAAAGGCCTGAAGGCTTAAAGTAGGGTTTGAGCATGGTCTTTTGGAGGTGGGGCGCATGTCCCTCTTATGTCTGCTCCTCCTTAGACAAGATGGCAGGGCCCCAGTCCAGGGTTGCTGTCTGGAGACTTCAGGCTCCCCAAAACTCCTGGCCCTAGCTGCTGGCCAGGCCGGGTGGCTCCCTCATCTCCCTTTCCTACACGCACGCTCCTGGTGACATGGCTTGCTATGCACATCTCCTGGGCAGGTGAAGGACATTACAACCCTTGGTTCATCCGCTCTTCCCAGAGCCTCAGCCTTTCTGGTGCAGGCTCCTGCTGAGCCACGAGGCATCCCTCCCCATCCGGCAAGGCTGGCTTTCAGAACTTCGGAGTGGGGCTTTCTCTTGGTTCTGCATAGGAGCTCTTACCACAGCAGCGGTCAGCATGGCCTGAGTCCCCAGGTGGGAAATAAATCAGATGGCTGTGATCATAACACTCCCATTTCTTGAGCGCCTATTATATGCTGGGCACTTCCAGGGCTGCCGCAGCACACAGGGAACTTTGGTAAATGTAAGCATGCCTCCCACTCTGGGCATGGAGGATGGGCTCAATGCAGCCCTGCTCAGCCTTAGCTAAGCGCCCTCCTTCACGCACAACCTGAAGAGCTGTCATTGGCAGCCCTGGGCCTTTCTAGTCAATATCTCGTTTAATCCTACAACAGCGCTCTGAGGTAGGCAGGTGTGTTCTGTTTTTACTTCTCCTTTACAGTCAAGAAAACAGAATCTCTGAGCGCTTCAGATACTTGTTTAAGGTCACCTGGCCGGCAAGTGTGGGAGCACTTCATCCCAGACGTCTCTGAGGGTAACTTCTGCCCCTGCTGCTGTATTTCACCCTCTCCTGCCCTCCGCAGCGAGGGCCACCTTTCTGATGGGCTCTTTAGCTAATTTCCCAGCAATTCTCCCCTGCTGTTCCGGGGCCTGTTATCTTTCATTATTGCATTTTGTAGCTTCCTAGATTGTTTTTATTTCGCTCCCAGTGGCTTGTTGCTTGGGAGCAGCTGAGAACCCGGCGGTGTCCCTGCTCTAAATGCATCGTGTCAGATGCAAGTTTATCTAATTTATGATCGGAGTTGGCGGCAGCACCTTGTCGATTCCATTTCAAGCTAATTTCCTCCGTGATGATTTCCATGGAGGTGGTGGGCTACTTGCCTCCCAGGATCTCTGACAGCCCCAGAGCTGGGCTCCATGCATCTCACCTGGTTGTGAACCCTGGAGACACCAAATTACTCTCAGCCCCATGGAAGGTTATTTATGGCATATCTCAGGAGCACGTGGTGGTAAAGGAGCAAAACCTCGCATCTTGGCAAGATCTTGGATTTGGAGGCAAAAGTTTGGAATTCAAGTCCTCTTGCTGTCCCTCCCTCCTTCCCTCCCTTTCTCCCTTCCTCCCTCCCTCCCTTCCTCCCTCCCTTCCTCCCTCCCTTCCTCCCTTTCTCCCTTCCTCCCTCCCTCCCTTCCTCCTTTCCTCCCTCCCTCCCTTCCTCCATTCTTCCCTTTCTCCCTTCCTTCCTTTCTTTTTACAGGGTCTCATTCTACCACTCAGGCTGGAGTGTGGTGGTGCGATCACAGCTCACTGCACCCTCCAACTCCTGGGCTCAAATGATCCTCCCACCTCAGCCTCCTGAGTAGCTGGGACTACAGACATGCACCCCCACACCTGGCTAATATTTAAAAATTCTTGTTTTTGTAGAGATGGGGTCGACCTAGGAGGTCGAGGCTGCAGTGAGCTGTGATCATGCCACTGCACTCCAGCCTGGGTGACAGAATGAGACTCTGTCTCCTAAAAACAAAAACATGTATGCAGAAAAGTGCATTTAAAAGATGATTTACGAGTTGATGATTTATCCCTTGACCCTCATGTAATCACCTCTAAGGTCAAAAATGGAACATTGCCACTACCACAGCAACTCCTCTCACAGTCCTACCAGTGCCCCCTACTCCCACCTCTACCCCGAGTCGTATACACTATCTTGGCATTATTATAATGGTCAATTCCTTGACTTGCTTTATAATTTTGCCACCAAAGCCTAAAACCCTAAATACATTATATAGCATAATTTTTCCTGTTTGGTTTTGTATTCGCATTAACGGAATCACAATGCATTCTGTTGCTGTGACTTCCAAGGCTAGGTCACAAAAGGCATTGCAACTTCTGGCTGAGTCTTTTGGATTGCTGGCTATAGGGAAGTCAGCCGCCATGCTGTGAGGATGCTCAAGCAGCCCCATGTTGAGGCTCATGGGGAGAGGTCCCAACCCCAACTGGGCTATATCCTGGTGTCTTGCTTGACATTGCTTTGTGAGACTTATGCCTGTCATTGCAGTTGTGTATTGTTTTTGGGAACATAAATATGAATGTAAATGACTAGAAAAAAAGGTCTAGAAAGGTATCCACTGAAGCAATGAGGTCAGTTTGGGAGAGGAGCCTGGAGGTAGGGATGGAAGAGTTCTAAGGAGATTTAGGGGTCTTATCTATTATCTGAATTTTTCTGAAGTAGAGATGTATTGATGCATTATTTGGCTGATTAAATTTTAAGAGAAAGAATAAAATGGAGAAACTAAGACCTATCTGCCGGAGTTGTTGGGAGGGCAGAATGCATGAATGTAGGTAAAACCTGGAGCCCAGAGTAGGCACTGTTAGAGGGAGATGAATACAGGTGAACACAAACCAAATGTCTTTTGGAAGTAGCCATAGGAACACTATAGTGGAGTGGTCAGCTGCTCTGGATTGGACAGTCTGTGTTCAAATCTGGGCTCCACTGCTTACCAGTGGTGTGACCTTAGTTAGGCAGATGATTTAACTTTTGTCTCCCTCCCTGAGTTTTACCATCTGGATTAGTTATCACTTGCCACCTGAGAAGTCTGAATGTGTGTCCCCACTCAAATCTCATATTGAAATGTAATCCCAGCATTGGAGGTGGGGCCTGGTGGGAGGTGACTGGATCATGGGGGTGGATTTCTCATGAATGGTTTAGCTCCGTCCTCTTTGGTACTGTCTTCAAGATACTGAGTGAGTTCCGGTGAGATCTGGTTGTTTAAAAGTGTGCGTGGCACGGTTCTCCTCCTCTTGCTCTTCCTCTGACCATGTGATGTACTTGCATCCCCTTTGCCTTCCACCATGACTGTAAGTTTCCTGAGGCCTCCCCAGAAGCCAAGCAGATGCTTCCATCATGCTTCCTGCACAGCCTGCAGAACCATGAACCAATTAAACTTGTTTCCTTTATAAATTACCCAGTCTCAGGTATCTCTACAGCAATGTGAGAATGGACTAATACGGCACCTAACAAATCATCTGCAAACTTGGTGGCTTAAAACAGCAATGATTGCGGATTATCTTTCACTGTTTCTGTAGGTCAGGAATTTGGGAGTAGTTTGGTGGGAAGTTCTGGATCGGGGTCTCTCAGGAGGCCACAGCAGGTGTGAGTTGAAGCCATAGTCATCTGAGACTTTGGTGCTGGAGAATCCTCCGAGGGGGTCTCACTCACATGGCTGCCTGGCTAGTTAGCTCCTTTCCCTGTGAGCCTCACACGGGTCTGCTTGAGCGTCCTTACAACATGGCGGCAGGCTTCCCCCAGAGCTAGCAATTCAAAAGTCCTAGCAAGAAGTTGCAGTGCCTTTTGTGACCTAGCCTTGGAAGTTACACAATGATACTTTTGCAGTTCTGTTGGTCACACAAGTCATCCTTGATTCAATGTGACAGAGATGCAAAAGGGCAGGCAGACCAGAAGATGAGGCTCACCAGGGGTCATATTGGCTGGCTGCAACATCCCCTCTGAAATAGGGTCAAGAGTGCCCACTTCACAGGGTTTTTGTGAGGATTAAGTAAATCAATCTGTGTAAAGGTACTTAGAACAATGGTTGGCACATGTCAAACTTCAGACAAGCGTTAGTTATCATTATTATTTCAGAAATGCTGCCAGTCACATCCCCTTCATGCATTCTTCTGAGTATTACTTTACCGCCTAATTTTGCAAATGTAGATTGGTTCTCAGGTTCCCTGGAACGACACCCCTTATAACAATGATCATGAATAGCAGCGCTTTGGAGTAAGCGCCAGAACTGTTTGAGCCACCGCACAAAGACGGCACCCTGCATAGCCATTTTGCATGTCTGCTTCACTGGGTGGACTGAGTCGCCGATGCCCAGCAAGACAGTAGGGCTGATTTTGATCTCTTTGGGAATAGGCATTGAGTCTTTGACTTCAATCGCTCGCCACATCAATGCCTCCGTGCGAACGAAGGCATTGATGCGAGAGTAGACTTGTTACTTTCAGCCACAGAAAGGAAACTTGACCATCTTCAGTGCTTTAGTCCAAGGATCTGAAACTCAAGTGCCTACAAGGCCAGACAGGTGACCCAAATTTGGGAAGTGGCCAAGGGTATGAAGACCCAGGTGAGCATGTTGATAGAGCAGCAGTCGACCCTTGGCCTTGGTGATGGAGAAACAATAGGGAGTGGTAGGGACTGTGGCCAACAGGAGCGCACGTGCCCTGTCTCTGGGGCCACTGTCTTCTAAGTGCCAGTGAGTCATTGTCTGCAAGACTGTGGTCCAGCATGGCCTAAATTTCCACTCCCTTCTCTGCTTTGCTGCTGTGGTCCACCATTACAGTGACCCTTTGGATGTTTGATGCTGGAGCTGTCCTGTAACTTGCAACCAGGTGTTATCAGAAAGGGGTCCCAATCCAGACCCCAAGAGAGGGTTCTTGGATCTCATGCAAGAAGGAATTTGAGGTGAAGCCATAGAAAGTGAAAGCAAGTTTATTAAGAAAGTAAAAGAATAAAAGAATGGCTACTCCATAGGAGTCAAAGAATGAGTACTCCAGTGGGTATTTATGAACACTTATTCGTGAGTTTTCTGGGAAAGGGGTGGGCAATTCCTGGAACTCAGGGTTCCTCCCCCTTTTAGACCATATAGGGTCACTTCTGGGCATTGCCATGGCATCTTCGAACTGTCATGGCGCTGGCGGGAGTGTCTCTTAGCATGCTAATGCATTATAATTAGTATATTATGAGAAGTCAGGATGACCAGAGGTCACTTTCGTGGCCATCTTGGTTTTGGTCGGATTTGGCAGACTTCTTTACTGCAAGCTGTTTTATCAGCAGGGTCTTTGGGCAGTTCTGTTGGTCACACAGGTCATCTCCGATTCAGTGTGACAGAGGACAGCAAAAGGGTGGGCAGACCAGAAGATGAGGCTCATCAGGGGTCCAGTGGCTGGCTGCAACACCCCCTCTGAAATAGGGTCAAGAGTGCCCACTTCAAAGGGTTCTTGTGAGGATTAAGTAAATCAATCCATGTACAGGTACTTAGAACAATGGTTGGTGCATGGCAAACTTCAGACGAGCACTAGTTATTATTATTATTTCAGAAATGCTGCCTGTCACATCCCCTTCATGCATTCTTCTGAGTATTACTTTACTGCCTAATTTGGAAGGATGGAATGCATTAATGTAGGTAAAACCTAGAGCCCAGAGTAGGCACCATTAGAGGGAGGTGAATACAAGTGAACACAAACCAAATGTCTTTGGAAGTAGCCATAGGAGCACTATAGTGGAGTGGTCAGCTGATCTGGATTGGACAGTCTGTGTTCAAATCCTGGCTCCTCTGCTTACCAGTGGTGTGACCTTGGGCAAATGATTTAAGTTCTTCACTTGTGCTGACCTCCCATCTCATCCTGTGACTTAGAATGCCTGACTTCCTGGGAATGCAGTCCAGTAGGTCTTAACCTCATTTTACCCAGCCCTTATTCAAGATGGAGTTGCTGTGGTTCAAATGTCTCTGAGACAGGGCGTACAGTGGCTCGTGGCCACCTTGCCCAACTTCTCCCTTTCCTATAAACCTTTAGCATGGAGGGCTCATCTCACACCAGAGTTCCACCAGGACAGATCACGGCAGTGGGGAGCATTTGCTGATTTCCTTCATCAGAGAATTGTCCACTGATTGACACCACAAAGTGTTTCACTCTGTATAGGTCACAGCTGGGTTTGGGGATCAAAGGCAATTCAGAGCAACCCTTAAGCCTCTATAGAGGAAACAGACATGTTCTCAACACTTCATTTGGGGGCAGCATGGTATGGGCTCTGGTTTCCAGGCAAGGTGGGATCTGGGTTATTTGGCAGATCTGAGGACATCAACAGTGGGACGGATGCATCTAACTTGCCTGGTGAGGTGGCATCATGGTTTCCTGCACAATGGCAATTCCCTCTTCTTTCTTGTTATTCTTCCTTGTCTACCTGACAAGGAGACTGAAAAGGGAAGCTACTTTCCTAGCTTCGCTTGAAGCTAAGCAATGGTTTAGTGACCCAGTTCTGGCCAATGCAATGTAAGCAGGACTCTGCTGGGGGGTTGGGAGACATTTTTTTCCTCCTGATTGAAGGATGTGGGGGCATATGAGTGAAGTCTTTCTCACCATCCTGAATGCTTCCTATTTCCTGCATTTGGAAGTGGTTGGGTAAGGATGTGATGTCTGGAGCTATAGCAGCCATCTTGTGCCTCTAGGAGAAGTCTCAGAGAATTGCAGGCTTAGATTCCCAATGTTGCTGAGAAACTGAATCAACCTTTAGCTACCTACTTCCAGCCTTCTTGTTATGAGACAGAATTGAATGCCTTTATTATTGAAGCCACTGTTAGGTTTTTATTGCAGTGGAAACTTGCATTACTAATGTTACAGGAAGTATTTGAATAGCATGTTCTCTGAGGATATGGGGTGGAAAATTGGGTGCCCCTTAAATACCAATAAGGACTTAAATTTTGTTATGCTGGCTCTATCCTATTTCTGGGGCCATTTTCTATTTTTTAAATCTCTAAATTTACAAAAAGTGAGGCCAGGTACGGTGGCTCATGCCTGTAATCCCAGTACTTTGGGAGGCCAAGGCGAGAGGATCTCAAGGTCAAGAGATCGAGACCATCCTGGCCAATGTGGTGAAGCCCTGTCTCTACTAAAAATACAAGAATTAGCTGGGCGTGGTGGCTCATGCCTGTAGTTCCAGCTACTCGGGAGGCTGAGGCAGGAAAATCGCTTGAACCTGGGAGGTAGAGGTTGCAGCGAGCTGAGATCACCCCACTGCACTCCAGCCTGGCAACAGAGCAAGACTCCATCTCAAAAAGAAATACATAAATAAATAAACGAAACATAAAAAGTGAAATACATCCCCCATACAAAAGAATGTTTAAAACCTATCTGTATAGTGTAAAGAATAATAAAATACCCATGCACTCACCATCTAAGGATCAGAACATTACCAAATCTTAGGCACTCCTCGTGTGCCTCTCCCCCCACACCTGTCTCTCCCCAAAGTTAACCAGTATCCTTAATTTTGCACGAATCACTTTCTGCCATTCCTTATAGTTTTCTCACCCATGTATTCCTAAACAATATGATGTTTAACTGCCTGTCCTTCAATTTCATCTAAACACATGCAGACTCTACGCATTGTTTTGTAAGTTGCTTCTTTTGCAGTGTTGTACAGTATGTTTTTGAGCTTGTGCACGTTGATGTGTGCAGGAGTGGATCCGTTATTTCCACAGCTGTGTTTTTTGTTATAAGGCTCGCTTGCAGTCGTGTATTTCTTCTGCAGTTGACAGACAGTTGAGATGTCTCCAATTCTTTTGCCATCACCAACCCGTCTGCTGTAAACATGCTTGTCCATGGCTCAGGGTTCCACAGGAAAGAGCTCCTCTAGGATACCTTTAAATGGAGTTGCTGGATCCCAGGGATGCAAGCGTTAGGTAATGCCAAGAAGTTTTCCCAAGTGATTGCACCTATTTATTCTCACAGTAGTGGCTGAATGTCCATGTTGCCCACATCCTTGCTGACATTTGGTCCTGGGTGTGTTCTGTTCCGAATGTCCCTCTGTCCTTGCCAAGTTGACCTCTGACCTTTGAAGATGCTTTCCCCGTGTGTCATTACATATCAGCCTCTGTACTTCTTCAAATGCTCACCCTGGAATGATGCTGGGGTCCTGAAATAAGGCCATTTCTCAGTCCTGGTCTTTATCTTCGGGTTCAACTGATTCTGGAGTTTCCAGTAAGGAGAAAAAAACCAACTTGTTATTCTCAGACATCAGAACTGCACCTGATTTGATTCACAAGACCATGGGAACTTTTCCTGAAGGTCAGCATCCAATCTGTCTCCCTCGGTTCTCTCTGCCTGTGCATTTTGAATAATCAACTCTAAAGGCGGAGGCAAGACCTGAGATTCTCAGACTTTCACGTTGTGGGGAGATGTGCACGCTGTGGACATTATGGTACAGGCAAACGGATTTGGAAGGAGGTGAGAGGACTCTTGGGGCTCTAATGGTGGACCTTGGACAAATCTCTCAAACTCCCCTAGAGTCAAACTCCCCTTCTATTAAAATGGGGATGACACTGGCAGCTAATTGTGCAGAGAGGGGGTGAATAATCATTTAGCACACTGCCGACATGCAGTAAGTTCTCAATAAATGTCAGCAGCTACTTTTAGTAGCAGTTCTCATCTGCATAGTGTTTTGGTGGGGCTGAGAAAGGTTCCAGGCATTACTGCCAGCATTCCATACGTGCATTCCTATATAACCTCGTGATCTGTAAAGTCGTGTGCTAATAAGAAAGAGCTTATGAGAAAAATAGAGTTGGGGTAGATGACCCCAAACCTAGGGGAGCTTGCACCAAGTTCCAAACCACAGCGCCAACAAAATCAATAAGAATCTTAAAAAAATCTGAGCACAGGCAAATCCTCGAGGGTATTTGCACCCAGCCACGCAATCAAATGTTTCAGTCTTCAACCCTCAGCCTTTGCTTCCTCCTCAGAGATGCAGTTTCAGGAGGGCATTTGCTTCTAATTGGGATCATTTTTATTGACAGAAAAACTATGATTGGGGCCAGATGTGATGACTCATGCCTGTAATCCCAGCACCTTGGGAGGCTGAGGGGGATGGATCACCTGAGGTCAGGAATTCAAGACCAACCTGGTCAACATGCTAAAACCCATCTCTACTAAAAATACAAAAATTAGCCAGGCATGGTGGCATGTGCCTATAATCCCAGCTACTCGGGAGGCTGAGACATAAGAATCACTTGAACCGGGAGACGAAGGCTCCAGTGAGCTGAGATTGCGCCACTACACCCCAGCCTGGGTGACAGAGCGAGACTCCTTCTCAAACAAACAAAAACAAAAACAAAAACAAAAAACTGTGATTGAAGGTGTAGCCTTTGCCATTAGTCTATTGTTTCAGCAGAGGTGGGAAGGACTTTGTAGCTTCCTCATCTAAATTTGCCATGTCCCCAGATTATACAGCCCAGTGGCAGCAGAGAGATGTTCTTGAAGCCAGGAATCCAGCCACCACTGCTGCCAAGGTGGTACCAGTGGCAATTCTGCGGACTTTTCATTTCTTCAAGACTCGATAAGGATATTTCTTTAATGGTGCTTGTTCCTGACTACTTAAAAATATTAATGTGCTGGTGCAAATCATGCATGGACACACTTTCCTCATTATTTCAACATCCTTCCTCTACATACTAATCATGAATGAGGTAACCTGGGTCAAAGGAACCTGCCTTATAGCAGGAGGGACTGTGCCCTCTCAGAGTCTTTCAGCACTGATGTTCAACGATGGGGATTGGCAAGCTGCGGACAAATCCATGGTCCTTTATTTTTTGAGACAGGGTCTTTCTCTGTTGCCCAGGCTAGAGTTCAATGGTGTGATCACTGCTCACTACAGCCCTGAATTCTTGGGCCGAAGTGATCTTCCCACCTCAGCCTTCTGAGTAGCTGAGACTGCAGATATACACCAACTTAGCTGGCTAATTAAAATTTTTTTTTGTAGAGAGGGGTCTTGCTGAGTTGTCCAGTCTGACCCCAAACTCCTGGCATCAAGCGATCCTTCTGTCTCAGCTTCCCAAAGTGCTGGGATGACAGGTGTGAGCTGCTGCGCCCAGCCTCATCTCATATTAGATACGGTGTTGCCCAGGCCTTCATGGTTTAGCTATGTTTTGGCCCAAGGAGGTCAAATTTCCTGGTTCCTTGCCCAGGCAAAGAAGGCACACTCTCTGCCTCTAAGGCTTTTGTCTCTGGGAAACCCCGGAGCTCAGATGAAACTAACTGGAAATGGATTTCAAAAACTCCAACAGTGGACTCTGTCCCAGCCATGTGGGACTCCAAGGACTAGAAGTTACACCAGCGCCTCCTCTCAAAGCTCATGACCTGGCTGGGGTAGGGCAGAGTCGGGATTAGTACTCAGAGCAGCTCCTTTCCCAAGAGGGCAAGACAAGCATATTTCTCACTTGCTTCAGAAATGCAAGAAAGTTTTATTATACCACATAAGTATTCATTGCCAAAAGATACAGCAGCCCAGTGGGACAAGTGAGGCTGGCCATGGTGGCTTGCACCTGTAATTCCAGCACTTTGGAAGACTGAGGTGGGAGGATTGCCTGAGCTTACAAGTTCAAGACCAGCCTGGACAAGATAGTGAGACCCCTGTCCCTACCGAAAAAAAAAAAAAATAGCGTGGCTGTAGTCCCAGCTACTTGGGAGGCTGAGGTGGGAGTATTGCTTGAGCCCAGGAGTTGGAGGTTACGGTGAGCTTTGATTGTCCCGCTGCACTCCAGCCTGGGTGACAGAGCGAGACCCTGTCTCTTTAAAAAAAAGGAAATTAAAAAAAGTGAAAACTAAGAAAATGACTCCCCTTTCCATATGCTTATCCCCACTCTTCGGTTTAGTCTGATTTTTCCAGCTGTTTTCTCCATTATCAACCACGTACCTATGTAGAGATGGAAGCAGAGAGGCACAATTCTACCCTCTGCTTTCTCCCCATGACAACAGAACTGAGGCATTTTCTCACTTCTGCACATGTGGATCTGCATGTGCTCTTTAGTAACTGTTTATTAGCATGTCCTCCCATGGATACACCTTTATTTATTCAGAACACATACTTCCTTTCAGCTTAGTGCAAATGCTACCTTCCTCCAGGAAATCTTCCTTGATGCTTGTAGCACAAAATGTTCACTTCCTGCTCCAAACTTCTAGGTCCCTGTCCCTTTCTCAGGGCCTAGATGAGTCAGGGTAAGGCTATGCTGCTGTAACAAAGAGGTCCTGTAATACGGAGGCTTGAAGAACAGAGAGGCTGCTTCTCTCTTAGGTCATAGTCCTGGTTGGTGGGGCAGCTATGCCCCTGCCAGTCACTCCAGGAGCCAGGCTGCTTTCAAGTCATTGCTCTGTATGTCCTAGGAACTCTTGGCCTCGAGCCATCCTCCCATCTTGGCCTCCCAAAGCACTGGGATTACCCAGATCATTGTTTGTGTGGCTGAAGTGAGCCACGCAGGAAGCCAGATGACTGATATCTTCACCCTGACACGGACTGTCCACTCACAAGCCATTGGTATGAGCTTTGCATGGCCGTGCCCCCTGCCCGGGACACCTGGGTGTCTGCAATGCCATGGAAGAAGAGAAATCAGCTTTGGTGGGCAATCCCTAGTGTTTGCTATTACACAAACCTTGATGCCTTAACGTGGTGCTTGCGACCCTCATGCTTTGGGATTGGAAATGCTGAGAGAGCAGGACACAGGGCTGGCCCATCTTCAAATCTTCTTACTATGTCCTTTGCAGCACCTGGCACGTGATCTGTGCCTGGGGAATGCCACGCCCATGTGTGGAAATACAGTCACCAAATCAGAGGGTGGTGGGCAACAGGGTCGAGTAACATTTCCTATGTGCTGAGCACTGTTTCGGGCTTTGAAGATCCAAAGCATAGTTGCTCTGCCCCCCAAACATCGTCTTCATGATTCTTTTGGGTTTCTGGAAAAGGAGATTCTCTTCCTGTGGCAGGGCCTCTGTACAGGACACCTCTTCTTCCTGACACCCACCTCCCTCCACCCGCCAGCGCTCCTCACTTGCCCAGCTGGCTTCTACTGTATGACTCTCCATAAAGGTCACCTCCTCAAAAGAATTTCCTCTGCCCCCTCTCCCAGACTAGGTTGGATCTCTCCATTAATTATCCACACGTGTATTATATTTCTCCCTTATCAGCTTTTTTTTTTTTTTTTGAGATGGAGTCTCACCCTGTTGCCCAGGCTGGAGTGCAATGGCGCGATCTTGGCTCACTGCAACTTTTGCCTCCTGGATTCAAGTAATTCTCCTGCCTCAGCCTCCCAAGTAGCTGGGATTACAGGCACATGCCACCACTCCCGGCTGATTTTTTGTATCTTTAGTAGAGCTAGGGTTTCACCATGTTGGCTAGGCTGGTCTCAAACTCCTGCTGCTCAGGCTGGAGTGCAATGGTGCAATCTTGGCTCACTGTAACCTCTGCCTCCTGGGTTCAAGTGATTCTCCTGCCTCAGCCTCCCAAGTAGCTGAGATTATAGGCATGCGCTACCACGCCCGGCTAATTTTTTGTATTTAGTGGAGACGGGATTTCACCATGTTGGTCAGGCTGGCCTTGAACTTCTGACCTCAGGTGATCCACCCACCTTAGCCTCCCAAAATGCTGGCTTACAGGCCTGAGTCACTGGGCCCGGCCACTTGTAAATTTTATCAATTGCATTGAAGTAACTTTTTTTTTTTGAGAGGTCTTGCTCTGTTGCTCAGGCTGGATGGAGTGCAGTGGCGTGATCTTGACTCACTGCAGCCTGAACTCTTGGGCTTAAGCGATCCTCCCACCTCAGACTCCTGAGTAGCTGGGACTACAGGTGCATGCAGCCACCCTGGCTAATTTTAATTTATTAAAAAATTTTTTTTCATAGAGACAGGGTCTTCCTGTGTTGCTGAAGCTGACCTAGAACTCTTGGCCTTGAGCGATCCTCCCATCTTGGCCTCCCAAAGCACTAGAATTACAAGCATGAGCCACCATGCCCAGCCAGAGGTATCTTTTTTTGTGTGTAAAATTTCATTTCAGGTCAATCTGCACTCTAAGTTTGTAAGCTCCATGATGACAGGTACGGTTTTGTGTGCTTAGTGCCTAGCAGAATGCCTGGCCCAATAGGCATTCTGTCTACATGTGTTAAATAAATAATCAGTATTGTTACCAGTTCACCACGGATGAGAAAATGGAGGCTCAGAGAAGTTGAGTGACTAGCCTAAGATCACACAGCAAGTGAGTTTCAGCACTGGGGTTTTGGGGCTGCCTCCAGAGCTGCTGCTTTCACAGGCTAATGCAATTAGAACACCACATGATGTGTGCCATAACAGGGTATTAATAGGATGTGTTTAAGGGGTGGTAGGAGGGCAGAGGGGGGCGTGACTGACTCAGCTTGGCTGCCTGGAGGAAGCGGTGACCTTAGGGGCTCAGAAACCGTGGGGCGTTTGGAGCAGCTGTAGCAACTGCGTGGGCGTATGAAATCTGAGACCAGAGCAGAACTGGTTGTGAAGCCTCTGCTTGGGGTTGTCAGGGAGTCTGGACTTAGTTAAGCTGAGGGAAACTCTCAGAGTTTGTAAGCCGGGGAGTGAAATGATCTGGTAGGTTCTGTTTAGAACATCACCCTAGGTCAGGGTTGCAAGCTGACGGCTGCTGGCTGGCAGAGTTGGCTGTGCTCGCTGGGAATCTGAAAATGGAATCTGTGGCCAACTGCATTAGTTAAAAGTTAAGTCCAACTGCTGAGCCAAATACCCAAAATTACAGCTGCTTAAGCGAAATAGAAGCTTTCTGTGCTCTCTCACATAAAAGTCTGAACGAGCCAGGAATCTCAGCCACACTTCAGGGGCCTGGGATCTCTCTAGACAGTTGTTCTGCCATCCCCGAGGTGCTGCCCTCATCCACATGGTCCTTGGTGGCCGTGAGGGCACAGCGGGAGAAGGCAGACAGGCGGGGCCAAAGAGCAGTCTCTCCCACTTCAAATTTGAAAAATCAGGAGATTCTATCCAAAAGCCAGGGTCTGGCTTCTGTTGGATGACAGGAAGGCTCTATCAGGACTGGGCACACATGGCCATGACGGACTCGAGCTGGACGGCGTCTGTCTCTTTCAGACACGCCCATGTTCTCCAGTTCTTCACAGTCCTCACTGCTCCCTTTCATCTCTGACCGCTGAGGCAGTGTGTCCATTGCCCATTCTCTTACAGTAGCTTCTTTCCTCAGTTTCACCACCCCATAACCCAAAAAGCATGTGATCTTACAGCCCCCAACCCAGCGTCCAGGATGTCACGCAGGCAGCTGAGCTGGGAGGCGCGCTTGGGTGGGGGAGCTGGCACGAGGCAGGACTGGCAAGGGCCAGGCCCGGCCCAGGCTCTGTTTGAGAACAACCCTTCCTTCCTTCATCCTGCTGAGCGCAGTTCCAAGAACTGCCTCTGACTCTAAAACTTGTAGACTCTCCAGGGAAAACCTTGTCGGAAACCAGGGTGAGGTTCTTTTCCAAACAGCCATCTGGGCATGTGTATAGCGCTGCCTTTCATTCTCCTGGGAGCTCTTGGGTCATCCACAGCGTGCAGCCTACCCGGCAGAGCCCCGGCGACCTGGCACAGCCCCGGCGACCTGGCACAGCCCCGATGACCCAGCAGCCTTACCCTCAGCCTTACCCTCAGGTTCCCAGGCCCGCTTGACTACCCCAGAAAAGGCCGAGGCTGGCACAGGGGAGACATAGTGTGACCTGGGACGCTGATCAGACTTCCCGTCAGAGGCAGTTGCAGGCGGCTGCATTGGAATTTTGCAATCACCGTTCTGTGGGAGTTCTAGATGACATGCTCCCCTCTCCTGCTCCCCAGCAGTTGCCAAGGAATGATTTCCGGTGGAGGGATGTTTGGTAGCATCTTTATCCATTATTCTTGACCCCTGGCCTCCATCACGGAGACTCTGCCAGGCAGGAGGAGGGAGGGGTGACTTCTCCTGTTGGGAACAGATGTGAATGAGTTTATTGGCCATGGGGAGCAAAGGAGTTTGCTTCCAGTGGGTGCAGGTCTCATGGAGATGGAAAGTCCCTGTGGGCTGGAAACGGCCTTGGCATGGTGGCACCTCCAGATTGAACAGAACTCTATGATCTGCAAATAGCTCTCCAGTATGAGTCCAATCTAATTTTTTATTTCTGACCTGCACCAATCAGTAGGGAGCCTCTATGCCTCCCTTAGGGACTAGGTACGTTTTAGCAAAATCCCCCCCAGAGCTCTGTCTCCGGGACTCAAGCCTTTCCTAACCCTAACCTGTCTCTGCATTTGGGATCTGGGTTTCTAGTGGTTGACTCCCTCCTGAATAGGGTTAGTGTCAAGATAAGATGCTGCCCCTTCTTGGGTTTCCATAGTGACAAATCCCTCTCAAAGAGCGTCTGAGGATTTAGCTGACTTTACTGAAGATCCGTGGGAGGTTCCATCGCAGAGTGCAGGTGACATGGTGCATCTGGCATCCGCCTGGCCCCTCTTCCTTCTACCTGGGTGTCCCAAGGAGTGCCCGGTGTCTCTTCCTCATGCATGCAAAGCTGCTTCCCTCTCCCCAGAAGCCTTTCCTGTTGGCAGCCAATATTCAACCTTGCAAGTGTGTGTGTGTGTGTTTGTGTGTGTGCATGGGCACATTGGGGCATTCGCCTTCTGCACTAAAGCTCTTGTCAAAACATTTTTCTCCACGAAGTCATTTCTGTCTTCAAGAGGAATTCTGGTGCCAGCAGCTAGGATAAGACAGTTTCTTCACTTGTTATGTGGCTTACAGCTCTGAAGTGGGCTGAAGCAGTTAAGTCCTCATCCCCATTTTACAGATGAAGAAACCGAGACTCAGAGAGGTGCAGTGACTCCTTCAGGGTTGCCCACCGTGGGACTCCATTCTAGGCTTGCTGACCCACGGCCAGTGCTCTTTCCACTGCATCCCTGCCTCATGGAAGCCTCTTTGCTGGAGTTTGGTCCTGAGTTTGCTTCCGTGGTGAGCCTTGCCTGGTAGGGCCAGAGACCGGGGGTAATGACAAAGCACGTGTTTACTCGTTCACCAAATAGGTAATGAGCCCGCGCCCTGTGCTAGGCACCAGATACTGGGTAATCAGTGGTGAGTGAGACAGGGACCCTGCCCTCATGGAGCTGATGGTCCAGTGAGGAATCAGATGAGCACACACACACATGCATCTGTTCCCACGGGCAGGCGTGAGTGTCGTGAGACAAACGCATCAGGGTCTGGGGCAAGGGCATGCAGGGGCAGGGGTGCTGTTTTCTCATGGGGGGAGGTCAGGAAGGCCGCTTTGAGGGAGCAAGCTTCAAAGATACCTGGGGTAACAGAGCAAGAAGCTGCAATGTGTGAACCTAAACAGTGTCTGGTGTGTGCAGGGAGCTTAAGTCAGGTGTGCCTGCCATACAGGGTATGCCTAAGCTGTTACTGCTGTCAGTTGCATCTGTCATATACCAGGGTCCTCAGATTATCACAAACTCAGTGGTTTAAAACAACACACATTTAGGCTGGGTGCAGTGGCTCAAGCCTGTCATCCCAGCACTTTGGAAGGCTAAGGCGGGTGGATTCCTTGAGCCCAAGAGTTTGAGACCAGCTTGGATAACACAGAGAGACCTCCATCTCTACAGGCAATTTAAAAAAATTAGCTGGGTGTGGTGGTGCACACCTGTGGTCCCAGATACTTAGGAGGCTGAGGTGGGAGGATCACCTGAGTCCAGGAATTGAGGTGGCAGTGAGCTGTGATGGCACTGCTGCACTCCAGCCTCGGCGACAGGGCAAGACCCTGACTCAAAACAAACTAACCACACACACATGCACATGTATTCTCCCACAGTTCTGGAGGTCAGCAGTCTAAAATGAAGGCATCCACAGGAATGCACTCTTGGGGGCTTCATGAGGGAGGTGTCCTTGCCTTTTCTACTCTCTAGATGCCAGGTATACTCCTTGTCTTGTATCTTTTCCTTCATCCTCAAAGCCTGTTGCTCCCACCTCTGGTTTCATATCACATCATCTTTTTTTGACTCTGCAGCTTCTCTCTTATAAGGACCCTGGTGATTATGTTGGACTCACCTGGATAATCCTGGCTAATCTCCCCAGCTCTTGATCCTTATCTTCATCACTCAGCAGAGTCCCTTTTGCCATGTAAAGTAAGATATCACAGATTCCGAGGATTAGGACGCGAACTTCGTGGCGGGGGCATTACTCAGTCTCTGATGGTCAGGGTGCCCTCTGGAGTGGTGGAGGGGCCTGTGAGTGTGGCCTGCGACTCCCTTATCTCTCTGGGGGCCCTCGGTGTCTCCCTGACCAGGCACAGATAGCCCCTTGCTTTTCTGTCTGCTTTTAGATGTGCCAACGGCAAAGGCCAGTGTGTGGGTCCCGCTCCTGTTCCTGAGGGGGTCCTCCAGGTGGGCCGGCCTCTCCGTGGTGGCTAGGGTGGTTCACTGCCCCTAGGGGGCACTGGTGTCTACCTGGTCTCCCAACAGAGGGCTTGGTTGACCAGATCGCCCGCTCCCATTTGCCTGGCATTTTCAGAATGTATTAGTTTTCTGTGGCTGCTGTAATACATGACCTCACGAACTTAGTGGTTTAAAACAGCATACATTTATTATCTTACAGTTCTGCAGGCCAGAATCCAGGACAGTCTCACCCATCTAAAATCAAGGTGTCATGGGTCAGGCGCAGTGGCTCACGCCTGTAATCCCAGCACTTTGGGAGGCTGAGGTGGGCAGATCATTTGAGGTGAGGAGTTCGAGACCAGCCTGGCCAACATGGTGAGACCCTGTCTCTACTAAAAACACAAAAACTAGCCAGGTGTGGTGGTGCGTGCCTGTAATCCCAGCCACTTGGAAGGCTGAAGCAAGAGAATCACTTGAACCTGGGAGGCAGAGGTTGTAGAGCCACAATTGTGCCTCTGCACTCCAGCCTGGGCGACAGAGTGAGACTCTGTCTCAAATAAATAAAATAAAACAAAAAAGTAAGATCAAGGTGTTGGCAGGCTGTGCTTTGTTCCAGAGCCTCTAGGCATGAATCCATTTTTTGCTTATTCTGATTGTTGGCAGAATTCAGTTCCTCCAGATGGTAGGACGGAGGTCCCTGCTTTCTTGCTGGCTGTAAATGAAGAGCTCTTCTTGTCTTCTGGAGGTCACCCTGTTCCTTGGCTGGGGACCCCCCTCCCTGGCTTCTCCATCTCAGAGCCAGCAACAGCGGGTTGAGTTTTTCTCACCTGGCTTCTCCCTCTCTTCCTGCAGTTGGGGAATATTCTCTGCTATTATGGGCTCATGATGACATTGGGTAACTTGGATAACAGTTAATCTCCCCATTTCAAGGGATGCAACCTTAATTATACCTGCAAAGTCCCTTCTGTTTTGTAAAGTAACATATTTACAGCTTCCAAAGATTAAAGCATGGACATTTTAGGGGGTCATGATTCTGCCTAAATGTACCAAATAGTAACAGTAACAATGACAATGTAATTAACACTCACTAAGTCTTTACTGCCTGCCCAGCTCCATGCCTGGTAGCTCCCTGACTCCTTGGAAAGATCTCTGAGGAAGGTACTATTATTATGCCTATTTTAGGAATAGGAAACTAAAGGCACAGAGAGGTTAAGAGATGTGACGGGTTGAATTATGTCCCCTCCATTCATATGTGGAACTTCTAACCCCCAGTGCCTCAGAATGTGACGTTATTTGGAGGAAAGTTTTTGTTGTTTTTGTTTTTTTTGAGACAAAGTCTCGCTCTGTCGCCAGGTTGGAGTGCAGTGGTGCGATCTCGGCTCACTGCAACCTCTGCCTCGTGGGTTCAAATGATTCTCCTGCCTCAACTTCCCCAGTAGGTGGGACTATAAGCGTCTGCCACCATGCCTGGCTAATTTTTTTATTTTTAGTAGAGAGGGGGTTTCACCATGTTGGCCAGGATGGTCTCGATCTCTTGACCTCGAGTTCCTCTCGCCTCGGCCTCCCAAAGTGCTGGGATTACAGGCGTGAGCCACCGCTCCCAGCCAAAGCTCATTTTTTATAGATGTAATCATGTTAAAATAAAGTATTTTGGGTGGGCCCTAATCCAATATGGTAGATGTCCTCCTAAAATGGGGAAATGCAGAAATGCAAACACATACAGGGAGAATGCCATGCAGATGGGAAGGCGGCATCTACAAGTCAGGGAGAGAGGCTGGGCTATAATCCTAGCACTTCAGGAGGCCGAGGCGGGCAGATCACTTTAGCTCAGGAGTTCGAGACCAGCCAGACCAACATGGTGAAACCCCATCTCTACTAAAAATTATAAAATTCGCCAGGGTTGATGGTGTATGCCTGTAATCCCAGCTACTTGGGAGGCTGAGATGGGAGCATCGCTTGAACCCAGGAGGCGGAGTTTGCAGTGAGCTGAGATTACACCATTCTACTCCAGCCTGGGCAACAAGCGTGAAACTGTCTCCAAAAAAACAAAAACGAAGGAGAGAGGCCGGGAACAGATCCTTCCTGCATAGCCCTCAGAAGGAGGCAGCCCTACTAACGTTGATTTTGGACCTCCAGCCTCCAGAGCTGTGAGACAGTAACTGGTGTTCGGGCCACCTATTTGTGGTGCTTTTTATGGCAGTCCTAGTGGACTAGTAAGTGTAACTTGTCATTAGTTGCGGCAGCTGGGTTTGAGCCCAGGCAGTCCTCATTCTTTCGCTTTCTGGTTGTTTCTGTCCTATCTGTCTCCACCTCTCTCCATTTTGGTCTCTTTGTCTCTAATAAACTGTGCTTTGCTTTTTTTTTTTTTTTTT
>NW_016107354.1:573981-595877 GCF_001604975.1 Cebus imitator
CTCCTCTTCTCTCTTCTCCTGCTTCCGCCTCTCTGGGTTTCCGTCCTTTCCTCCTCCTGGCCCTCAGCTCCTGTTGAGACAGGAACCCACCCACCCCCGCCACCATCTCCTCCCTCTCAGTTCTCTCTTCTCCCTCCAGCCTCTGTTCCTTCCAGGACGCCCCTTTGTAATTAAACTGCCGATAGACCTAGGCCCAGATGCCAGCATCCCTGGATGCCCACACCGGCTGTTCTTGGGGCCTTGGCAGCAAGCGAGCAGCCAGCACGGAGGAGAGTGGGCAGAGAGCTATCCTCTCTGAGAGCGGAGGCCTCTGAGCTGCAGGAGGAGCCACGCGCAGCCCCCGCCCCCCACCACCCCGTGGGCTCTCTCCTGCCCCCTTCACCCTGCTGTGCACACAGGCGCCTCAGGCTGAGTGGCCATCAGCCCAGCGGCCCCACGAGGCCTGGCGGGCACGTGATACTCGCCGTGGGCCCCAGCAGCTGTGCTGCCCGTCTCCCTGCCATGCTGACTTTTGTTTTTCTGCTCCTGGTTCCTGGCTTAAAGCTTTTCAGAGCAGTCTTCCTTACCCCCAGATCCCAGCCTCCATCTTTCTGGATTTGGCCTTTTCCCTTTGTTGCCTCTGCTTCTGGGGTCCTGTTGCCCTGAGTGGGAAACTCCCTACACCCTAAGCTCTGAGCAACTCTGTGGTCTGGCCAGCCCTGGCCCCCCTGGTTGAGTTGCGGGTGGGGACTGAGATGGAGACAGGAATGGAGGAAGTCAGGGAAGGCTGCCAGAGGGAATTCTGGGGAGCACTGGGAAGCAGACACTTTGGAGAGACCTGCCCAGCCCAGTCCCCCTCCTCTGGTGCCTTCCCTACCATCAGTCGTGACCATGCTGGCAGCCATGTTTTCCTGCAAGGCCATGAGCTACCCGGCCATGCTGATTGGCCACTTGGACTGGACATGTGACCTGGGCTGGACCAATCGGCTTCTCTGTCCTGGGAGTTTGGAGGACTCTGGGAGGTGGACTGGCCTCTGTAGGGCTGGACACAGGGACAAGGGGTGGAGTGTTTGAGGGAGGCAAGCCTGTGTTCAGAGGAGCAGAGAGGGGCTGAGGCAGCCAGAGAGGGGTTGCCCAGCTCCCACGGCTCCCCTCTCCTTCAGCCCCTGCTCCTGGGTTCAATGAGATGCCCTTGTATCCTTCTGTGCTAACAAGCATCTATGCTCAAGCTCCTGCGAGTGGGTTCTGTCTTTTGCAGCCATCCAGCCTCCAGATAGAGCTTTTAAGAATGCAAATCAGATCACAGTGCTCATCTTCCTGGTGCCCTCAGTGGCTTCCCAGAGCTGCAGCATTGCTCCTTAAGGCCTCCCCAGCACAAGGCTGAGCAACCCGGCCCGGGCCCCTCCCATCGCCCAGAACGCCCTCACAACAGCCTCACTGCTGTTCCTCCAGCACTCCAAGTTCATTCCTGCCCCAGGGCCTTTGCACTTGCTGTGCCTTTTGCCTAGGATGCTCTCCCCAGAATCTTTTCTTTTTAATTTTTTTTGAGACATGGTCTTGCTCTGTTACGCAGGCTAGAGTGCAGTGGTACAAATACAGCCCACTCCAGCCTCCACCTCCTGGGCTCAAGCGATCCTCCTGCCTTAGCCTTCTGAGTAACTGGGACTACAGGCATATGTCACCATGCTTGGCTAATTTTTAAAATTTTTGTAGAGATGGGATCTTGTCATGTTGCCCATGGTGGTCTTGAACTCCTGGGCTCAAGTGACCCTTCCACATTGGCCTCCCACAGTGCTAGGATTATAAGCTTGAGCCACAGCACCTGGCCACCCCCTGGATCTTTGCATGGCCAGCTTGTCCTCATCAGGTTTCAGCTGGAATGTCCTCTCTTGGAGAAAAGGCCCCGATCAGCCTATGAGAGAAGCCTGGCTCGCCCTGTCATTCCATCACACAGCATCCTGTTTTGTTTTATTCAGGGCGCATATCACCATCTGTTGTTTATTTATTTGTTGACTTGTTTACATCTGCTTCCCCTGCTGGAATGAAAACATCACGTCTTGCGCACCACTGAATCCTCAGTGCTTCCAACACAGCCTGGCAACGTAGTAGGTGCTTAATGAGTATTTGTTGATTGAATGCAAAAATGAGGCAAGATGACCCAGAGTTAGACTGCCAGGAGTCTAGTGGGGTTTGTTGGAAGAGAGTTAAAGGCCCCATCTCATTGTCCCCACACGGGAGCCCCACTCTTGCCTATACATACGCTGCTCTGCCCTGGTAGAGGACAGTTCTGTAGGTTACCAAGTGGCGAGTGGAAACCAGGCTGCCAGGCTGCAGGAAGTGGTGATTGTCGCCAAGGTGACTCAGTTCTGGGCCAACCTTGGGCCCTCTTCCGGGCAGATACACACTCTATCCACTGGACCAGTGTCAGTTCTTTCTCTCGAGGGCCCCCAGATGACCTCTCAAGGAGGAGCCCCATTTGTCATATAGCGTTTCAGTAAGGGACTATGATTCACATGCCCCAAGATTGGAGGCTTTGACCTGGGAGAGGGCCTCTGGTCTAAAAACAAGCCCTGTTTTGGGTAAGCTGGCGGAGGAGACGATTTCATGTGAGGGTGAATTGCCTTTCGTCTGCCTCTCTCTGATTTGTTTTTGAAAATTCATTGTATTTATTAGATATGCCATCACACAATGGTCCCTTGACATATTTCATGCTGTAAAGAGACAGCCCCTGCCATCAAGCTGTACGCTGTAGCTGACAACACCGGGTCTTTCGTGCACACTCACGCACACACTTCCACGTGGGCACACGCTGTTGTCAAGCACACAGACGTCACAGGCTGGTGGGAGCAGCCTTGGGATGAAAGACCCAGGCTGGCGTTGGCTGTACCTCTCCTCCCCTTCCTGGAAAAATCATGGCAAGTCTGCATTGTCTGTGTGAATCAGGGAAGAGGCAGCCTGGACAGATAAAGTCCAGGATCCCAGTTGCCTCCCTGCAAACAGAAATGGCTTAACCAGCCACTGGTTTTGAGGGATGGGAGTTCAGCAAACTTTTCTTTTCCTTTCTTGTCTGCTGGTGGAGGTACTAATGAGTAGAACGAAACCCACAGAGAGTGGGGGAAGCAGAAAGCCTGAGCAATCCACTCCCTGAATAATCAGCCCCGAATAATTGAGAATTGACTTGTAATTGCAATTGTCTCAGTGTGGAGATGCTGACGCTGGAAGACGGAGAACAGGCGAGAAGAATGGTGGGGTTTGGAAAGAGGGCGTGGACTCTGGACTGATTCTGGGCAAAGCAACGGGGGGTCGAGGGGATATTTTTAATTACGATTTTAAACTACAAGGGCAAAGGGCTGACACTGTTGGGGGAAGGTTGCGAGGTTGCGGGAGGCGGAGAGAAGAGACGTATCCAGGAAGGAGCAGTATTTCTTTCCAGACTGTAAACAACTGCCAGATAAACCCCAGAAATGACACTCTGAGAGCGTCTGTGGGAAGCTTAGAGAGCTGCTTGTCCTGCAAGAGGTATTGGTTTTGTTCAAGCTTCAGCTGATGCTCGCTTAAAAAAATAGATTCCGTTTCCTCTCTTGCACCAATCTGGAGGGGGAAATCAGCACGTAACATCTGCCTCGTGTCATTGTTTAGACGCTTGTGAATAAAAGGATTCTGGCAGGACTAAGCAAATAGTAAAATGCAAGACCCAGCCAACTCCTGATTAGCTCTTGGTGGATTATCTGTTGGGGGATGATCCAGAGGGACTGTCCCATCCAGGGTGGAGTCCTTGCCACTGCACCCTGCTGTGGCCTAACTTTTGAGCGCACAGAATGTTAGATGTGAGTAATGCTTAAGGGCTGGGTCTATGCAGGGAGACAGATCTGAGGTTGAACTTGTCTCCTACACACTGTAGCTAAAAGGACTTGGGCAGTGTCTCCATTCCTCTGAACCTTTGTTTCTTCCACTGTACGATGAGGAAGATGGTGATTCCAGCTGTGACTCTATGCTTATCAGTAGCCTTGAGTTCCTCTGCATTTCCCAGAGTCCTTTGCACTTGGAATGGCCATGTGACTAGCCTGGCCAATGGGATAAGAGCGGGAGTGATGGATGTCACTTCTGGGCTGTGGTGGACAAATATACTGTGTGCCCTCCCTCTATTTTCTCTTCCTCATCTGTGGTGCAGCTACACCATAGAAGGAGCCTGGATCCCTGAGTTACTTCATGGATATGAGTCATTCAGGAGAGGCAGCTAAGAAAGAATTTTTAAGATTTTGAGATGTTTGTAATAGCAGCTAGTATTAACTACCCAAATGAATACAGTAGTACTCCCTTGAGAGGTATTGTGAAGAATTGAGTGAGGGAGGCAGAGCTTATAAGAGCTTAGCTAAGTGTTCAATATAGAAAATGTTCAATATAGAAAATGTAGAAAATGTTCTATATTTTGGCATATAGAAAATGTTCAATAAATATTAGATATAAGTATTAATTTATTTATGCTGCAAATATTTATAGAGTTCCTATCATGGGCCAGGCATGTGGATTAACAGCAGATGCATAAAATCATACTTTGGATTATGTATTAAATAGTGTGCTCCACAGTAAAATAAAAAGAATTTGGTAATTCATTCCATCAGTGATGATGATGACGATGATGATTTTTGTTTTGAGACAGAGTCTCACTCTGTCGCACAGGTTGGAATGCAGTGGTGCGATCTCAGCTCACTGCAACCCTTGAAACCTCCCGGGTTCAAGTGATTCTCATGCCTCAGTCTCCTGAGTAGCTGGGATTACAGGCACGCACCACCACACACCACTAATTTTTGTACTTTTAGTAGAGATGGGGTTTCACCACGTTGGCCAGGCTGATCTTGAATTCCTGCCTTCAAGGGATTTGCCCATCTCAGCCTCCCAAAGTGTGGGATTACAGGCGTGAGCCACCATGTCTCGCCCAATCATTGATTATTAAATATTAAACCCTATTACGCTCCAGGCATTGTGATAAATAGTGGGGACCTGTGGTTGAATACGTTCATTTTCACTCTTAAATTGCTTACTGGCTACTGAGAGATGTACAAGTAAACATACGATTTAAATGCCAAGTGACATGTGTTATATAGACAGACTTTTTCAAAGTGCTGGCAGTGTCACTAACTCTGGGGAAATCAGAGAGGGCTTCATGGAGGAAGGGGCTTTTGAGTTCAGCCTTGAAGGTCTGAGTAGAGTTTGGGCAGATGAGAAAGCATTTCAGGTGGAGGGACTGGTCTATAGTCATGAAGTCTTGTGTTTTTGTTTAAAATATTATTTATTGATTTATATTTTATGGACAAGGTCTCACTCTATTGTTTAGGCTGGAGGGCAGTGGTGCGATCACAGCTCACTGCAACCTTGAACTGGGCTTAAATGAGCCTCCTGCCTCAGCCTCCCGAGTAGCTGGGACTACAGGCTCATGCCACCACCCCCAGCTCATTTTTAAATTTTTGTAGAGATGAGGTCTTACTGTGTTGCCCAGGCTGACCTCAAGCTCCCGGCCTCAAGCAATCCTCCTGCCTTGACCTCCCAAAATGCTGGGATTACAGGCAGGAGCTACCACACCTGGCAAGATCTTGTGTTTGATGAGATGTGACAGATGCTTTGGTAGCCGGGGATATAGGGTGTCTGTGGTCGGTAGAACAACGTCGCCTGCTCCAAAGATGTCCACATCAGTGCTTGATCTGGCAGCACATACACTAAGATTGGAATGATACAGAGAGGGCGAGCGTGGCCTCTGTGCAAGGATAACACACGAATTCATGAAGCGTTCCATATTTTTCCATTATTCTAAGTGAAGTCACCCTGGAATGGAAAACCAGACTCCGTATGTTCTCACTTATGAATGGGAGCCAAGCTATGGGTATGCAAAGGCCCATAGAGTGGTCCAATGGACGTGGGAGACTCAGAAGTGGAGAGTGGCTGGGTGCGGTGGCTCAAGCCTGTAATCCCAGCACTTTGGGAGGCTGAGGTGGGCAGATTACCTGAGCTCAGGAGTTCAAGACCAGCTTGGCCAACATGGCGAAACCCCGTTGCTACTAAAAAATACAAAAATTGGCTGGGTGTGGTGGTGCATGCCTGTAATCCCAGCTACTGGGGAGGCTGAGGCACGAGAGTCGATTGAGCCTGGGAGGCAGAAGCTGTAGTGAGCTGAGATTGAGCCACTGCACTCCAGCCTGGATGACAGAGTGAGACTCTGTCTCAAAAAATAAATAAATAAATAAATAAATAAATAAATAAAGATTTTGTATTGTTTTAGCCAATACAAATGTTTGTGTGAATTTGTTACAGCAGCAATGGAGAATGAGTAGAATGTCAGATGGAGAATGTCAGGAGACCACAGTAGACCGAAGGGCCAGAGTTGTGTAGACTTATTCTGGATGAGCAGTGGGTGTCAAACTTCAGTGAGGTCCCCACTTTTCCATGTACTACTAATATTAATTAATAATTACATTCTGAGAGAGAGCGAACAGGCTTGTTCATTTTAATGGGTGTGATCCTTCCATAAATTGAATGCATGTTTCTTATTTAATTAATGTTATTTTAGGTTATTTCCAGTCCTTTGCTATTAAAATAAGGTTGCAATGAATGATTTTGACCTTGAGTAATTTTTCACATGTGTAAGATGAGTTCCAGGAAATGGAATTGTTGGGTCACAGAGAATATGCATCTTAAGAAGCCTCCATTTTTCATAAATGCTCGAGGGCATGATTCTGGTGAAAGCTAAAGGCAATCGGAGGTGCCTGAGCAGAATTCACATATGGATTCTACAAGTATTCCTGTGGCTGATGGTGTAGAGGGAGGCCAGAGGAGAGGCTGAAGCCGTGGACCTAGAGAGAAATGCATGTGCGTGACAGAGAGAGAGAGGGCACTGTTTAGGACCGGCTTGGTATGGGTGAGTGTAAGTTGATTTTCTAGTGTGTGCTTTTACTTTAAAAAACTTTTTTAAAAAAAATTTTTTTTAGATATGGAGACTCACTATGTTGCCAAGGCTGGTCTCAAACTCCTGGGCTCAAGCGATCCTCCTGCCTCGGCCTCCCACAGTGCTAGGATTACGAGTGTGAGCCACTGTGCCTGGCTCTGTGTGTGTGTGTGTGTGTGTGTGTGTGTGTGTGTGTGTGCTTTAATCAGCACAGGAACTTCCTAAGACATGAGAGGTCTTTCTTCAGTGGCCCTGGGTTTGAGAGCCTGCTGGGGGCAGGTGCGGTGGTACATGCCCGTAATCCCAGCTACTCGGGAGGCTGAGGTGGGAGAACTGTTGAGGCCAGGAGTTCAAGAGCCACTGGGACTGGTGTCCCTCACGACAAGTGAGGCTCCCTTGGTGTTCACGAGTCAGGCCTGAATTCCACTCTCCATTGTCTTCTGCCTGGCCCTTTTCACCTTCGGGGAGATAATTAACTTTGTAGTTTTGCAGGGGAGGGGGATGGAAGTGTATACCTATGGTCTTTAAACAAGGTTTTTCTGGTATTAGATTGCTTCTCAGAAATATGTGGTGACTACAGGTCTTACTGCTTCTGACTTCCGGATTTTTGGTGCTTACAGGATTTTTACAGCATCAAGGTGTAACAATTACACTACCTGCATTTTTTTCCTTTTGGTTATTTGTTTAAATAGATTCTTTACCCACCATGGAGTTTTATTATGACTTCTCCATTCTTGGGTTTATTTTGATTCTTCCTTGGTGAGCTGGATTTCAATGTCAGCTAGCTTTTTTAAGAATGGTTCATGGGGCCGGGCATGGTGGCTCATGCCTGTAATCCCAGCACTTTGGGAGGCCGAGGCGGGCGGATCACAAGGTCAAGAGATCGAGACCATCCTGGCCAACATTGTAAAACTCCGTCTCTACTAAAAATACAAAAATTAGCTGGGCATGGTGGCGGGCGCCTGTAGCTCCAGCTACTCAGGAGGCTGAGGGGAAGAGAATCACTTGAACTCGGGAGGTGGAGGTTGTAGTGAACCGAGATTGCACCACTGCACTCCCGCCTGGCAACAGAGTGATACTCCATCTAAAAAAAAAATGGATACTATATTCTCCAAGGGCATTGATGTCTGAGACTGTCGGCCTGCTGCCTTTACACTTGAACATGCAGTTTATCTTTTCGCAGCCTTACTGGGATTAGTTCGTGAGTCACCCCTGAGGAGAGCCCTGGGCCTCCTGATCCTTCTGATTCTTCTCGAGGTTGGGTTGAGACTCAGTGCTGCTTGGGCTGCCTGGTGATCCCCTGAGCTTGGGGATGCTGTATGCTGATCATGAATAGAAAATAACATAATTTGGAGTGAGAAACTTTGGCTGCCAATTTCAGGGCAGCCGGCCAGAAGATTATCTCCCTTCCTCGTGTGTTTGGGATATTTGTAACTCTAAAAATATCCATGCCTGTTGTGTACAGCTGCGCAGGCTGTACACTGCACGATTCCAGGGAACGTTGTTCCTGTAAACCACAATGTGAATGGCGCTCTGTTATGTGCAAGGTGGTGGCCCTGTGACCTCTCAGCCTGGAGTGGGCCTAGAAGCAGAGAATTCTTTTATCTCAGTGTTTCCAGACTTTGCTTATTTTCATATCACTGAGGCAGAAGCCACCACAAACAAACCTCTTGAACACCGAACAGGGAAGGAAGTAGTGATTTATTTAGCCGGGAGCTGCGGCAGGTGAAAATACCTTAACAACCGAGCTCCTCAACAAAGAAAATCCTTGCCCTTTTCAAGTCTTACAGTTCTAGAAATTACACATGAAAGGGTCTTGATCCATGAAGTAGGCATGGGGTACGTGACTAGATGGGGGTTTGATCGTGTTTAGGCAAAAACAGTGCCTTCCGGAAAGATTCCTCCATACCATGCCTGCGATCTATGGGGGTGTGATTAAGGATGGCGCCCAGGTCTGCCAGCCTTTACTTGTCCTATTTAAATGCAGTGTAGAAGTCTAGGGGGAGGGGCTCTCAGAAGCTTAAGAGGATTAAGGGTCTCCTTCCTCATCACCTTTATTAATTTATTTCTAGTTACATATTCGTCTTCTCCTATGATTTTTTTGCTCTATATTGTCTCACAGTCTTCTTACAAAAATGAAGGTAAAAGGGGAACTTTAGATCAAAATTGGGAGTGGAAGAACAGTACAACTCACCAAAATAGAAGAAGTGTGTGTGTGTGTGTGTGCGCGCGTGCGAGCACGTGTGTGCACATACGAGCATAAAAGAAACAATGCCATTGAACTCTAGCTGGATGTTGCGGTCTTTTTTTCTCTTTGTGAAACAGGAGGTATTAGGAAGTATTGTCAGCAAGAGTTAGAGCAATGTTAAAGAGAGGCTAGCACAAAGCTGTCGTTTCCTGTTGGAAGTCATCTGAAGGGCTGGAAGGGAATTAGAGGGAGAATTGTTCCCTATGACACAATTTGGTGTGGTTTAATGCCATTCCCTCCACCGTTCTGAACCCCTAGGGACCTGAGAAAACACTGGCCCAGCCCCATCCTCCATCAGCTGCTTGAATATCTTGGCAACATCCCCACATGGTGGTTCAAGTCTTTCTCCTATCCTTATGTTATAGTCTCACCAATGTACCACAATGTAGCAGTCTCTCTTTGTGAGGTATCACCTGGAGTTCTTTGTCTCACGACCAAGAGAATTAAGGAGCGTGGACACAAAGCGTGAGGTTGGAGTGAAATTTTAACAAGCAAAAGAAGAAAGCTCTCCTCTGTAGAAGGGGCCTGGAAGAGGGTTGCCATTTTTACAGTCGAATGCAAAGGCTTTTAGATGAGATGGATGAGGGCCGGGTGTCTCATTTGCATAAGGTATGAATTTCTGGTACTCCATCCCGTCCCCTTAGTGCGCATGTGGGTCCTTAGCTTGAGTTACTCCATATTGCTTTGCCTCCCTTCCTGTGCATGTGTCAGGGGACAGAACTTCCCCTTGTGGGCCTGTCTGGGCAAGTTACCTGTGTAGTCTTTCTTATCTGTGCAGCTGTGGGCATGTCTCAGGCAAGCTCCCATGTGCAAGTTTCCTTATCTGTACCTGCAGGCTGTTCTTTTGTTTGAAATAATTAAATGAAGGGCCCATCCCAACTGCCTGCCTGACCAGCCTCTTCCCTTTCTCCTCTCTCATTTACACCATTGCAAAGTTTAATGCCATTGCAAAGGGGCTTTTTTTTGAGGCTGGGCCATTCTTTGTATTGGGCAGAGTCCTGCTCCTTGGAGCTGTTGAGCCTGGTTCTGCTCTTTGGAGTGCAGCAGAATAGATAAAATCCATCCTACAAGTTGCATTCCTCCAAATGTGATTGAAAGTGGGGACTCTGGGCCAGGCATGGTGACTCTCACCTGTAATCCCAGCACTTTGGGAGGCTGAGGTTGGCAGAGTACCTAAGTTTAGGAGTTCAAAACCAGCTTCGGCAACATGGTGAAATCCTGTCTTTACTAAAAATACAAAAAATTAGCTGGGCATGGTGGCGTGTGTCTGTAGTCCCAGCTACTTGGGAGGCTGAGGCAGGAGAATCACTTGAGCCTGGGAGGCGGAGGTTGCAGTGAGCCGAGATCTCACCATTGCACTCTGGCCTAGATGACAGAGCGAGACTCCATCTTAACAAAACAAAACAAAAAAAGAGTGGAAATTCTGGAGTTAGAGTGCTTGGGTTGGAATATCCTGACTCAGGTATGAAACCTCCTGTACTTCTGTTTCGTCATTCAAAAATGGGCATAACAATAGTACCTCTTTCATATAGTTATTGTGAGAATCAGACATAGGGACATTTAAATAGCTCCTGGTACATAATAAGTTCTCAGAAACATTAGCTGTTATTATTTTCTGTAGGCAGGGACTGTGGGGACCTCATCCTCTCATACCTTCTTCTAGATTATAAGGTGGAGGATGTGGGTCCCAACTTCAGCTTAATATCTGACTCATGATGAGATCTCAAGTCACCCAAGGCCCTCCCTGGGCCTTGGTTTCTGTGTCTGGAAACAGGGTGGTGGACTCCGTGATCCCTAAATTCCTGCTTCCATCTCTAGCAGAGCTGGATAATTGTATGTCAAGGGAGGACAGAAGAAGAACCGTGTTTTGCAATGAGCAGGTCTATGCAAACCTATCCTCAAAGGCTGAGGGAGCTTAGAGGCCAGAGAATGAGGCTCACAAATCCAGCTTCTCAGAAAAAAAAAAAAAATCAATAGGAACTTACTAACCAAAGTGCTGTATCTGGTGGCCGAGAGACAGGGGATCCCTGCACCCAACCTCCAGAAAATATCTTTTTTTTTTTTTTGAGATGGAGTTTCACTCTTGTTGCCCAGGCTGGAGTGCCGTGGTGTGATCTCAGCTCACTGCAACCTCAGCCTCACGGGTTCAAGTGATTCTCCTGCCTCAGCCTCCCGAGTAACTGGGATTACAGGCACATGCCACCATACCTGACTAATTTTTTGTATTTTTAGTAGAGACAGGGTTTCACCATGTTGGCCAAGCTGGTGTCGAACTGACTTCAGGTGATCCACTTGCCTTGACCTCCCAAAGTGCTGGGATTACAGGCATGAGTCACCGTGCCCAATCGGAAATATCCTTTATCTAGCAAGCCTTTAGGGTAAAGCATGCATAGGTGGTCACACCTCAGACTTTCTTTCGAAACTCTTGACCACTAGGGAGGTTAGATAAGCATCTTGATGAGGGGTTCTGTATGCCACAGGCATTGCTTAAAGACATTGCTGCAGGAGTCAAACATCCATCATCATGGGGGTGTCGTTTCAAGATGGCGTCACTCTTGCCATGCAACGGGCTGTTTTCCTACACTCCACCCCTGGAAACTTGCCCTTGCAATCTCACTTACCCACCTCTCCTGGGATAGTCCCTGGGTCTAGAGGGAGGACGCTTGATATGGCATAGCTTCCTCAGCAGTGCGTTGGCAATAATAAATAGATTGGACCCAGTGGGATTCCAAATGAGGAAGATTCGCAGCCTTTGTTGAATAATCTCTAGTCTTCGGAATACCATGATTCTGGTTTTCTCAGAAGTAAAACAGTGAGAGATACATGGCATTCATAATTTAAATAGTAGAAATATAGTCCAGGCACAGTGGCTTATGCCATTAATCCCAGCACTTTGGGAGGCTGAGGTGTGTGATAACCTGAGGTCAGGAGTTCGAGACCAGCCTGACCAATATGGCGAAACCACGTCCCTACTAAAAATACAAAAGTTAGCGGGATGTGGTGGTGCATGCCTGTAATTGCAGCTACTCAGGAGGCTGAGGCAGGAGAATCGCTTGAACTGGGGGGCAAAAGTTGCAGTGAGCCAAGATCTTGCATTGCACACCAGCCAGGGCAACAGAGTGAGACTCTGTCTCAAAAAAAAAAAAAAAAAAAAAAAAAAAAAAAGGAAATGTAACGCACACAAATCCTACAATCAAAAAGAGAATTGGTATGCCAGAATGAAAAAAAAGAGAGAACCTATTCCATCAGGGAGCAAAATACAAACATCACGAAGAAAATTAAAACTCAGTACTCGGTTCTTCTTTAGAGACTTCTTGTAGCCAGGATTCAGGATTCGGTCCGAGTTGTAGGCAAATAATAACAGCTCAGAAACAATGGTCAAGGCTGGAATCTAATAACACATGTGTTACAGTTTTCTTCTGAAAGATAGTTTTTCTGTCTCCAATTTCCCTTTTCTACCAAAGAAAAATCATAATAAAACCCAGTTTATTTGCAAAATAAGTTTTAGCCTGACTATACTTGGCCCGATTATTTGCATAAAGTGGAGCAAGACTAGTGATTGACCACATAGACTCTTTTTAAGTTGGCTTTGCTAGAACGTACATAAGGAACTTTGGATTAGACCTGTAAAGGTCTGGATTTAGGAAGCCAAGTCACGGATTCAGCACCAAAATGTACCTGAAATGCCTGTATTAATTGGGTGACTTCTTCTGTTCTTGAGGTCCCAAAATATCTTGAGGTTCCTGGACCTGCTAGAAAGTGACATTCTTTATTTATCACAGGTCGGGAATCTTGGAGGGCACCATAAGACAAGGAACTAGGCCAGTCTTTCCAGGGGACCTTTTACTGTCTCCATCAAGTCAACCTCAATTCCTTAAAACAGAATGGTCATATCTAAAAATATCCCATTCTAGTCAAAACTTGGGCATAATAACCAGTATCTCCAGTGTGTCCTGTGGCAAAAGAAAACACATTCTTAGTGAATGTGTGTTAATAACCACATGGCAATAAAATAAGAATATTCATAAATAGTTTCCAATTATGGAGAAATCAGATAGAGAGAAAAGTAAAAGTCTCAGTTTTACTCACAAGTGTGTACTTTGCCCAATTGCTGTCCCCATAAATAGCTCAAAAGAAAAAAAAAATTTTGACTCTGAAAAAGAAAACATAAAAATAAACAGCAATTGTTCAAACAAAAGTCATAAAAATGATTTCAGCCCTTTACTAGGTCAAGTACATGTGATTAATTCTTTTTCTGTTTGATGTTGTGTTAGCAATCCTCACAAACACATCAGCTAAGTAAGAGTTCTGGAAGTTTCTAGTAGCCTAACGGTATCATCTCCAAAGTGATCAGAAACCTGTTATTCAGGATGACTTGTCAGGGTCCTTTCTATGAATTTCCTCAAAGACACAGCCCTTTAGGATCTGCAGAAAGCTTTTAGGAAAAGAATCAGAAGAAAGCAATTAACTGCATATACCAAGACATATCAGACCTTAGAAATTATCTATAATTTTGGAACACATATTAATAATACATTTATGCAAATACAACTCAAAGAAAGTTAAACACCATTTCTTATTTGACGATGTTTCCCATATTATATATCTATATATATATTAGACTGAGTCTCACTCTGTTGCCCAGGCTGGAGTGCAGTGGTGTGACCTCGGCTCACTGCAACCTCCGCCTCCTGGGTTCAAGCAATTCTTCTGCCTCAGCCTCTCAAGTAGCTGGGACTACAGGCATGTGCCACCATGCCTGGTTAATTTTTATAGTTACAGTAGAGATGGGGTTTCAACATACTGGCCAGGCTGGTCTCGAACTCCTGACCTCAGGTGATCTGCGTGCCTTGGCCTCCCAAAGTGCTGGGATTACAGGTGTAAGCCTCTCTGCTTGGTCCATAGAATTCTAACATAACAAATAAGACAAAAATTTCTCTCTTGGCCTTTCAGGGACTCTACTTGTTATGTCCAAGTTCGTTTGGGTCAAGAAGACTTAAGGTTAGAATTTGAAATTTGCTTTCAGGAAGTATGTCAGATATCAAAGGTTTAAAACCTTGATATCAAAGTAAGGGAGCTTTCAAACACTTTATCAAAATAGGATCCTGGGTGACTGCAAAATAATAATCATTTAGCCAAAGTGACAACTCGAAGATTGCAAAAAGCAAAAACCGTTACTCTTTGATAGAGAGACCTAATAAAGACAGCATGAAACTGTCTCTCTGTCTCTCCTTTTTGTCTTAAATTGCAGTTGACTCAAAAGGTAAACAAAAATTTTTTATCTCTTATTAATATGACATAAATTATTGTTTAAAAAAGAAAATGGAAATTTACTTTTATATTAGTGTATTATCAATGCAAAAGCTAATTTTAATAAAACCTTATAAACCAATCAATCCAATTTCGGTCAGCTTTGGACCACACAGATAAGATTCCCACAAATCCTTTATAACTGCTTAAAAGATTTTTTTCTACTTTTTTCTTAACCTCAACTTTTAGATTCATTTAGTTTTATCTGTACCATTTCTCCCTCATTTTGAAACAACCTTTAAATAACCTCTAAACTAGGAAAAATTACTTTTCCTTCAGCAAAAAACCACATCTTCACATCTTTTTAATAACATTTCTTCACCTAAAACACATTTTGCTTTCTTTATATACTCTGTATATAGAATTGTTTCTCTTATATCTAGTAGTTTAAATTACATGTATTAACTATAATTTTAACTCTTAGTAACCTTAATTTCCAGTGAAAAACCCAGGCAGTAAGTAATTTTGAACTGTCTTATATCTGTACTTATAGATGAAAACCATTTCATAATTTTTCAGAAAGATGCTTCCTTAATTTTTTTGTTTATTAACATATATATCTATATTTAGCTTTTCTATACCATCTAAAATAAGATGCCAAAGTATGTAAACTTAAACTTGTGTTTAAAAGCTAACATTCCAGTATTTTACCTAGAAATGACTCAGACATTTTCCAATGATCTGTTACTTCATTCAAGGTGACATGACTTTAAGGTCTGAAATTACTGAAAGGAATTTGAAACTATGACACAGGTATACTTATGCTTTCTAATGTTTTTCCCCATTACTCTGGGTCCCAAGTCCCCACATGATACCCAGGGACAGCAATGAAAGGGAGGGCTTATCTGTGTCCAGAATTTACACACCAACTATTAAGCTCAGGGCAGAAGACAGAGCTGTGAAGATAATGTCTGACCCTTCCCAGCACAGCCAGAGGACACAGCAGGGGCAGGGAGACCTCCACACTTGTCCCCAGGCCTCACCATGTCTGTTGAGTTATAGTCGAGAATCAAACGGCTCTAAGACATAAATTCACAGACAGGAGCAACAGTTTTATAACCTTAAAACATCCAGCAGAGGTAGCCTAAACCCATCTGACCATAGACCCAGGCAAAAGTGTCTGCATTATTTTTAATACTGATAATTCTGAAGACATTTCTATTTTATTTTATGAACAATTTTTTTTTAAAATGGAGTTCATGCTTGTCACCCAGGCTGGAGTGCACTGGTGCAATCTAGGCTCACTGCAACCTCTATCTCCTGGGTTCAAGTGATTCTCCTGCCTCAGCCTCCCGACTAGCTAGGATTACTGGCACCTGCCACCATGTCCAGCTAATTTTTGTATTTTTAGTAGAGATGGGGTTTCACCATGTTGGCCAGGCTGGCCTCAAACCCCTGACCTCAGGTGATCCACCCGCATTGGCCTCTCAAAGTGCTGGGATTACAGGCGTGAGCCACCGTGTGTGGCCACTAATTTTATTTATGAAGGATTGCTAAAGTCATGTGAACTTGAAACATATTTGGACTCAGTAACTTATGAGCACTCACTTATGAGCACTCACTTTCTAAGTCCATTTGGTACCATGTGGACAATTTACAAGCAGACCTATTATAAGTATACATAAAATACAGACAGGTAAAGATTTCATAGCTTTGATATACAAATTTCAGCCATGAAACAGGTAAAACTCACTAATTTACTTTTATCTTATTTTTTAAAATATAGAGATAAGGTCTCACTCTGTTGCCCAGGCTGGGCTTGAACTCCTAGGCTTAGGCTGTCCTCCTGCCTTGGCCTTCCAAAGTGTTGGGATTACAGACATTAGCCATTTTACCGGCCACAGCTCACTAGTTTGAAAGGACAGTTAGGGCTGGGCATGGTGGCTTATGTCTGTAATCCCAGCAGTTTGGGAGGCCGAGGTGGGAGGATCACTTGAGGTCAGGAGTGCGAGACCAGCCTGGCCAACATAGTAAAACCTCATCTCTAATTTTGTAAAAATACAAAAATTAGCCAGACGTGGTGGCAGGTGCCTGTAATTCCAGCTACTTAAGAGCTGAGACAGGAGAATTGCTTGAACTGGGAGGCGGAGGTTGCAATGAACTGATATCATGCCTCTGCACTCCAGCCTGGGTGACAGAGCAAGACTTGGTCTCAAAAAATAAATAAAATAAAATAAAATAAAATAAAATAAAAAAGACAGTTTGGATTCAAATTTTATAAATGGAACAAATTAAAGTTTATCTGTCCCACATGGCCAAAGTCCTTACAGAGTCTGAGAGACAACAAGGCAGTAATATTACATCTGAAGGCATGGAGTGTGAATTTAAACTTTATTTTTAACGGAGTTTCATTTAATGTGTTAGAAAAAGGTTAAAAATGGATGCCAAAGTAACACACAACCATAGGAATTCACCACAGAACTTTATAAGGATATCAATTTAATTAATTAATTAATTTTTTGGAGACATTGTTTCACCTTCGTTGCCCAGGCTGGAGTGCAGTGGCATGATCTCCTGTCGCTGCAGCCTCCGCCTCTCGTGTTCAAGAGATTCTCCTGCCTCAGCCTCCCGAGTAGCTGGGATTACAGGTGCCCACCACCACGCCTGTTTAATTTTTGTATTGTTAGTAGAGATGGGGTTTTACCATGTTGGCCAGGCTGGTTTTGAACTCCTGACCTCAGGTGATCCACCCACCTTGGCTTCCCAAAGTGTTGGGATTACAGGCGTGAACCGCCACACATGGCCTGAGACCAATTTCATGTAGATGGTTAGCTTCTAAGTTAGTCTCCATCTTCCAACTGAATCACTGAGCGCAGGGTGGAGCCCATTAGCAAATAGGACCAGAGAAGGATTTGCAGCTTCCAGGATCTTGTACTTACAAATGTGAAAAGCAGGTGCAGCTGGAAGGCAGCATGCTTAGGTCTCCCCAAATCAAGGTCCCATTTTTATACTGGATCCTTGGTCCCCCCAAAGAAAGAAGCACCACGAACAGTGCAAAGGACAGTGTAGTCCACTGCAAGGACATTCCCCCAAGGCTGGTGGGCAGCCCCATGCCAGTAACTCATTTTGTGATCCACCCATTCCCCACGGGAGTCTTACCTCGGTCTCAAGTGTTTCCAGCCTCTAGGTATCTAAATCACACTTTTCTTTCTTTTTTTGAGACAGAGTCTCGTTCTGTCGCCCAGGCTGGAGTGCAGTGGTGCGGTCTCAGCTCACTGCAACCTCCACCCTCCGAGTTCAAGTGACTCTCATTCTCCTGCCTCAGCCTCCCAAGTAGCTGGAATTACATGCATGCACCGCCACGTCTGGCTAATTTTTGTATTTTCAGCAGAGATGGGGTTTCACCATATTTTCCAGGCTGGTCTTGAGCTCCTGGCCTCAAGAGAACTACCTGCCTCAGCCTCCCAAAGTGCTGGGATTACAGGCATGAGCCACTGTGCCTGGCCAAATCACACTTTTCTTAGCTAAACATGCAAAGAAATAAGTCGCCTCCCTGCAGCAATAACACTCATTGTAAACACTGTCAGCCACCCCCAAAATGGCAGCCCTCATCAGTGACTTGTCAACATGGCACACGCAAAGGTCGTATTCTGTCACGGTACTAAGTAATCTCTGGTACTTCCAAAAGCCTAAGCGATCAGGGAAAGCAATGCAAAAAAGTCGAGGTTTAGACCCCAGAGAAACCTTCCTATGACTCTTGGAACTCCACGAGGAAGGCAGAAGACCCCCAAAAGGGGGAGAGTGACACCTTTTCCTGTGTTCCTCACGGAGTTGTGTTAGTTTGTTTATGTTGCTATAATTAAATAGCTGAGACCGTTTTTTTTTTTTTTTGAGACGGAATTTTGCTCTGTCGTCCAGGCTGGAGTGCAATGGCGTGATCTCGGCTCACCACGACTTCTGCCTTCCAGATCCAAGTGAGTCTCTCGCCTCAGCCTCCCCAGTAGCTGGGATTACAGGCATGTACCACCACGTCTGGCTAACTTTGTATTTTTAGTAGAAACGGGATTTCACCATGTTGGTCAGGCCGATCTTAAACTCCTGACTGACCTCAGGTGATATGCCCATCTTGGCCTCCCAATGTGCTGGGATTATAGGCGTGAACCACCATGCCCAGCCAAGACTGGGTAATTTACAAAGAAAAAGGTTTATTTGGCTCATGCTTCTACAGGCTATACGGAAAGCATTGTGTTAGCTTCTGCTTCTGGTGAGAACACAGGAAGCTTCCAATCGTGGCGGATGGTGAAGGGGAAGCCAGCGTGGCCCATGGTAAGAGAGGGAGCAAGAGAAAGAGGGCAGGAGGTACGGGCTTATTTTAAACAACCAGCTCTTGAGCGAACTAATGGCAAGAACTCCCTCATTACCACGAGGATGGCACCAAGCCATTCATGAGGAATCTAGCCCCATGACCCAGACACCTGCCATCAGTCCCCACCTTCAACAGTGGAGGTCACATTTCAACATGAGATTTGGAGGGGACAAACATCCAGACTCTATCAGGGTCTCAGGGGCCAGGAAGCCTCCTCTAGATTCATTCATGTAGCATCAAAGATGGCAAAAGGAAGGAGGAGCAGAAGTGGAAGGAAATGGAAGAGCAAGAGCAAAAATCACGCTAACAAGACCCAGGCACAGGGGCTCATGCCTGTAATCCCAGTATTTAGGGAGGCTGGAGCCGGAAGATTGCTTGAGGCCAGGAGTTTGAGACCATCTTGGCCAACATGGCAAAACCCCATCTCTACAAGAAATACAAAAATTAGCTGGGCGTGGTGGCGTGTGCCTGTAGTCCCAGCTACTCCGAAGACCAAGGCAGGAGGATACTTTGATCCTGGGAGGTCAAGGCTGCAGTGAGCCATGATTATGCCACTGCACTCAAGCCTAAGTGACAGAGCGAGATACTGTCTCAAAAAAAAAAAAAAAGGAAAAAAAATCAAAATTATACCAACAAGTAAGACACCAAACAGAGGGATCAAACATAATTTTTAAAAAGGCGTTTCAGTTAACTGAAAAAAAGTGCCAGAAACAGGATAAAGGCCTTCCCCATTTTGAAAAAAATTATGGCCTGAATATTAGCTTTTAATTAAGCTGACTTCTGATTGTAGAGCTCCAAAAAAAACAAAAATCTTTTTTCCAATTATAATTCCGCCTCAAGCCATTTTACTTTTACATCTGTTGCTAGCTGGACTTCCGTCATCCAATGGGCAACCCACAGAAGCACTGATCCTGGCATTTTTGGGGCATCCTGATACTCACGTCATGGTCCAAAAGTGTCCAAAAGGTGACCGCACTGCTCCACATAGAAGTGGCTGCGTAGCCTGGGATGTCCCCCATGGAGGCTTCATTCCCTCTGTCTGTTTCTTGGTCTCTCAGCTCCTGGCTGGATTGCTACATGTTCTACAGTGAGCAGTCTATGCAAAAGGGCGGAGGGAGCTGGGTAATTTACAAAGAAGAAAGGTTTATTTGGCTCTTGCTTCTACAGGATATATGGCCATAGAAAGGCTGACAAATCCTGTTTCTCAGAGGGAAACATTCATAGGGACTTACGAACAGAAGTGGTGTGTTGAGGCCGTGCAACAGTGGATTTCCACACTGACCTCCAAAAACGTATCATTTTGCTAGCAAACTTTTAGGATAAAACATGCGTAGCTGGTCACGCCTCAGACTTTCTTGCAAAACTCATGACCACTGAGGATGCTAGTAAGCATCTTGATGAGGGTTATCTATGCTATGGGCATAGGACTCCTGGGCTCAAGCAATCCACCCACCACAGCCTTTTGAGCTGCTAGGGCTATAGGTGCGTGTCACCACATCAGCTCATTTTTAATTTTTTTTTTTTTGAGACAGAGTCTCACTCTGTCACCAGGCTGGAGTGCAGTGGCATGATCTCGGCTCACTGCAACCTCCGCCTCTCAGCTTCAAGCGATTCTCCTGCCTCAGCCTTCCAAGTAGCTGGGACTACAGGCATGAGTCACCACGCCCAGCTAATTTTTGTATTTTTTTTTTAGTAGAGGCAGGGTTTCACCATGCTGGCCAGGGTGATCTCGATCTTTGGACCTCGTGATCTGCCCACCTCGGTCTCCCAAAGTCCTGGGATTACAGGTGTGAGCCACTGCACCCGGTCCATTTTTAATCTTTTGTAGAGACAAGGTCTTGCCATGTTGCCCAGACTGTCTCAAATTCCTGGCCTCAAGTGATCCTCCTTCCTCAGCCTCCCAAAGTGCTGGAATTACAGGCATGAGCCAGGGCAGCTACTTCTTAGCCATAACTCCACACTACCAAAGCAGTATCACTTCTTTTAGTGGATACTACCTTATGTGGTAGAGGTGACAATTATACCCATTTTACAGATGTGGAAACTAAGACCTAGAGAGTCTGACCCCTGGGTCACGGAGCTGGTACTTGGCAGAGCTGGGACTTGAACTCAGGACTCTGTGAGTTTAAATCTCTTACATTTAATCAGTATAATTCTAATTTTAGATAAACATTTGACTTCTTCAGCTTTAATATGCTTGGGAACAAAATTCTTCTCTTGATTTATCCAAGATGCCCCGATGCCCAAGCAGCATATCTCTGGAGGCCATGGCGTTGCATTCACGATGCCAGGCGGGGCTTTAGTCTTCAGCATTTCATCCACTTGTAGAAACGATTATCCCCAGAAAGTTGACCTGCATTTTGGGCTCCTGCCAGAAATCAAGGCATGGTACCATCTGTAAGAGATAAATAAATCAAAATATCATCAGCAGAGAAGTGTGTGCCATCTGCTGCCCCGTCAGTTGAACTGGCAGAGGCCTCCGGAGAATCCAAGGAAGTGCTTGCCAAGGCTCTGCCGCCAGCCCAGATAGCGAGGGGAGAAGCTTCACACAAGATCTGTTGGCATTTTTTCCCCTAGCTGAATTCCTTGAATCTAGCCAGCGAAGGTATATGAACTCTTGCCCTTGCCTAACAGTGAAAATCATTTCTCATTGGCTGAATTTGTTGGGGGACCAGGACCATTTCTCTTCTGCCCACCCAGCAAGTTGAAAGCACCCAGCTATAAAGAAAATTAACTGTGCACCTGCCAAAAAGCTTCGCTGCTTGTGGAATCTGGGTCTCAGAACCAGAGTCAAACTTTGAACCAGCCAGATTGGAGTCTACTTCGCTGGGCATGTCTGGAAGGCTGCTGGGTTCTCCTGCCACGTGTGGGGTCTCTGGAGGGCGTGTGGGACTTCCCTTAGAAGGAGGGAATTTTACTAGGACCTGCCTACTCTGTTAAGATGTACTACAGAGGAGTAGCCAGACCAAAGGCCCTGCGCCAAGCTGTCTTGATTGGAATCCTGGCTCCACCACTTACTGTGTGGTGTTAGACAAGTGATTCACTCCATCTCCCTCTGCCTCAGTTTCTTTTTTATTTTTCTTTCTTTCTTTCTTTCTTTTTTTTTTTTTTTTTTT
>NW_016107354.1:595917-606531 GCF_001604975.1 Cebus imitator
CTATTGCCTATGCTGGAGTGCAGTGGCCTGATCTCGGCTCACTGCTACCTCCGACTCCCAGGTTCAAGTGGTTCTTCTGCCTCAGCCTCCCAAGTAACTGGAATTACAGGCCCGTGCCATCGTGCCTGGCTAATTTTGCATTTTTAGTAGAGATAGTGTTTCACCGTGTTGGCCAGGCTGGTCTTGAACTCCTGAACTCAAGTGATCCGCTTGCCTCAGCCTCCCAAAGTGCTGGGATTACAGGTGTGAGCCACCGTGCCCAGCCAGCCTCAGTTTCTTCATCTGTAAAATGGGCACCGTCGTAGGAGCTGCCTCATAGGCTGTCGTGCAGATTCGCAACTGATGCACGTACAGCACTTAGAACACACGCTGGTGTGTGCGTGATGCGTGTCAGCACGTGTTAGTGGTTGGCTGACTTTGTGAAACTGGTGCTACTGCCTCTCTCTGTTGACCCTGCCTTCCCCACCTCTCCCCACCTCCTGACTCTGCGGAAGCCTCAGCAATACCATCTGGCAGGTTATGGAATTAAGTCACGATCCTCAGACCCAGCATCCGGGGATTCAGCCAAGGATGCTGGGCTCCTCTGTGACCCCCTCCTCCCATCTCACTGCCCACATCTCTGCTGCCAAACAAGACCTGGGCGCCCAGTGTCCATGCCAAGGGTAACTTGGCAGACTCTCAATGCTCTGCACACCTTCTGCCAGCATTGGGCATCTGCCTCTGGCCACCCCCCTTGATTTTGCCTGTGGCCCTGCCAGGTTCCCCTGACCTGCTCAGGCTGAAGTTGCAGAATTACAGCCTCCTGCTTCTGGCTTGGGAAGACGCCCGGGCTCTCCTTGGGAGGAGTGGCATGTGTCTCTAACTTAGGATCCAGGGAAGGAATTTTTTAAAAGTACTTATGTATGGAGCCAAGCACAGGGCAGACATTTTCACACACTCTCTTCCTTTTCAATTCTCTTTCTCTCTCTCTCTCTCTCTTTTTTTTTTGAGACAGAGTCTCACTCTGTCGCCCAGGCTGGAGTGCAATGGGATGATCTTGGTGGCTCACTGCAACCTCCACCTCCCAGGTTCAAGTGATTCTCTTGCCTCAGCCTCCTGAATAGCTGGGAATATAGGCACTTGCCATCACGCCTGGCTAATTTTTGTGTTTTTAGTAGAAACTGGGTTTCACCATGTTGGCCAGGCTGGTCTTGAACTCCTGACCTCAGTTGATCCACCCATGTCAGCCTCTCAAAGTGCTGGGATTACAGGCATGAGCCACCGCATCTAGACTTTCTTTTTAAAAAATGGAGTCTTGCTATGTTGTCTAGTCTGGACTCAAATGAGTCTCCTGCCTCAGCCTCCTTAGTAGTTGAAACTACCAGCATGAGCTACCATGCCTGGCTTGTTTGAATCCTTTCTGCAAGCGTAGAAGGAAGGTGCTCTGATTTCCATCTGGCAAGCAAAGAAAAGGCTTAGAGAGGTGAAGCCACTCACCTGAGATCACTTGGCTATGAGAGGCAGAGGATGGATTTGAACTCACGTCCTGTGGCTTTTGAACCTAGACACCTCCGTGTGCTGGAGCCTCCAGACCTGTGATGAGTGATGTTGAGGGTGTGAGTGTCAAAACATCGAGCCGATCCCTTTCCAGATGTTGCCTGAATTAAATCCTAACTGAAGACATCTTGTTTTATACCAATGACCTTATTTAGCCTTCCTGGCAACCCCAGGAGGCTGGAATAGTCAATCTCAATAGCAAACAACAACAAAAAAGAACCCAATCAAATAAATTAAAAAAAAAATATTTACTCCCAGTCCCACAGCTAGCAGGTGGCACAGTGGGAATTTTATTTATTTATTTATTTATTTATTTATTTATTTATTTATTGCGACAGAGTCTCACTCTGTCACCCAGTCCGGAATGCAGTGGCACCATTTGGCTCACTGCAGCCTCTGCCTCTGCCTCCTGGGTTCAAGCAATTCTCCTGCCTCAGCCTCCCAAGTAGCTGGGTTTACAGGTGCATGCCACCACGCCCGGCTAATTTTTGTATTTTTAGTAGAGATGGGGTTTCGCTGTGTTGGCCAGGCTGGTCTCGAACTCCTGACCTCATGATCCACCTGCCTTGGCCTCCCACGATGCTGGGATTACAGGCATGAGCCATCGCGCCCAGGCAGCACAGTGGGGATTTGAATTTGGATCTGTGTGAAGCCAGAGCCCAGCTTTTTGCTGGGGAGCACCCCCTGCCTGGCTTCCTGGTGACTCTGGTGCACCCCGCACCTCTCCTTTGCTTTCACACGGGAGCTTCTTTCTCAATTAGAGCAGACCTAGAGGAGGAGACTTGGGGTAGAATTCCTGGAATCAGGCCCGAGTGGTGAGCCAGAGTGAGGCAGCTGTGACCCAACCAGTTCTCTCTGCGGTGAATTCCTGGAAGCCTCATTTCTGCTGAGGGCCTGTGCCAGGCTTTCTGTTTCATGACAGTCTCGATGTGCCTGCTGACAAGCTCAAGCCACTGCACTGAGGGCAATATCTGAGTGATGCCTCCCTCCAACCTCAGCTCAGCCAGAGCCCCCGGAGACAGTGACTCAGAGGGGTTAGCAGTGAGGGGAAGTCAGGGCTCCTGGATTTTCTGTTTGCTTCTCATGCTGCAAAAAGCCAGCTGCCTTATAAGGTGAGGCCACAGGTTCTGGGAAGAAATGACCTTCCATTTGTCTTTTCTGAACAGGTGAACACACCCCTGAAAAACATATTTTAGGTCTAATTCTGAGATTTGTTTCAAAATAACCTCATGGTGGTAGGGACAGTGGGGTGTAGAGGTGACAAGACTGGCCTTGAGTTGACAGATATTGAAGCTGCGTTGGTGACATGGGGCTTTTTGTCCTAGTCTCTCTACTTTTGTAAAAGATGAACATTTCCCATAATAAATAAAATAAAATGTTTAGAAAAAGATATTTTGGAGATACCTGTTCTGGCCATGGAATGACTTCTGTAATGTGTCCTTGTCCCTTCTTTGTTTTTTTTTGAGGCAGGGTCTCACTCTGTTGCCCAACCTGGAGTGCAGTGGTGCGATCTTGGCTCACTGCAACTGCCACCTCCCAGATCCCAGCGATTCTCATGCCTCAGCCTCCTGAGTAGCTGGGACTGCAGGTGCACGCTGCCATGCCCAGCTATTTTTTTGTATTTTTAGTAGAGATGGGATTTGACCATGTTGATCTCGAACTCCTGACCTTAAGTGATCTGCCCATTTTGGCCTCCCAAAGTGCTGGGATTTCAGGCATGAGTCACCACACTTGTCCTGTCCTTGTTCCATTTCTGACCAAGTCAGTCCCCTGCATGATAACAGCCTTGGAAAAACAAAGACCTGAGGCCGGATCCTGATTCTGCCCCATAGTTGCCGTATAGCCTTGGGCAGGTCACTCCACCTCTGTGAGCCTTAGTTTTCTCATCTGTAAAATGGGAATGGATTCAGACCTCATGCCATTGCTGTGATGGACGCCAAGTCCTTTGCATGGGGCTTGTCCTGAACTCTCTTCCGGGTTGTAGGATCCTGGTTCTAAGGCAACGTGACGAACTCAAGCCTGGGGTGGGATCTGCTTCCCAAGGTTGGCTTAGCAGAGGGGCCAAGCGGTGCTCAGGGTAGCACAGAACAATATAATGAGTGATATTGCAATCAAACACTTGGGAAATTTACAGTGGGGCAAACGTTTCTTCCGGATAGAGCAAGTGGTTGGTGAACAAGGGAGGCTTCGTGGCGGGAGAGGGGGGTGGACATTTCAAGCTGGATCTCGAAGGAGGGGAATGGTTGAGACTTAGAAAAATGGAGAGAGAGATTAAGAGAGAAGCAAGAACAGAGACCCAGTGGTGGGAAAAGGCCAAGTGCAGATGTGACGGCTGAGGTGACCTCCTGATCTCCAAGTTCGCTGCTTTGTGGCAGGTGTGAGGCTCCATGTGGCTGCCCCATGGCTGCTGTTGAAGCCTCCAGCTCTTTCTCCGCTGGTGTAGACGTCCCTTTCTGTCTCTTCTGTCTTAGATGGCTCCCAAGATTCAATTTCTGTCTCACTGTGGCCACATCTTCTGGATTCTGCAGGGTAGCACCACACTCTGGCGGGATGCTTGAGAAAGATGATTTATGAAGTGCTATTCATTGCCTCATTCCACGATCATGTCAGCAGCACCGATCACTGCTCCAGGCTTTGAGGTTGCAATAGCAAACCAGACATACATGGTCACGAAGCTTCTAGTTGTTGCTGAAAATATGTGGCCTCCGTGTTGCAGAGATATTGTCTGGGCAGTATTATTACTATTATTTTTGAGATGGAGTTTCGCTCTTATCGCCCAGGCTGGAGTGGGATGGCATGATCTTGGCTCACTGTAGCCTCTGCCTTCAGGGTTCAAGCGATTCTCCTGCCTCAGCTTCCTGAGTAGCCAGGATTACAAGTGTGTGCCATCGTGCCTGGCTAATTTTTGTATTTTTAGTAGAGACAGAGTTTCATCATCTTGGCCAGGCCGGTCTCGAACTCCTGACCTCTGGTGATCTGTCCACCTCAGCCTCCCAAAGTGCTGAGATTATAGGCATGAGCCACCGCGCCCTGCCTGACTGGGCATTATTTAGAAGAGCCAGGGAACGTCATTTTTTTGGCAAGAGAATTACTGATATATACACTTTAACACGAGAACAGAAGCTCTGTGAGGGCAGGGATTTTGTCTGTGTGGTTTGCTGTTGTATCTCCAGCACCTAAAAGCAGGACTGGCACATAGTAGGTGCTTAATAAATGTTGACAGGATACAACTGTGTGAATATAAAACATTGACATTGGTAACTTAAGAAAAGTGCATACTTTTAGAGATGGAGATTAATTCAGACACCTTCAGATATCACTGCTTGACGTTGTGATTTTGATTCCTAAGATGGAGAGATAGAATATGAATTCTCAGCTGGGCACAGTAGCTCACACCTGTAATTCTAGCACTTTGGGAGGCCAAGGCAGGCAGATCACAAGGTCAGGAGTTTGAGACCAGCCTGGCCAATATGTCGAAACCCTGTCTCTACTAAAAATACAAAAATCAGCCAGGTGAGGTGGTAGGTACCTGTAGTCCCAGCTACTCAGGAGGCTGAGGCAGGAGGATCACTTGAACCTGGGAGGCGGAGGTTGCAGTGAGCCGAGATTGCACCACTGCACTCCAGCCTGGGTGACAGAGCACGGCTCCATCTCAAAAAAAAAAAAAAACAAAAAACGGATTTAGGGCATGCAACCTCCAACCTGGTCTAAACTGTGCTTAAGTCCACAGTGCTCACAGAACTACTGTAAATAGATCCCAAAGTAGAGGAAAGGTTCCTTGCACATCCTGTAGAGGACACAGGAACTAAACAAGTCAACAGATACATACCCAGGACAATTTCAGAGCATGATGGTGGTCTCACAATGGAAGAAAAGCAACACAGGTGCAGGCATGAGCGTGATGGGGTGAGGAGGGGGTGAGGACCACCTTAGGTAGGGCAGCGTGCCAACTCTTCTCCATCCACCCATCCACGTCCATTCCCTATCCTTCTCTGTGCCCTAGGAACTGCCTGGACTCTGTGCCTATTGGTTTTGGTCAACAGGAGGAATCTACAGGGAATCAAGAGGGCAGAAGGAGAGAAAGATTAGGGCATTCCCTTCTCTCTCATCTTGTTCTCTCCCTGTTGAGGTTTTGACATTGACTACATTTCTCTAAGGAGCGGCTCTCAAAGTGTGGTTCCCAGACCGGCAGCATCAGCATCTCCTGGGAACTCGTTAGAAATACCGGTTCTGAAGTCCCCACCCAGAGATGCTTAAGTTCTGATGCTGAGGCTTGCTAGGTTCGACTTCAGCTCCTGGCAGCAGCTCCTCCTCTATGGCTTCACCTCTTCCAGGCTCCTTCCCCTCCCCTGCCCTATCAGATCTGGGTTTCCCATGGTTACCAGCCCCTCAAGCCTGTCCACATCTCTACAAATAATTTTTTCACTCCTCGGTCTTCAATGAGCCCCTTGGAGGTGCCATCAGTTTCCTGCAGGGACCCTGACTGCCCAGATGGCTACCATGTCAGTTCATCCCCATCTAGACAGGACACACCCTCTCCCGGTCACCCAGTCCCCAAAGGCACGCCTCAGTCATTGCTGGTCATCGAGATAGCTTGAGTTGGTGACCTTGAGTTGAGGCTGGGATTTCAGTTCTGTCTGTGTGCCCTATGGTGCGCAGTGGTGAGGGGAATCACAAAGGAGACTTCCCTTTAGGCTGTGGTGGGTATGAACATGCTCTCTCGCTTCTTCTAGCCAAGGAATCCCCTATTAATGTATTCCTCTAGACCCGCTAGGATAGAACTCTGGGCTTCTACTCCCAGGGATTGCCAGAAATTTCATCTCCAGTTTTTGAGATTTCCTGTTAGCCCTGGGTTGTATGAAGTTTTCAGATCATTTGACAGAACACTCTGATCTTTCCCTACCCTTCCCCTCCCCATGGCTGGTGGTTTTCTGGCCCCATGGGCGCCATGGGACCCTCACTGGGTGCAAAATTTTGGCTGCGCTAATAACCTCTGACCCCAAAGTCCAGCTTTCCCTTGACGTTTAGCCTTCAAGAAAAACATCTTTCAGGGTGCTGTGGATCCCCAAACATCTTCTCCCCTTGGAATCTGCTGGCTCCCCTTTCCTTCTGCATGAATTCCCTCTGCTGTCCCCTCCCTGAAGCAGGAAGACATCACTCTCCTCTGGGAATACAAGGGGCATTTAAGGCATCTCCTTCCTGGGGCAGGAGATGCCAGCTCCATTCACCTTGGCTATCTTAGCAACTCAAAGGGAATCAGATGGGGAGGGGGTAGCGGGAGAAAGGGCATCTTCAAGAGGCAAAAATGAGGCTGTTTTCAGGCAACGTCGACGGGCATGGAGGAGACAATGGAAGGCACAGGGCCGTGACCCAGCAGGGGCCCACCAAGTTGTCCAGAGCATTCCTGCAGCTGCCGCAGGCATCCTGGACTCCTGTCTCCTGAGCTGTCCCAGCCATACCTCCTGGTGGCTGACAATAAGCCCTTACCAACTTCCCTTTAATATGCATTATAGGAACACCAACATTGGTGATCTTCATGTTTTATAGGTAGGGAAACTGAGGCATCAAAGGTTCATGTTGATGTTACACATGAAGTAAGTGATGGAGCCAGGCTGCTCCCAGCGGGGAGCTCGGCCATGACCCTCGGCCATGTGCTCATCTCTGTTGGTACCTGTGTGTCACTCCTGTCTCCCACAGTTAGGCTGCAGAGGACTGTGTCTCATGTTTTCTCTGACCCCCATGTAGGTGAGAGTGGTGATGACAAAAGCCATCTCTTAAGTACCTACTCTTTTTTTCTTTTTGAGACAGAGTCTCCCTCTGTCGCCCAGGCTGAGTGCAGTGGCACAATCTTGGCTCACTGCAACCTCTGCCTCCAGGGTTCCAGTGATTCTCCTGCCTCAACCTTCTGAGTAAATGGGATTATAGCCGCCACCATGCCTGGCTAAGTTTTGCCTTTTTAGTAGAGATGGGGTTTCACCACGTTGGCCAGGCTGGTCTTGAATTCCTGACCTCAGATGACCTGCCCATCTTGGCTTCCCAAAGTGCTGGGATTACAGATGTGAGCCACCGCACCCAGCCCTAGGCACCCACCCTTTTCCAGGCACTGCATCTAAGCTCTTTGCCCATGTCGAGTCTTCACAAGACCCCTACAGGTGCTGTGCCTATTTCACCAACAAGGAAATAAAGGCACAGAAAGATGGGACTCATATGTCAGGAGATGACAGAGCCAGCATTTGCACCCAGCTCTGCTGATTCCAGAGCTCAGACCCCTGACCACTGAGCTCTTCTGCCCCATTAATGCAGTCCCCCGAAGGAGTGCCATTGTATGAGCCGTCGCTAACATGACTCACTGTTGTTTTTCTATTGTTGAAAGGATATTTTTAATAAGTCAGATTGGAGTGTGAGTCTTACCCTGAGTGCACATTAAAATCACCTGGGACCTTTTAAAACTCTACTGATATATGGGCCCCACCCTGACCAATTAAATCAGAATCTCTGTGAGTGGGGTCTGGGATTCACGTTTCCAGGGTTGAGAACCATTTAATTTGGTTGACCTAATAGGATTTTTCCCAGCTTTCAAGTTCTGTGGTTCACGAAAGGTATGCTGCCATCAGGTGGCGGTAACATGCCACAGCTCTACCATCTAATTGTCAAGCCTCAGTCTGAAGTGCCTGTGATTAAGAGCTAAGTGCACCTGTCTTAGGTTTTATGCCCAAAATAAATCCCTTAACTAAACATATAAACTTACTTGCCATTGATTTTGATATTTTATGGGTCACTTCTAAAAGCGACAAGCCAATATGGTGCCATTTAATACCTTGCTCATTAATCCTTAGCTAATCTTTATCACAGAGCCTAGGGATTTGGAGGAAACACATCTCTTCTGTGTGTGAATTTCAGCTGTTAGACTTCTGGCCATGGAAGTATCCTGTCTTCCTCATGTCATTTCTATGACTTTTCCTTAAACCTCAGCTTTGACCTGCCTGGGCAGCATGGGCTAAATTAATCGCTGCTTAAACATCTTCTGTTTAGCCTTGTCCATGTAGCAGAAATAGAAGTGTGAGAGCCATTTATTTTAGCCCCTCATGGATCTTCTCTGTTTCCACGGAGGTATATTCTCAGGGGATTTCTTTCAGGACCCCGCCCCCCACCGAGCTGCCCATGGTGGGAACATCCGGTTCTAGTAGGAAATCCTGACATAGCAATGGGAGCAGAGAGCTGGGAAGATTGTGGGGTGTGAAGTTTGGAGTCTACAGACCTGGGTTGGGTCTTGCTCCACTTCTTCCTTGCTGTGTGGTCTTAGGCAAGTCACTGAACGTTCAGACCCTCAGTTTGCTTGTCTTTGAAAATGGAGATTCTCATTGAAGTTTGTTGTGGGACCAAAGAGAAGGCAAATATCCTTTCATGATAAAGCCAATCAACAAACTAGAAATGGAATGAAATTTCCTCAACCTGACAAAGGGCATATATATAAAAAAAAACCCACAGCTAACCACAATTTTTATGGTACAAAAATGAATGCATCCACTCCAAGATCAGGGACAAGATGAGGATGTCCACTCTTACCACTTCCATTTAATATTATATTGGAGGTTTTAGCCAAAGCAGTTAGGTAAGAAAAAGAAATAAAAGAGACCAAGATTGGAAAGGAAGAAGTAAAGTGATCTCTATTTGCAGATGACATGATTCTGTATATAGCAAGTTCTAAGAATCCACTAAAACTATTAGCATTAATCAATGAGCTCAGCAAGATTACAGTTTACAAATCAATATACAGTTTTTAATTATATTTCCGTATACTGGCAATGAACAATCTAAAAATGAAATTTAGAAAAAAATTCCACTCATAATAGCATCAAAAATAATAAAATATTTAGTAATAAATTTAACAAAATAAGTGTGAAACCTATATTCTGAAAACTACAAAACATTGTTGAAAGAAATTTGAATCTATCTAAGTAAACGGAAAGACATCCCATGTTCATGGATTTGAAGATTTAATATTTTAAGATAGCAACATTTCCCAAATTGGTTCCTACAGATTCAAGTTGTTCCCCTTTCAAAATTCCAACTTGCTTTTTTGAATACATTCACACAGTGATCCTAAAATTCATATGAAATGCAAGAGACCCAGAATAGACAAAATCATCTTTAAAAAAAGGCCAAAGTTGAAGAACCCACACTTCCCAATTTCAAAACTTACTTCAAAGCTATAGTAATCAAGGCAGTGCAGTACTGGTATAAGGAGAGACATATAGATTAATGGAATAGAACTGAGAGTATAAAATAAACCCTTGCACTTATAGTCAATTAATTTTTGGCAAGGGTTCCAAGATAATTCAATGGAGAAAGAATAGTTTTTCAACAAATGCTTCTGAGACAACTGGATATCCATGTGCAAATGAATAAAGCTGGACCCCTTTTATACACCATACACATAAATCAACTCTAAATGGATAACATACATAAATAGAAGAGTTAAAATTACAAAAGTCTTAGGAGAGAGAATAAGAGTGAATCTTCATGATCTTGGACTAAGCAAAGCCTTCTTAGATATGACACTAGTCCAGGTGTGGTGGTTCATACCTGTAATCTCAGCATTTTAGGAGGCTGAGGCAGGAGGATCACTTGAGCCCAATAGTTCAAGATAGCCTGGGCAACATAGTGAGACCCCATCTCTATTTTTAAATTAACAACAACAGCAAAAGATATGACAACAAAAGCACAAGCAACAAAAGAAAAATAGATAAATTGAGAATCATTAAAACTAAAAACTTTTCTGCTTCAAAGGATGTCATCAAGAAAGTGAAAAGCCACACAGTGAGAGAAAATATTTACAAGTCAGGTATCTGATAAGGGACTTGCATGCAGAATATATAAAGAGCTCACCACCCATAATAAAAGGACAGATGACACAATTAAAAAATGGGCAAATGGTCTGAGAAGATATTTCTGCAGAGAAGATATAGAAATGGCCAATCAGTGCATGAAAAGATGCTAAACATCATTAGTCATTAAGAAATTGCAAATTAAAACCACAATGAGATTCCGCATGGCACTGGCATGGATGCTTCTCAT
>NW_016107354.1:606559-616700 GCF_001604975.1 Cebus imitator
AAGTGTTGGTGAAGATGTGGAGAACCTGGAACCCTCATATGTTGCTGATGGGACCATAGAATGGTGCATATGCTTTGGAAAAAATTGTAGCAGTTTCTCAGAATGTTAAACATAGAGTTATCATATGACTCAGCAATTCTATTCCTGGGTATAGACTCAAGAGAAACAAAAACTTGTCCACCCAAAAATTTGAACATGAATGTTCATAAATAACCAACATATGGAAACAAATTGAAACGTCCATTTTCTGATGAGTGGATAAATAAATGTGGTATATCCACATAACATAATATTATTCTGTGATATAAAGAAATGCATTACTAACATAGGCTGCAAAGGTGGTTGGTCCTTAAACACATTATTCTAAGTAAAAGAGGGCAGTCACAAAATATTCTTGTATGATTGTATTGGATGATCATATCATTCCATTTGTATGATCACATTGTGTGTATTCTGATTCCGTTTATATGAATCATGTAATCTTGTATGATTCCATTTACATGAAATGCCCAGACTAGGTGAATCTATAGAGACACAAAATCGATGAGCTCTTGCCTAGGGCTGGAAGGGCTAGGGAAAATGAGTGGCTGCTAACAGATATGAGTTTCTTTTCAGGGTGATGAAAATATTTTAAAATTGATTGTAGTGATGGTCACACAGCCCTGTGAATACACTAACAGTATACTAAAAACCACTGAATTGTACACTATATTTTATTTATTTATTTATTTCTTATTTCTTATTTATTTATTTTGAGACTGAGTCTCACCCTATCACCCAGGCTGGAGCGCAGTGGCGTGATCTCGGCTCACTGCAATCTCTGCCTCCTGGGTTCAAGTGATCCTCCTGCCTCAGCCTCCTGAGTAGCTGGGATTACAGGTGTGTGCCACCATGCCCAGCTAATTTTTGTATTTTTAGTAGAGATGGGGTTTCTCATATTGGCCAGGCTGGTTGGTCTTGAACTCCCGACCTCAAGTGATCTACCCACCTTGGCCACCCAAAGTGTTGGGATTACAGGCATGAGCCACCATGCCCAGCCGAATTGCATACTTTAAACGTATGAATTGCATAGCATGTGAATTGTATCTCAATAAAATTGTTAAAGAAAAGCCAAAATCCCTGGCACATAAATGTTAAATATTATTGAGTGTCCAGTTGTTGATGAGAGCTGGGATCTTGCTGCAGGAGGCCGGCATCTTCCTCAGGCTCAGGAGGCACAGAGCAGAGGACCCAGAATACTTCAATAAAAATCTTGGGCCCATGAAAATGTTTTAGGGCCATGAAAATTCTACAGGCCTATGAAAATGTTTTAGGGCCAGGCCTGGTGGATCGTGCCTGTCATCCTAGCACTTTGGGAGGCTGAGGCAGGAGAATTGCTTGAGCTCAGGAATCTGAGAACAGCCTGGGCGACAGAGTGAGATCCCATCTCTACAAAAAAATTTTTTTAAAACTAGCCAGATGTGATGGTGTGTGCCTGTGGTTTCAGCTACTCAGGAGGTTGAGGCAGGAGGATCACTTGAACCCAGGAGTTCGAGGCTGCAGTGAGCTATGATTGAGCCACCGCACTCCAGCCCGGGCAACAGAGCAAGACTTCTCTCTAAAAATAAAAATAAATAAATAAACAAAAAACAAAGAAAATTAATTTATTTTAAAATCAGATGAAAATATAAACTTTTAGGTGAACAAAATGCTTAATGCTTAACATATTCATCTTTATGCCAATGTGGTGTGGTTATAAAATAGAATTCTTCTTATTTTTTAATTTTTATTTTTGAGATGGAGTTCTGCTCTGTTACCCAGGCTGGAGTGCAATGGCATGATTTCGGCTCACTGCAACCTCTGCCTCCCAGGTTCAAGCGATTCTCCTGCCTCAGCTTCCTGAGTAGCTGAGACTACAGATGCCTGCCATCACACCCAGCTAATTTTTGTGTTTTTAGTAGAGACGGGGTTTCATCGTGTTGATCAGGCTGGTCTCGAACTGCTGACCTCGTGATCTGCCTGCCTTAGCCACCCAAAGTGCTGGGATTACAGGCGTGAGCCACCATGCCCAGCCTCTTATTGTGTTTTTAAGTTTAAGAAGGGCTTCTAATAGGTAAAAGTTTGCAAGGCCAGCCAATATTTTAATGCGGCGTTGGGTGTTGGTCTGAATTTGGCCATTACATCTCCTCCATTCCAGCAATATGACATTACAGAAAGTTTAAAACAATTCATCCAAAATCCATCCACTCAAAACAACACTTTTTATTTTATTTATTTGAGAGGAGTCTCACTCTGTCACCCAGGCTGGAGTGCAGTGTCATGATCTCAGCTCACTGCAACCTCTGCCTTCCAGGTTCAAGTGATTCTCCTGCCTCAGTCTCCCAAATAACTGAGACTACAGGCACGTGCCACCATGCCTGGCTAATTTTTGTATTTTAAAATCAGAGATGGGGTTTTTCCATGTTGGCCAGGCTGGTCTCGAACTCTTGGGCTCAAGTGATCCTCGCCTCTCGGCCTCCAAAAGTGCTGGGATTATAGGCATGAGCCACCGCGGCAGGCCAACACTTTTTTTCTTTAATCCTCCCTTCTAGTTCTTGGCTGTCAGCAAACATCTCTTTCAGTGGGTTATACTCTCAGCATCTCTAACATGCTGTGTGGCCCAGGCTGGTCCCTCAGCTGCCCTGGGCCTTATCATCTTTGTCTGCAATGGAAGACATGAGTCCTCCATCTCAGTACAAAGCACGGTGGGTGAAGCCAGAATGCTGGAACCACAGAGCAGGATTCACCCATGTGTGGCTTCATGATTCTTCAGGAGTGACATAAATAAGAGAGGAGGCACCTCCTTGACTCGACACTAAAGATCCTTTGTGATCTGACCCCTGCCATCCTTCTCAGACTCATCTCCCAGCACTGCCTCCGTCTCTGCCTTTGCCTGATATGGGGCTGGCAGGAGGTTCAGGAGCCCAAAGGGGCTTCAAGAGACCTTCTCGGAGAGCTTAGGAAGCTCTGAGCAGACAAATGAGTTGAGAATGCTGAAAGCTTCTAGATCGTTTTCACTCTTCAACCCACATTGGTTCCGTTTTGACCCAATCTGTCTTTGTTGGGACCAATGGTAACATCCTGAAGCCAGGGGCTGCAAACTCATCCTAAAGTTCATCCAATCTAGCATCGCAGGGGGCCATCTGGGTGGTTCGGGCGAGGCTGGGGCAGAGCAGTGGTGGGTGTGGGGACTGTGGCAAACCTGAGAGCTTGCAGGTGCCTTATCTGAAGGAGGCACAGCTGCCCGGCTCCATGTGATCGCTGCTGTGTGGGGTTGTGGGCTCAGCACAGCCAGACCTTCTGATTCTTTTTTTTTTGTTTTTTGAGACGGAGACTCCCTCTGTTGCCCAGGCTGGAGTACAGTGGTGTGATCTTGGGTTCAAGTGATACTCCTGCCCTAGCCTCCTGAGTAGCTGGGATTACAGGCGTGTGCCGCCATGCCTGGCTAATTTTTTTATTTTTAGTAGAGACGGGGTTTCACCGTGTTGGCCAGGCTGGTCTCGATCTCTTGACCTTATGATCCGCCTGCCTCGGCCTCCCAAAGCGTGAGCCACCACACCCGGCCCAAAATATAATTTTAAAATGATTTTTAAATTAAATTAAATTTTATTTAAATTTAAATTTTTTGGCAGGATGCAGTGGCTCATGCCTGTAATCCCAGCACTTTGGAAGGCCGAGGTGGATCACTTGAGGTTGGGAGTTTGACACCAGCCTGGCCAACATGGAGAAACCCCATCTCTACTAAAAATACAAAAATGAGCATGGTGGTGGGTTCCTGTAATCCCACCTACTCAGGAGGCTGGGGCAGGAGAATTGCTTGAACTCAGGAGGTGGAGGTTGCAGTGAGCCAGGATTGCACTCTAACCTGGGCGACAGAGTGAGACTTTGTCTCAAATACAGTACAATACGATACAATACAATACAATATTTAAGTTTTGTGGATACACAGTAGGTGTATATATTTATGGGGTACATGAGATGTTTTGACACAGGCAAACAATCCAATTACACTCTTTTAGCTATTTAAAAACGTATGGTTATTATTGGCCACAGTGCCCTGTTGTGCTAGTGAACAGTAGGTCTTATTCATTCTTTCTGGGTTTTTTTGTACCTATTAAGCATCCCCACTGCCCCCTCAGTCCCCTACTACCCTTCCCAGCCTCTGATAACCAGCCTTCTACTCTCTCTGTCTGTGAATTCAATTGATTTGTTTTTTAGATCCCACAAATAAGTGAGAACATGCAAAGTTTGTCTTTCTGTGCCTGGCTTCTTTCACTTAACATAATGACTTCCAGTTCCATCCCTGCTGTTGCAGATGACAGCATCTCATTCTTCCATGGCTGAATGGTACTTCATTGTGTACATGCCCCACTCTTTATCCATTCATCTGTTGTTGATGGCTAGGATGCTTCCAAACCTTGGCTCTTGTGGATAGTGCTGCAATAAATATCACAATTTTTAATTAATTAATCAATTTTTATTTAGGAAGGGGCTCATCAAGACAAAATGGCCCAAGGCCCTCCGGTGCCTCACTGTGGCTGTGGATGCTGATCTGGACATTACATTTCCTTCTAGCCTTTGCGGAAACAATGTAACATTCAACAAAGTTTAAAGCAATTTGTTCAAAATCCATCCACTCTAGCAGGCTGCTTTCTTTTCTTTCTTTAAAATCCTCCCTTCCAGTTCTTGGTGGTCAGCACATTCTCTTTCTGTGAGTTACCATCTCAGTGCCACTAACTTGTACCTGAGACTCACACACGCAAAGGCAGACTCAGAGGGTGACCACGGGCCCCATAGAAAACCCAGGTGCTGTGAGAGTCACAACTGCAGGAGTATATTCCAGGCAGGGAACAGCATGTGCAAAGCCATGGCGGGAGTCACAACAGCAGGAGTATGTTCCCGGCAGGGAACAGCATGTGCAAAGCCACAGCGGGAGTCACAATAGCAGGAGTATGTTCCCGGCAGGGAACAGCATGTGCAAAGCCACAGCGGGAGGCTGCACAGGGGTGAAGAAGGAACGGGGGCAGTGGGAGAGGGGAGCAGGTGGACAGGCCCATCATGGCCTGTTTTGAGTCCACATAGGGGAATTTGAACTTTCTCCTTTGGGAAATCATCAGAGAGTTTCAAACAGGAGTAAGCTGTGTGTGTGTGTGCGTGTGTTGAGCGTGATCAGAGCTGTGTTTTGCAAAGATCCCTCCAGCCATAGCATGGAGAACGAATTGGAGAGGGGCCAGAGTGGAGGCCTGGGGAGGCCAGTGAGGAGGAGCGTGGATTCCAGAGGGAGGCTGTGGAAAGGGACCCAGTTGCTATTGTGGAGGTGGAAGAAATGGGCCTGGATGGATGGGGTCAGGCGGTGGGAGAGTTGGTGGTTTTGCCATCCACATTTCTGGGATGTTGGGCTTCTAGGAATGAGGGCTGGAGAAAGAGGCCACTGGGCTTGCGTCAGAGACACTGGCTTGCTTCAGGGCTCATGGGACAGGGGCAGGCAAACTTTGGGAGTCCATGTACCCTTTCGCATTCTGAAAACCTTTCTCTTCTTTTCAAAGGTGAAAAATGCCGCAGCTTCATTGACCTGGCCCCAGCGTCGGAGAAAGGTGAGTGTGGCCCCAGCTCAGCTGTGGCAGCTCTGCCCTCTCTGGGGACATCTTTCCTGCCTTGGTGCTCCCCAAAGCCCTATGATAGTGCCTCCTTCAGCACCTCTGGACAGCAGGGCCCTGGAAGCCAGATCCCCTGTTGCAAAGCCCTGAGTGTCTTGAGCTCTCAGTAGAGTGGGAGAGGCTGGTGGAGGGGACTGTCTGTCCTCCCGGTCTGATGGAGCAGCCCTCAGCGTCACCACCCTTCCATTCCTTCCAGTGCACTCTGGGACTGACTGTGGGAGGGATGGTGGGAGTGTGGACATTTGGTTCAGGCAAGATGGGTGTTGGAGTTTGCCTCCGGCTGTAGGATTGGACCTTGGGGGAGGGAAGGTACCTGGCCTCTGTCATGGCACAGGTGTGGGGAGAGCCAGTCAGACTGGATGATGCCATGCAGAGAGGGCTCACTGCTGTTCAGTGCCCGACAGCAGAGGCTCTGAGCCCACAGAGATGTTCAGAGCTGTGTAAGGCAGTGACTGGCTTATCAAGGGCAGGCCGCAGCTTGAGTGGAGGGATAGCAGTCAGGATTAGGTCTAGCTGCAAGTAATAGTGACCCCAAAGAACTGATTTCAATGGAGAAATTTATCTCCTTTATAAAAGTTTGAAAGTAGGCAATCCAAGGTGGCTCTGCTCCATGAAGTCCTCAGGATCCTGGCCCCTGCCGCCCTCTCTGTTGTCCCACAACCTTTCTCTTTATAGTCTAAGATGGCTGCCAGAGCACCAGCTATTGCATCTGCATTCCAGGCAGCAGGATGCAGGAAGGGCAAACTCTAAGGTTCCCAGAAGTAACCCCACAACACCTGCATATATCTCCTTGACCAGAACTAGTTACATGGTCACACCCAGCTGGAAGGGAGGCCGGGAAGTGTGATCTTTATCCTGGGCAATGCTGTGCCTAGCTGGAAGTGAGGGGTTTTGTTATTATGGAAGAACAAGAGAATGGACACTGGAGGAGAGCCTGCCACAAGGACATGGGGGAGCATGGCTGCCTCCCCACCTGCCTACCCCCTGCCACCCAAGAGAAAGGCTGCCAAGAGAGGAACATGGATGCATGTCTCCTCAGGTAGCCTGGAGATCAGGAGAGGGCTCCGGGCTTAGAAGTCAGGGGAGGGGAAACTGAAGCAGAAGGGCACCATATGTCATGGAGGCTGTTTTGCAGACACCATCTTCCTGGACTGCTCCAGTCAAGTGGCAGCTGGTGAGGTTGAGGGGCAAGAGACATGGAACCCACGGGGCCCTCAGTTCCCAGAAAGTGACAAGGACTCCCCCACCCAGCATGCTCTTGGTAGTCAGGACTGCCTCCTCCGTTTCCTTGATGTCCCCACGGCTGTGTCCTGTTTAATGACCACATGTGGCCATCTCCAAAGCATTTGGCTGGGGTGCTCAAGCCACAGCTTCCAAGTTGAAATCACCGGGAAACACGATGATGCGGCCATGCCGTGGCTGAGATGTGTTGAGCAGTTACTATGTGCCGGATACAGGGGCAAACACATTACAAGCGTCAACTGAGAAACCTCCGCACCACCCCGTGAGGAAGGGGCTGTCCATCTCACTCGCACCTGACAGATGAGGAAACCAAGGCTTAAGGAGATTAAGTCACTGAAGTCTCACATCTCATGAGGGGCAGAGCCGGGTGAAATCCAGGCCTGTGCTTGACACCTCTCCGTTGTCGGCAGCCCTCTGGGATGTACATCCCATAATTCCCAAGGCCTTGGAGCTCTGGGTCAACTTTGCTCCAAAGCTGGCTTCCAGGAAGCGGGGCCTGTGTGTGTGCACATGTGTGTGCGCATGTGCCACAGGTGAGGGTGAGGGTGCGTGTGCATGAGTGACTGCTCCTATGAGTGTGTGTGCGTGCCTGTGGATGAGCAGGGTGAGCGTGTGTGAACACGGGCATGAGGTGTACACATGCGCACACAGAGTGCAGGTGCCTCGTGTGCCCATGTGTGCCTAGGGTGCGCACACACGGGTTGTGTGCTGGTAAGAGTGCATGTGTGGACGTGAGCACGTGTGTGTGTGCGTGTCTGTGTATGGTGGCAGGTGGGTGGCCTGTGACCCTCCCAGAAAGCGTCAGGTCTTTATTTTGCTTCTTTTATAAGAGCCCCAGAGAGGCTGTATCTTTGTGTTTTACTGGCCTTGTGGTTTTACTTTTAAGGTTTGGCAGCCACACTGAGAACCTTCTGGCTGTGTATATAAAAATGTTTACAAGGAGGCTGAATGGGCTGGGTTTGCCACTGAGGGGCTGAGCGATTTTCATGTACTCGCTGTCTCTCAAACACTGTAGCTCTGGCTTGGGATCGGCAGGGTTTGGTCCAAGGCAGCCCGTGCGGCCTCTCCCCATATATCCGGGTCCAGCCCTTCCAGTAGACAGCCACAGTGATGTGGCGCCCTCAGACCCATCCATTTTCGCCCTGCGCACACAGCACAGCTTCTCTATTTCACAGAGGAGCCTGAGGGCAGCGAGATGACGGACTTGTTCCCAGCCACACTGGGAGTGGGGGGTTGGATGTCTGCACCCAGCTGTGTTCTCACCCAAGGGATACTCTTTTCCCATGTTATGGCTCCTGCACCGGCTCCCTCTGGGACCCCCTTTCTGGTCCGCCACATAGGATAATCATGACACTGTCACTGACTGGCCTTCATATAGTACTGACTGTGTGGCAGGTGCATCTGAGAACTTTGCACACATTGGCTCCTGTAATCCCCATTTTACAGGTGAGGAAACTGAGGTGCGGGGCAATCATACAGCTGGGAAGTGGGGGAACTGGAGTTTGAACCTGAACAGGCTGGCTCTTAAATGCCTGGTTCTCCTGCTGAAAAGCTGAGGGCTTCTGAGGCCTGGGGGATACCCATCCCCCTTCATCAGCTGAGGTCCAGTGAGTGCTTCCTCTCCTGCCTCCAGCTCCTCCCACCTGGCAGACTGCGGGCACCTTTTCAAGATTTCAAGGCCCTTCTCAAATGCTACTTCCTCATTCCCGTTTTCTCCAGCACCCTCTTGTCCCTGCTTACCTGTCTTCTCCCTCCTGGCAAAATATTTGCCCGTCATCAGCTTCTTAACACCGCATCACACATTTTTCTTTGTTTCCCCGACTATTCTAGTTTTGTGTTTTTACGTGGGAAATGTCTTTTTTGTTTTATGCTAGCTTAAGCTACAGCCATTTCTTGTCTTTCTTTTTAAGGCGTCCTTTGTCTCTTAAAGCCTCAGTCATTTATTCACTAGGGCAAGAGTCTCCTACCAAATAATTGTGACCCACAGGATGATCTTAAAACCTGGTGCATTCATTGGTCAGTGAGACCCACAACAGTGTTATGTAATGAACCATCACACAACTCAGTAGCTTTCACGAAGTTCTTTTTTTTGGCTCACATGTCTGTGGGTTTTCTTGGGTTTAGGTAGTGTAGAAAGGCTTGGTTCCAGCATATAGGCTGGGCTCACCCTGCCCCACTTCTGTCTGTTCAGGTAGAGAGGATAGCCTGCTAAAGAGCCTGGCTGAAATGCATGTCAATACATGGTAGTCCATGTTGCATTGCTGTAAGTACCTGAGGCTGGGTAAGTGATAAATGAAGAGGTTTATTTGGCTCACAGTTCTTGCAGGCTGTACGAGCATGGCGCCAGCACCTGCTTGGCTTCTGGTGAGGCTTCAGGAAGTTTTTACTCATGGTGAAAGATGGAGGGGGAGCGGGCATGTCACATGCGAGAGAGAGAGTGAGAAAGAGAGGGGAGGAGGTGGCAGGCTCTTTTAAACAAGCTTGGTGGAGTTTTTACGTGGTAATGACAGAAGTGCAAGATGGGGAACCAATTGCACAAGCATATTTTAAACCTTTGTTTGGATCATATCCACCAACATACCGTTCATTGGCCACACAGCCAGTCCCATGGCCAAGTCCAGTATCAATGGGGCAAGACGTATACTGCTCACATGGAGATGTGGGTGGAATGTTTGGAGTGAGTGTTTGCTGATCAGTAATTTAAGTGACCACACCTGGACCTGACCACAGGTCTCAAGGATGGCTGGCTGTGGAACAAGCCTGGCTGGATTTCTGGTCATGAGTGTGAGACTCATTAATGTGCTTGTCAAGGTCTCCTCTGGTCATTGTCAGGATCTTTATTTCTCCCAAAGTGACCTAAATATTTGAATATTTATTTATTTTTTTATTTCTTTTTCTTTTTTTTTAAATTGTATATGTCCAATGTCCACTCGGAAAGTATTTATTTATAAACTGGCTAGCATCAGACTGCTAAATGGTCTATTACTTCTTCCTGCTCTGAGATCAAAGAACTATTTTATGTGCACAGCCTTTGGCCAACTTGCTTGTTAAAAATACTTAACTATTAATTATCATGAAAACTTCCAGATTAGCCAGCTAACATTAAACTTTCTGGTTTCAAAAGGAAACTGTTCATCCTTTTTGGAAGTTATTGGCAAACATGTAAATGTTCTCCCAATGTCTTCAAAGACAACTGGCTAATCATGATAACCCTCCCTCCTTTT
>NW_016107354.1:618100-625304 GCF_001604975.1 Cebus imitator
AGGCTGGAGTGCAATGGTGTGATCTCAGCTCACTGCAACCTCCGCCTCCCGGGTTCAAGTGATTCTCCTGCCTCAGCCTCCTGAGTAGCTGGGATTACAGGCATGCGCCACCACGTCCAGTTAATTTTGTATTTTTAGTAGAGATGGAGTTTCTCCATGTTGGTCAGGCTGGTCTTGAATTCCCAACCTCAGGTAATCTGCCCATCTCGGCCTCCCAAAGTGCTGGGATTACAGGCATGAGCTACCGTGCCTGGCTGATGCTCATGTTTAAGAGTGCGGTGCATACACTCTATTTTGAAGCTCGAGGTGCAGTGGAGATGGGGAGAATATTGGCCAATCATCTGGGTTATAAACCCCTCATCCAAAAGTTCATCTGGGCCAGGCATGGTGGCTAATGTCTGTGATCCTGGCACTTTGGGAAGCTGAGGCAGGAGGATTGCTTGAGGCTAGGAGTTCCAGACCAGCCTGGGCAACATAGCGAGACCCTCATCTCTACAAACAATTTAAAAATAAAATTAGCCGGACAAGGTGGTATGCACCTGCAGTGTGAGCTACTCAGAAGGCTGAAGTGGGAGAATCGCTTGAGCTGGTGGGGGTCAAGGTTGCAGTGAGCTAGGATTGCACTACTGCACTCCAGCCTGGGTGACAGAGCAAGTCCCTGTTGCAAAAACAAGATGAAACAAAACGAAAAGTTCATCTGGTCCACCCATACCCACTGTCACTAGGCTTTTCCTCTTGCACTGATCAGCTTCCCAAAGAGGAACCCTCCCATGGCCAGTGTTTTAATAAACTCAGCCACCAGCATTCTGGGAATCAAATAGGGAGTGGGGGCCTGGGGGGCATCTCAGGGGCACATATGTAGACTTTCAGTTAATTCTTGGTTTTCAGTATGAAGCTCAGCTGGGCCTGGTGCCTCTATTCCAAGGATTTTCTGAAGTTTCCTCTGTGGCTTCCTCCATGCAGGGAGTCAATTCCCGGCCTTCTCTGATCTGCTAAGTCATTAACCACCTAGCCATGAAATTTCTAGCTTTTAAAATGTTGCTGCCATCTTTTTTTCCTGCTATCTCCTCTCACATCCTCTTTGTTCTGAGGATTTATGACTTTCTTCTTCCTCAACTGTAGTGAGTGGTAGTGTTGAAAGAGCAGAGATTAGCCTTTGGTTGAGCCATAAGTTCAATCCCAAGTTTGACTTTGTAAACCCAAGTCTCTCTCCTGAGCACAAGATTCCACCTCCAGCTGCCTCCTTGGACACCTCCTCCTGAGAGCCCCCGGAGACTGCAAGCTCAGCTGGTCCACAATAGAAAACACTTGACCCTTCTTTATCCATTGTCCTGTCTTCACCATTATCTGCTCTGATTCCCAAGCCAGGAACCAGAAGGTCATCCTCAACCCTTTCCAAATTCAATTATTTGACAAGTTCCGTTGCTTTTGTTTCATAAATATCTTTGTTTGTTCGTTTGTTTTTTGAGATGGAATCTTGCTCTGTCGCCTAGGCTGGAGTACAGTGGTGTGATCTTGGCTCACTGAAGCCTCTGTCTCCCAGGTTCCAGCCATTCTCCTGCCTCAGTCTCCCGAGTAGTTGGGACTACAGACATGCACCACCATGCCTGGCTAATTTTTGTATTTTTAGTAGAGACAGGATTTTACCATGCTGGCCAGGCGGGTCTTGAACTTCTGACCTCAAGTGATCTGCCTGCTTTGGCCTCCCAAAGTGCTGGGATTACAAGCCTGAGCCATCATGCATAGCCTGTCTCCTAAATATCTTCTGCATCTGTGCCTCTTCTCTATCTCCACTGCCACAGCCTCTTTCTGCCTCTCATCACATCCCTCCTGCCATGGCAATAATCTCTCAGTTGGTCTCCCAGACTCTGGTCTGTGCTGCTTAAAATCCATTCCTCAATGCCATCCACACACATATAACGGAATACTACACAGCAGCGAGAATAAACAATGGACAGCCAGGCACGGTGGCTCACACCTGTCATCCTAGTGCTTTGGGAGGCCAAAGTGGGAAGACTGTTTGAGGCCAGCAACTTGAGACCACCTTGGGCAACACAGAAAGACCCTGCCTCTACAAAAAAATTTAAAATTAGCCCAGTATGGTGGCATACACCTGTGCTCCCAGCTACTTGGGAGGCTGAGGCAGGAGAATCACTTGAGCCCAGGAGATAGAGGCTGCAGTGAGCTATAGTCATACTGCACCCCAGACTGGATGACAGAGTGAGACCCTGTCTCTAAAAGAAAAAGAAAGAAAGAAAGTCAAAGAAGCCACATTCAAAAGAATGCATTCCATATGATTCCATCTGTGGAAAACTGGAAAATGCAGACGCCGTATCAGTATTGTCACGGCAGTGGTTGCACTTGCAGAGACGGTGTCACTGAAAGGGAACTCACAGAGGGCTTGGCAGCTGGCAGCGTTCTGTCTCTTGATCTGAGGGCTAATTATGTGTATGTGTTCAGTTTAATGGAAGTTCACCAAGCTGCACACTTAGGATATATGCACTTTTCTGTATGTGTGTTATATACGTTGTTAAAAAGGAAAGAAAAATATTTCCTATGCCGAATTCCAAATTATCTTTCTAAAATGAAAATCCAGTTACATCAGGCTCCTGCTGAAAACCTCTGCATGGCGCTCAAAACCTGGCATTCATGACCCATCACTGCCTAGTTTTTGTCTTCCTTTTCAACCCCTGCGTCCTACAATCTCTTACGTGAATCCTGTGCTCCAGTCTTAGTTCTCTGCACGCCTCCATTTCCCCCAGACTCTCCATTACTGCTCATGCCTCTGTGCCTTTGCATGTGCTCCTCCCTCTGCCTGACTTGCCTTCACTACCTCTTGTTTGCCTTGCAAACTTGTATTCATCCTTCAAAACCCAGCTTAGAAATGATCCCTTGTGAAAAGCCATCCCTAAACCCCAGGGGAACCTACTTACAGTGACTGATCCTATGAGCACGGATCACGCTGTGTTGCGGTGACCTCCTCCAGCAGGCTGAGCACTCCCTCAAGACAAGCACTGCATCTTATCTTTCTCTGTGGCTCCTGTGTCCCAGAGGGGGTTAGTACAGAACAAGAATTTAGTAAAGGCTTGTTGAGTGAATAAATGAATGATTGAATGAATAAATGATTGAATGAATGAATGAATGGAGGCCATGTTATAGATACTGGGCAGCCCATTTGGGCTTAGAAACCTGGATCTGACTCCTGAAGCTGTGAGCTCCTCTACTCCACCTGGGTTGAGCTGTGTTTTAAGTGGTCCCTGCTCCCTGCCCCTGTTTCCCAGTGAGCTGGGATTTCTGGCAGCCACCAGCCAGCAATTTTTGTGAAACAATCTCCAAAGCTTGTAGGTTTCATTTGTTTAATATTTCAGGGATGTGTAACAATGTGGTTGGCTCCACGGCCACACTCCTGAGTCTTGCGTGAGTCATTTCTCACTTCAGTTCCTATAATAGGCTCTTGTTGGTTCCCTCAACCTCTCTGTTCTCCGCCTGAAATCGATTTACAATTCTGCTGCTCACTTAATTTATTTAGTGCATTTTATTGATTTATGTCATAGAGCTGAAACATGCATAGATCAGAGCGTGCTGAGCAGGGAGGGAGCCCCTCTCCACAGCTGCCCAAACTGACATCTGAGCTAAAAACAGGTCAGCCTGCTGGCTGCAGCCGGAACCTGCCAGGTGGCTGGAGCATCTTTGTGGCTGAGAGTTAATCCCAAATGCTCTTTACACCCCTGGCTCTCTGGGGAGCCCTCCATCAACCTTCACAAGCCAACTGAACAGTCCTGCCTCCACAAAGCCCTTGCTCATCCCCAGACTGCATCAATTCCTCTCACTCGATGCTCCCGAGGGACTGGGTACCTCCTGGTGGTCCAAGGCCCAGAAACGTGGAAGCTGTAATTCTTTCTGTTTCAAAGAGACAGACATTTCAAGGCACAGAGAGGCAGGGTACTGGTCACACTCCATCACTCCTGCTCACCTGCCATTCCCAGATAGTATGGAGATAATACTGCCAGCCCTCCGGCCCGGGCTGGGAACTGTCCACCGTCTGAATGGCCCTGCTCCTTTGCGGAGCCCTGGATTCTTCCTACGACTGCCTGGCCACTGTCAATCAACTCACAACAGAGACCGGCTCACCTGATGCCAGTTAATTCTCGGAGGCAGGGAACCTCGCTTTCAGGAGTAGGCTGCAGTGACCTTCGTCCACCTTGCCTTGGGCCAGGAGTCAGTATCTCCTGATGCAAGGGTATGTGTCAGGAACTAGGGCAGGGAGGAGAACCATCCCTAATCTCACTGTGTTCTTGAAGAGCTCATCTTCTTGTGGGGGCGGCAGATGAGGGGACCCAGAGTCACAATCTGTGAAGGGAGACAGAAGGCTGCGGTGTGACGCCAGTCTAGGAAGCCTGAGTGAGGAGCGCCATGTTGGAAATGTCTTGAAGCTAGGGCGGAATTCCTTCTCGTGCATGATGGGTGTCAGAGGAAGTCACGGTAGAATGAATAGCCAGTGGAAAGGGCAGACTGCGTGTCTCAGTGCTGAGAACCTGGCAGGTGCTCAGTGGACATAGCTGAGTGAATGAAGGGTGGAAGGAAGGGAGAGCCCAGAGAGGTCAGCGACCTTGCTCAAGGTCACACAGCAGATTTAGGTCAGAGTCAGGCTCACCCTCCAGGCTCCTGAGGTTTTCAAGCTGGCCCCACCACCCTCCCTGCCTTCCCAGCCGTCCCTTGAGACCCATTTGCTCGAGAAATACACCTGGCCCTCCCACCTCCTTAATTCTGAAGTGCTGGGTCTGCCACTTTTCTGAATTTCTGGATTCCTCTAATTACGTGCTCTTATTAAAGGTGATTAAGTCCTTAAGCCTGGTGGAAGATTGCTCCTGGAGATCACAACATGTAATAATTGCTTTAGTCGCTCTAATTTCAGTTACTCAAGATTATCTTTCCAGGGAATTAGGTATCTGGGCAGTCTCGCCTGCTCGCCAGGGCACCGTGTTAACCCCAATCAGTGGCCAGCCTTCATGTTTCGGAATTGGAAAGTTTCTCCATGGCGAGTAGGCTCTGTTAAGGGTAAACAGCGGTAATTTAAATCTCTAAATGGCTGTGGTCTTAGCACGCTTTGCTGTGAGAAATGATGATGTAACTCACAGACTCACAACCTGTACTGGCCTATATGAATGGCGTAGGGTTGGGCAGTGAACATCCTGTACAACCGTATGGGGCGGCCAGGGGTTCCCAGGTAGGGTTAAAGGAGACAACTTCATCGTACACGTCTATACTTGCGCCTCATTGCTAAACCGCCCTGCCTGTGTTATGCTGGGAATCTGTAACCCTATGTGGTCGTGCTTCCTTTTTATTTTTTAGAGGCAGGATCTCACTCTATCATCCAGGTTGGAGTGCAGTGGTGCAATCATAGCGCACTGTAACCTCCAGCTTCTGGGCTCAAGCGATCCTCCCGGCTCAGCCTCCTGCGTAGCTGGGACTATAGGCTCGTGCCACCGCACTTGGCTACTGTCTTGAGAAATTCTAATAATCATTCAACGAAGGGCTCTGCGTTTTCATTTCACACTGCCTTCCCGATTTCGGCTGTGTGCCATACCCGCCCCCCATGTTGCTGTTCACTTACTATTTCTGCTCACATTCATTCTCTGAAAAAGTCTAATTGTTTTGGTCTCATTCTGAGCAGTAATATCTGTCAACCCATAGTTTTGGTATGCCTGTTTATTTTTTAAAAATTAATAATAATAATAATGATAGAGCAGGGGCAGTGCCTCACGCCTGTAAGCCTAGCACTTTGGGAGGCCAAGGCAGGAGGATTGCTCGAGCCTAGGAGTTAGAGACCAGCTTGGGCCGCATAACAAGACCCCTGTCTCTACAAAAAATAAAAAAAAGGAGTCTGACCCTTTGAAGGCAGAGGTGGGAGGATCACTTGAGCCCAGAGGTAGACGCTGTGGTGAGCCATGATTTGAGCCACCACATTCCAGTCTGGGTAATAGAGTGAGAACTTTTGTCAAAAAAAAAAAAAAAAAAAATAGTAATAGGCCAAGTGCAAGGGCTCACACCTATAATCCCAGCACTTTGGGAGGCCAAGGTGGGCGGATCATCTGAGGTCAGAAGTTTGAGACCAGCCTGGCCAATATGGTGGAACCGTGTCTCTACTAAAAATACAAAAATTAGCTGTGTGTGGTGGTGGGCCCAGCCACTTGGGAGACTGAGGCAGGAGAATCGCTTGAACTCGGGAGGCAGAGGTTGAAGCGAGCCAGTATTGTGCCACTGCACTCCAGCCTGGGTGGCAGAGCGAGATCCTGTCTCAAAGTAATAGTAAAATAATAACAATACCAAAACGTTATTTCTGTTTTAGCAACATGCCAGGCCCCCTTGATTCCCCAGCAACTTGAAGAGGTTGTGCTGTCATTACACTAGGTTACGGATGGGGAAACTGAGGCCCAGGAAGGTTACATCATCTTGTCCAACCAAGATCATTTGCATTGTAAGCGGCAGCGGCTTCGAAGTTGGGTAGGGGCTGCAGAGTCCTATGCTTTGCTATGCTGCTTCCTGCCCCCAGCTGAACTAATAAAATAGAAAACGCGCCCCCAGCAAGCCTCGCGTGGGGAAGCAGTGAAATCCAGTGAAAGGAAAGGATGAGGTAAGTGTCGGCCAGGTAGGACTGGGGAGGAAGAAAAGGCCGTCACACCACATGGGTGACACTTGTGATTCTCTGAGGCCCTCCAGCCTCAGGCACCTCCTTCTGCTTCCTTCTTCTTGTGCTTCCAGTTCCAGGAAAGGAGTCTGACCCTCATGCATGGAATGTCAGGGAGTGAAGGACTTGGAGAGCTGGTCCTGTTTGCTCCATTTAACAGAGGAGGACACTGAGCCCGGAGATAAAACTCTATGGCTGCCATGGACTGAGCATATTAAGTATGCCTCCTGCATACCAGTCCCTAAGAAATAGGATCGTCTCTCTGGGGCAGCCTCCCTTAGCCTGGCCCTGACATATACAGTGAGCACTCACTGAGCACCTACTGCATACCTATCACTTTCATGCATGTTATCACACAACACACAGAGAACTAACTTTCTTTTTCTTTCTTTGTTTCCTTTTCTTCTTTCTTTCCTTCCCCTTTCTTCCTTTCTTTTTCCTTCCTTCCTTCCCTCCTTCCTTCATTTCTCCCTCCCTTCCTTCCTTTTTCTTTTTTTCTTTCTTCTTTCTTTCTTT
>NW_016107354.1:626384-658728 GCF_001604975.1 Cebus imitator
GCCCAGGCTGGAGTGCAATGATGCACTCTCAGCTCACTGCAACCTCTGCCTCCTGAGTTCAAGCGATTCTCCTGCCTCAGCCTCCCAAGTAGCTGGGATTACAGGCGCCTGCCACCACGCCCAGCTAATTTTTGTATTTTTAGTAGAGATGGGATTTCATCATGTTGGCCAGGCTGGTCTCGATCACCTAACCTTAAGTGATCTACCCACCTTGACCTCCCAAAGTTCTGGGATAACAAGCGTGAGTCACCACCCCTGGCCTCATTTAATTCTTTCAACAGCTCTTTAAGGTAGATACTATGATCTCTGCTTTACACCAGAGTGGCCAGGCAGCTGTCTCAGAGAAGCTAAGCCACTTGCCTGAGGTCACACAGCAAAGTGGCTATATTCTGTGAGTCCCGTGCTATTTCAGCCACACCTCATGGGTCTTTTCACCCTGACTGGTGCCTCCTGGTTCTTCTTCCACTGCTCAGGCCCAGGAATTTCTTTGGTCTGCTTTTCTGTGTGTTCTGCCCTGGCTGGGAGGCCCCTTGGCTCACAGCTGTCAGGCCCTGCGTGGAGCAGGAGGGAGGCGGCAGCTGAGGGGACCTGAGTCACCCTCTGCTCCGCAGGCATCCCATCTGCTGGCTCCTGTGGCCTCATCATTTGCAGCCATCTGTCAGTCTCCCTGGAGATGCTGCAAAACCTGAGATGTAGCAGAACCGCCAAATGTGCCACCTTCAGCCTGCACAGGGGACAGAGGGGCCCATGCCCCTGAGATCCCCGTCTATGCCTTGAAGCCACCAGAAACTCAAGAGAGAGGCCCTTTCAGAGGAACTGTTCCCAGAGGGCTGGAGCCCCCTCTCCCGTTGGCTGCCCGGGAATTGGCTATGCAGAACAGGCTCGGGTTTACTTTGCTCAGCCCTCTGCTTGAAATTTCATTTTGGATTTAAAAAGTCCTGCGTCTCTTGGTGGGGATGCCCTGGCCCCTACTTGTCTGCAGAATCTCTGGCCTCCTGGGCTTCTAATCTTCCGCATGTGTTTTGCCAACGTCAGAGACAGGCTCCGATGTGGGACTGGGGGCTTCTGGAGCAGGGAGAGGGGCAAGTGAGTCCTCCAGGGCCGGTTTCTGTCTGGTTGATCTGTCGCACATGCCTCTCCCTGGCCCATCTCTGGCGGTGAGGGCAGAGGCTGTCGATTTTATTCATTAGTTTTAAATTAAAGAAATTTCTGATAGCAGCTTTATTGAGATGTAATTCACTTCCATTCCATTTGCCTGTTTAAAGTGTACAATTCAGTGGTTTTTACTATATTCACAGAGTTGTGCAATCATCACTGTTAATTTCAGAGGATTTTCATCATTCTGAAAAGAAACCCTACTTCAGCCCTTAACCCTCAATCCTCCCATCTCCTAGAAAACAGAGACAATCACTGATCTATGTTTTGTTTTGTTTTGTTTTTTTTGAGACAGGGTCTCCCTCTGTCACCCAGGCTCCCAACTCAGCCTCCCAAGTGTCCGGGACTACAGGTACACACCACCATGCCCGTCTAATTTTGTTGTATTTTTTGTAGAGATGAGATCTCACTATGTTGCCCAGGTTGGTCTTGAACTTCTGGAGCCAAGCGATTCTCCTGCTTGGGCCTCCCAGTGTGCTGGGATTACAGGTGTGAGCCACCACACCTGGCCCTGATCTACTCTCTATCTCTACAGGTTTGCTAATTATGGGCACATAAAAATAAAGTTGTATAACACGTGGATATTTGTGACTGGTGTCTTTCATTTAGCATGTTTGCAAGGTTCATTCAAGTTATGGCAGGTGTCATTACTACATTTCTTCCTTTTTTTTTTTTTTTAAGATGGAGTCTCAATCTGTCACCCTGGGCCAGAGTGCAGTGGTAGGATCTCAGCTCACTGCAGCCTCCACCTCCTGGGTTCAAGCGATTCTCATGCCTCAGCCTCCCAAGTAGCTGGGATTACAGGCACCTGCCACCATGCCCAGCTAATTTTTGTATTTTTAGTAGAGACAGGGTTTTGCCATGTTGGCCAGGCTGGCCTCAAACTCCTGACCTCAAGTGACCCTCCGGCCCGGCCTCCCAAAGTGCTGGGATTACAGGAGTGAGCCACTGCGCCCAGCCCATTCCCTTTTTATTGCAAAATAGAATTGTATTGTATGAGTAGACCACAGTTTGTTAATCTATTCATGATTTATTTATTTATTTTAAAAACTCTATTAAAATTGGGAAATTAGTACAATGCAGAAGGGTACATAACATATACATACATAGCCTGACGAATTATTATAAGGCGAAAACTTTATTACAGCTAAGGTCAAGAAATGGGTCATTGTCAGACTCCCAGAAGCCCCTGCACCCCTTCCTGGCCATGACCAAATCCCTTCCCCCAGGGGAGGGTCAGCACTGCCTTGTTTAGCTTTCTAACAAGCGTTGCCAAACTATGGCCTGTTGTGTATTTTTGTAAATAAAGTTTTATCAGAACATAGCAACTCCTACTCCTTTATGTATGGTCTATGGCTGAGACCATCTAGCTTGCACAACATAAAGTATTTACTCTCTGTCCCTTTATAGAAAATGTTAGCAGGCCGGCATAGTGGCTCATGCCTGTAATCCCAGCAATTCGTGAGGCCAAGGTGGGTGGATCACTTGAGGCCTGGAGTTCGAGACCAGCCTGGCCAACATGACAAAACCCTGTCTCTACTAAAAATGCAAAAAATCAGCCGGGTGTGGTGGTGCGTGCTTGTGGTTCCGGCCACTCAAGAGGCTGAGGCATGAGAATAGCTTGAATCCTGGAGGCAGAGCTTGCAGTGAGCCGAGATTGCACCAGGCTGGGTGACAAAGCAAGACTGCTAAAAAAAGAGAGGAAGGAAGGAAGGAAGAGAGAAAGAAAAAGACAGACAGATAGAAAGAAAGAAAGAAAGAAAGAAAGAAAGAAAGAAAGAGAAAGAAAGAAAGAGAGAAAGAAAGAAAGGAAAGAAGGAAAGAAAGAAAGAAAGAAAGAAAGAAAGAAAGAAAGAAAGAAAGAAAGAAAGAAAGAAAGAAAGAAAGAAAGAAAGAAAGAAGAAAAGAAAGAAAATGAAAGGAAGGAGGGAAGAGAAAATGTTAGCTGATCCCACCTTATGGTTTTGCCAAGTACATAGATTTACTTGTTCTCACATTTTTTGCCTAAATGTGATCAGTATACTTTTTTGTGTCTGGTGTCTTCTGCTTGACTTGTGTTGAACATGTAACTGTAGTTCGTTCTTTCTCGTTGCTATGTAATACTCCATTATGTGACTATACCACCTTCTGTTTGTTCATTCTGTTCTTTTTTTTGAGATGGCATTTTGCTCTTGTTGCCCTGGCTGGCGTGCAGTGGTGTGATCTCGGCTCACCGCAACCTCCGCCTCTGGGGTTGAAGCGATTCTCCTGGCTCAGTCTCCTAACTAGCTGGAATTACAGGCATGTGCCACCACACCCTGCTAATTTTTGTATTTTTAGTAGAAATAGGGTTTCTCCATAATGGTCAGCTAGTCTCAAACTCCCGACGTCAGGTGATCTACCTACCTTGGCCTCCCAAAGTGCTGAGATTACTTGATTGAGCCCAGCCTGTTTATTCTATTCTTCATGGATATTTGGGCCATTTTCAGTTTTTATTATGAATAATGCTGCTGGTTCAAGTGTGATTCTCAAACTGGCAGCATCAGGATCACCTGGGAGCTCATTAGAAATGCAAATTCTGGCTGGGTGCAGTGGCTTATGCCTGTAATCCCAGCACTTTGAGAGGTCAAGACAGGAGGATCACCTGAGGCCAGGAGTTCGAGGCTGCAGTGAGCTATGATCATGCCAGTGCACTCTAGCCTGGGTGACAGAGTGAGACCCTGTCTCAAAACAAACACACAAATGAACAAAACCACTCTGCAAATTCTCAAGTCCCACTACGGACCTCCTGAACTAGAAGCTGTAGGCCTGGACCCTGCCATTCATGTTTCGTAAGCCCTGTGGGTGGTGCTGATGCCTACTCCAGTTTGCAAACCACTGGTTTTGCATCTACCCAGATGTGGAATTACTGGGTCAACTTAGTGTATCTTCAACATTATGAAGTGTTCCACCCTATTTTCCAAAGTGTGTGTACCAGCTTACACCCCCACTAGCGGGGTATGAAAATTCTCATCTCTCTGTCCTTGACAATACTTGGCATTCATCAGATTTATAAATTTTGCCAATCTGGTGGGTGAGAAATGGCATCACATCATGGTTTCCAATTTACATTTTCCTGATTACTAATGAGGATGAACATCTTTTCATGTTTATGGCTATTTGGAATTTCTCTTGCATGAAGTGGCTGTTTGCATTTTTTTGCCAACGTTTCTATTAGATTGTCTTTTTCTTATTATAGGAGTCTTTTTTACACATGATAATCTTTGTTGTTTGTATGTGTTGCAAATATCTTTTCCCATTCTGTGGCTTGCCTTTTCTAAGATGTCTTTTAAGAAGTTCTTATTTTTGGCTGGGTGCAGTGGCTTACGCCTGTAGTCCCAGCAGTTTGGGAAGCAGAGGTGGGTGGGTCACCTGAAGTCAGGAGTTTGAGACCAGCTTGGCCAATATGGTGAAATCCCATTCTACCAAAAATACAAAAAATTATCTGGGCATGGTGGCAGGAACCTGCAGTCCCAGCTACATAGGAGGCTAAGACAAAAGAATTGCTTGAACACCAAAGGTGGAGGCTGCAGTAAGCTGAGAAGTTCTTGTAAGAACTTCTTTTTTTTTTTTTTTGAGACTGAGTCTCACTCTATTGTCCAGGCTGGAGTGCAGTGGTGCAATCTTGGCTCACTGCAACCTCCGCCTCCCGGGTTCAAGTGATTCTCCTGCCTCAGCCTCCCAAGTAGCTGGGACTGCAGGGGCACGCCACCATGCCCAGCTAATTTTTGTATTTTTGGTAGAGACAGGAGTTCAACATGTTGGCTAGGATGGTCTCGATCTCTTGGCCTCATGATCCACCCTATTTTTTTTTATTATGATAAAATATATAACATAAAATTCACCATTTTAACCATTTTTACATGTCCAGTTCAGTGGCATTAAATACGTCCACGTTCTCTGCAACCGTCATCACGATTTACCTCCAGAACTTTTTCATCTTCGCAAACTGAAACTCCATACCCATTAAACACTCACTTCCCACCTGCCTCTCCCTCCAGCCTCTGGCAATCACCATTCTACCTCCTATCTCTACTTTAGGTACCTCATCTAAGTGGAATCACTAGTATTTGTGTGTCTCTTTTATTTCATGAAATATAATGTCTACAAGGTTCATTGCTGGTGTAGCATGTGTGAGAATTTCATTTCTTCCTAAGGCTAATACTCCATTGAGTGGATGTAACACACCTGGATTATCCATTTGTCTGTCGAGGGACAGGTGGGTTGTTTCCGTCTCTTGGCTGTTGTGAATAACGCTGCTGTGATCATAGGTGTAGGGACTCTGCTTGATTTCTTGCTTTCACTTTTGAGGAATATACTCAGACGTAGGATTGCTGGATCATATAGCAATTCTATGCTGACTCGTTTGAGGAACCATCCTAATATTTTCCTTAGTAGCTGCACCATTTTACATTTCCACCAGCAATGCACAAGGGTTCTGTATTCTTTACATCCTGGCCAATACTTGTTAGTTTTTTCTTTTCTTCTTTTATTTATTATTATTATAAATTTTGTTTTTTAGATGGAGTCTTGCTCTGTTGCCTGGCTGGAGTGCAGTGGCACGATCTCAGCTTACTGCGACCTCTGCCTCCCGGGTTCAAACTCCCATCTCTCTATCCTTGACAATACTTGGCATTCATCAGATTTACAAATTTTGCCAATCTGGTGGGTAAGATTCTCCTGTCTCAGCCTCTTGAGTAGCTGGGATTATAGGCACGTGCCACCACACGCAGCTAATTTTTGTATTTTTAGTAAAGATGGGGTTTCACCATGTTGGCCAGGCTGGTCTTGAACTTCTAACCCTAGGTGATCCACCTGCCTCAGCCTCCCAAAGTGCTGGGATTACAGGCATGAGTCATTGCACCCAGTCTCTTTTTTCTTTTCTGATGGTAGCTGTACTAATGGGTGTGAGGTGGCATCTCATGATGGTTTTGATTTGCATTTCCCTGATGACTAGTGGTGGGGACCATCTTCTCATGTGCTCATTGGCTGTTTGTATATCTTCTTTGGAGAAATTCCTATTTAAGTCTTTAGCTAATTAAAAAAAATTTTTTATTCCCATAGGTTACTGGGGAACAGGTGGTGTTCCCCAATAACCTATGGGAATGAGTAAGTTCCTTAGTGGTGGTTTGTGGGATTTTGCTGCACCCATCACCTGAGCAGTGTACACTGAACTCTTCCCAGACTTTCTCCCTGATTCCCCAAAGTCCATTGTGTCATTCTTACGCCTTCGCATCCTCATAGCTTAGTCTTTTGCCCATTTTTCAATCACAGTGTTTGTTTTTTTGCTGGTGGTGAGTTACAGGGGGGGTCTTTTTTTTTTTAAACAGAGTCTCACTCTGTTGCCCAGGCTGGAGATCAGTGGCACAATCTCGGCTCACTGCAACCTCCACCTCCTGGGTTCAACAGATTCTCTTGCCTCAGCCTCCTGAGTAGCTGGGATTACAGGCACCCGCTACCTCCATACCCAGCTAATTTTTTTTTTTTTTTTGTATTTTTAGTAGAGATGGGGTTTCACTGTGTTGGCCAGGCTGCTCTTGAACTCCTGACCTCGTGATCCACCTGCCTTGGCCTCCCAAAGTGCTGGGATTATAAGTGTGAGCCACGGCACCCAGCCAAGGAGGAGTCTTTATATATTCTGGATATTAACACCTTATCAGATATCTCTGATTTGCAAATATTTTTTCTCCTTTCATGGGTTACCTTTTCAGTTTCTTGAAAATACCCTATGATACACACATTTTAATTTTGATGTTATTCAGTTTGTCTATTTTTTCCTTTGATTCTTGTGCTTTTGGTTTGATACCCAAGAAACTATTGCCAAATCCAGTGTCATGAAGTTTTTCCCCTGTTTTCTTGTAAGAGTTTTATTGTTTTAGCTCTTCCATTAGGGCTCTGATCCATATTGAGTTAATTTTTGTAGATGATGTAAGGTAAATATCCAAAGAAGTACTTAATTTTAAAGCAACTAAATTTATCCTTCCTTCTCTTTAGGATTAATGCTTTTTTTAAATTGCATTTTAGGTTTTGGGGTACATGTGAAGAACATGCAAGATTGTTGCATAGGTACACATGTGGCAGTGTGATTTGCTGCCTTCCTCCCCATCACATACATCTGGCATTTCTCCCCATGCCATCCCCCCACCAACTCCCCACCTCCCACTGTCCCTCCCCTATTTCCCTCCAACAGACCCCAGTGTGTAGTGCTCCCCTCCCTGTGTCCGTGTGTTCCCATTGTTCAACACCCGCCTATGAGTGAGAACATGCGGTGTTTAATTTTCTGCTCCTGTGTCAGTTTGCTGAGAATGATGGCTTCCAGGTTCATCCACGTCCCTACAAAGGACACGAACTCATCGTTTTTGATGGCTGCGTAATATTCCATGGCGTATATGTGCCACATTTTCCCTGTCCGGTCTATCATAGATGGGCATAGGATTAATGCTTTCTTTGGCCTATTTAAAGAGCCTTTCCCAGCCGGGCATGATGGCTTATGCCTACAATCTCGGCACTTTGGGAGGCCAAGGCAGGAGGATCATTTGAGCCCAGGAGCTTGAGACCAGCCCGGGCAACATAGCCAGATCTTATCTCTACTAAAAGTTAAGAAAAAAAGAAAAATTAGCTGGGCATGGTGGCACACCTGAGGGAAAGGAAGCATATTTTGGTGATTCATGAAGTCTGTGTCATACTCTCTGTCACCCCTTCCTCTGTCCCCTAGGCCACGGGAACTTTATTTAGTGTGGCATGTCGGGAGAGTGGGAAGAGGTGGCAGCCTGGACTTTCATGTCTTCTAAATATATTACATACAGTGAAAATCGTGGCTTTTGAACTTAGAAGCCCAGACTCTTGCAATTCAGAAGTCCTGTTCTAGTGTCCGGAGAACTATCTCTCTCCTGACCAGTGTGTCATTCTGTCATACAGCAATGGTTACATTTGGGGAAAGACACATTTAGGGAAGGGCATGGGAAAAGCTTAGTTCAGGTCTCATCATTCATCCTACTGTAGTTAACTTGAGAATCTAGGGGCTGGTGCTGTGGCTCATTCCTGGAATCCCAGTGCTTTGGGAAGCCGAGGCGGGAGGATCACTTGAGGGCTGGAGTTTGAGACCAGCCTGGGCAACATAGTGAGACCCCATTTCTACACAAAATAATAAAAAAAATAGCTGGGTGTGGTGGTGCGTGCCTGTTGTCCTAGCTAGCTCCTCTGGAGGCTAAGGCAGAAGGATGGCGTGAGCACAGGAGGTCCAGGCTACAGTGAACTGTGATCATACCACTGCACTCCATCCAGTCTGCGTGACAGACTGAGACTCTGTTTCAAAAAAAAAAAAAAGAATTTCAGCTGGAATGTCTGCTACCCTTGAGTTCACCAACTCTAGTTTCTTTCTGTTTTTGCAATTGGCACGTCATTATGTGCTTCAAGAGCTGGGTTCCCCGTTAGTTCCCCCGAGGTCCCCACTGCACAGCAACAAAGCATCCATCCATCCTCACGGAGGGCCCCAATGCCACAGGCCATGTTTGTTCATGCTGGGAGACTGGAACGCATTCAGAAGGCTCAGAACCTTGGCTCCATTTGGACTTTGGTTCTGCCTTGCGAGTACTCACACTGCCCTTTGCAGTTTAAGTGATCCTCTTTCTTGCCAGAGGAGTCCGAAACAAAGCAGAATCGGGGGCGTTCTGCCCACTTCCTGCCATGCTTTTGGAGTCTTACCTTTGGCTCCAATCTGCCCATGCGTCCTTGCCTTGTTACTCTTGTCCTGAACGTAACAGAAGCGCTCTTTTCTGCTCTTCTTAGTGGTTTTGCCAGCTCAGTCCCTCACCGTGGGCACTTGGCTGTCATGACAATAACCTGATGACCTTTGCTGCTCTGATGTTCACTCTCACCTGCTGCCTGGACAGCTTTTTGAAATCTCCTTCTGGGCAGCCTAGAATTTTGAACTCCTGGGAAGCCAGGGGTCTTTCTCTCTGCCCTTCTGCCTTTTTTTTTTTTTTTTAAATGGAGTCTGGCTCTGTTGTCCAGACTGGAGTGCAATGGCGTGATCTCAGCTCACTGAAACCCACTTCCACCTCTGGATTCAAGCGATTCTCCTGCCTTAGACTCCCAAGTAGCTGGGATTATAGGTGCACATCACCAGGACCAGCTAATTTTTGTATTTTTTAGTAGAGACAAGGTTTCGCCATATTGGCCAGGCTAGTCTTGATCTCCTGACCTCAGGTGTCTGCCTCAGCCTCCCAAGGTTCTGGGATTATAGGGGTGAGCCACCATGCCCAGCCCCTTCTGCCCTCTCCTAGGACCAGCTCCCTTGCTGACAGGGCAACTGCCAATCAGCAATCTTTCACCTCTAGGTCATTCTCCAAGTGAGGCAGACCAGGGCAATGACCAGGGAGCACTCCCGAAGTCCTTGGCACCATCGTTGGGTTGGGGGCTGGTGGGGTTTTTAGAGAAGAAGAAATATTGGCTACAAGGACCAGATCCCACTCAAACTAGCTTAACTCCAAAGGAAATTGTGAGAGGCTGCAGGGGACTATCCCAGGCCCTAGAGGTATTTGAAGAGCAGGCTTTGAACATAAGATGGGAACTCCCTCTCTGCTTCTGACTACCAGGGGTCTTCCCTTGACTCCTCTGCACATCCATTTCATTCTTTTCCTGTGGTGACACCTGCATCATGACCATGGCCCCATGGTTGTCTACCCACCTCCTAGCTCAGCAATGCACCTGCTCACCCCACAGTCAATGAAATCTCTAGGTGTCATTAAAAAAAAAAAAATCCAACGAGAGAGATTCTGATTGGTCCAGTTGCAGCTGGGACCAGCTCATGTCCAATAAGCTGAGGCAGGGGCAGGGGAGGGGTTGCACCATGCAGAGAGGTGTTCCTTGAGGCTGTGGTCAGTTTCATTAATAAAGGAGTTAGTTGGGGAGGCAATGATTGACACCACTATTATGGGTGGGGGATGGGGAGTGCACCATTGTTTGGTGCAAAAGTAATTGCGATTTTGTCATTGCTTTAAATGGCAAACACCACAATTACTTTTGCACTAACGTAATAGAAAGAGGATGACTTTGAGCCAGAGGAATCAAAGATCTGGTTCAAATCCGGGCTCTGATTTACAAGCTGGGCATCTACATCTGTTTGTGTTGCTGTAAAGGAATACCTGTGTCTGGGTAATTTACAAAGAATGGAGGTTTATTTGGCTCATGGTTCTGCAGGCTGTACAAGAAGCCTGCATCTGCTTCCGGTGAGGGCCTCAGGCTGCTTCCACTCATGGAGGAAGGCAAAGGGGAGCTGCTGTGTGCAGAGGTCACATGCGAGAGAGGAGGCAAGAGAGGGATGGAGATGCCAGGCTCTTTTCAACAACCAGCTCTTGCAGAAATGAATAGAGTGAGAGCTCACCGCCACCCTTCTCCCATGCTAGGGAAGGCATTGATCTATTCATGAGAGATCCTCCCCCATGACCCAAACACCTTCCATTCGGGGCCCCATCTCTAACAGCGGGGATCAAATTTCAGCATGAGATCTGGAGGGGGTCACACAAACCAAACTATAGCACCCAGTGACCTTGTAAAGTGGAAGCCTCAGTCCCCTTCGTGTAAAGTAGGCAGGATGGTCCCTGGTGAGGATGCTGTGAGTCTCACCACTTCCTTGTTCCTTCCTCACGCAGACTGTGATTGGCCTGGGCATGGAAGTGCTTAGTGCCCTAGGCAGGCTGGGTGAAGGTCTGGCAGGGTCCTGAGGGATAAGGATGAGTCCCTGGTTCCTGGGGTGGAGGGATCTTAGATTCTGGTGCAGTTGTCCTGTAGGTCCCAGAGCTGGATCTGACCTCATCTGAGATACAGATCGGGTTGCTAGGCGGGGGTTGACCAGGCAGCATCATCTGTGATGCATCCTGCAGGCTGAGTGGTCAAGGTAGGGAAAGGCATTCTAGATGGGAGGAACAGCATGTGCAGTTTCAAGGAGGAGGATGGATGCTTGCCTCTGGTTCTGTCCACAGCAGCAGATGGCTCTAGCTGGCACACAGAGGAGCAGGGAGCAGGAGGAGCCAGGTGGGAGGGCTTAGCAGGACTGGGTTGCAACAAATCTCAAATGCCACCTTGAGGAACTTGGGCTACATCTAGGAAGCCATCCGGAGGACAATGGAATCACAGGTGCACGATCTGCTTTGAACTCTGAAAATTGCCATTCATGGCTGCCTCGGGGTAGAGGGGCGGCATGGCTGTGAAGCAGCAGTGGCCAGAGCTTGGGGACAGCCCCAGGATGACCCGAGAGGGTCAGATGTGACTTCTTCACATCTGTCTCTAGTGTATAGCTGAGAGCCTGGTGTTAAATGGTCATTTAAGATTTTGACTTAATATCCCACAACTGCAAGGTGTCAAGAGCCACAAGTCAGATGCTGCATCACAGACACCACTTGGCATCAGAAATAAAAACCCAAGCAGAGCCCTCATTATTGACTCTGAAGCCCTCCCTTCCCCCACCAGGGTGGGACTGGCTCAGGAAGGCTGGCTGGGCTGTGGCTGCTTTCAGAGACCTGGGGACCCGCAGGGACCTCTCTCAGCAGCCATTCCAGGACAGGTGGGTGCTGCCTGCTAATGGGATTAGGGGCTCCCCTGCTCCCTGTTTTTGCCACACCTCCCCATAATGGGCTTCATCTGAGTCTCACCTGAATGTTGTCTCCTTGGAGAAGCCTCCCTGGACCATGCTGTCTAAAATAGACTCACCTTCTCAAGGCACCTTGCTTTCTCCCTTCTGCATATCCCCGAAATGATCTCGTTTTATGCGTTTGCATGTTTTCTGTCTTGTTCTCTTCACAAGACCTTGAACTCCACAAGGGCACTGCCTTGCCTGTCTTGTTCAATGCCAAATCCCTGCACGGTACTTGGCATCCAGTAGGTGCCCGGAAAGCACATGAGCTACATTCCAGAGCCTGCTCTGAGACAGCTGCTGTGCGTAGACCAGCTCATGGTCTCATTGGATCCTCCCAGCAGCCCCAGGAAATAGGTGCCACTTTGGTCCCTGTTTTTCAGATGGGAAAACTGAGGTTCGGAGAGGCTAAGCATGTCACTCACACTCGTATAGCTGTGAAGTGACAGAGCCAGGATTTGAACCCAGGGCTGCTGCATGCCAGAACCATAACTCTCGTGCCGTGCCATTCTTCTCTGAGTTTCTTCGACTTCTCCATATTCTCCTTTCCTTGGAAATGAAACTTGTAGCTCACTTTTATTTTTTATTTTATTTTATTTATTTTTCGAGACAGTCTTACTGCGTCGCCCAGGCTGGAGTGCAGTGGCGCAAACTAGGCTCACTGCAACCTCCGCCTCTCCGGTTCAAATGATTCTCCTGCCTCAACTTCCTGAGTAGCTGGGATTACAGGCACCTGCCATCATGCCCAGCTAATTTTTCTATTTTTGTAAGATGTGGTTTCACCATGTTGGCCAGGCTGGTCTCAAACTCCTGACCTCAGGTGATCCACCCGCCTTGGCCTCCTGACATGCTAAGATTACAGGTGTGAGCCACTGTGCCCGGGCCATAGCTCACTTTTAAAGCCTTCCCTCCTTTCCTGCACCTCAGTGGCTTTCCTGCCCTGGTTGTTTATTTCAAATTAGATGCACTGGAGGGTAGTGTTGGTGAGGAGTGGCCCTCGCAAATAGAACTGGCGACCTGCGCCCTGGGGAAGGTTGTTCTGCCCCGTCCTGCCTTCTCGGCTGCAAAGAGCCTCTGCTGTCTCATGATTTCCTGTGGAGTTCTCATCAACGCCCCTTTAGGACTCAGGTGAACAAATAAACTGGCTCAGAGAGTGAGGAAGATTTAATTGAGTTCAACTCCAAGCCCTGCATCCTCCCTGTGGAGGGTGTTGGGGCTCAAAATAGGGGCTCTGGCTACCAGCAGACCCAGAGTCTAATGCAGGGCCCAGCCCTGAGCAGCTACACCTCTCTTGGACTTCAAGGAAAAGGTGACAAAGAAAGACCCCTGTGGACATTGGAGTTTTGCATTTTGACAAGATGGTGGCAAATTTTCTTCCAGAAGCGAAGTTCTGGGGTTCTGAGGGTCAAATTAGCCTTCAGATTTTTTATCTTAGTGATTGGCTCAGCACTTTTTTTTTTTTTTTTTGACAGCCTTGTTCTGTTTCCCAGGCTGGAGTGCAGTGGCATGATCATGGCTCCCTGTGACCTAGAACTCCTGGGCTCAAGCAGTCCTCCTGCCTCAGCCTCCCGAGTAGCAGAGATTACAGACATGAGCCACTGTGCCTGACTAACTTTTAAAATTTATAGAGATGAGAGTTTTGCCATGTTGCCCAGGCTGGTCTCAGACTCCTGGCCCCAAGCGAACCCCCTACCTCAGCTTCTCAGAGTGCTGGGATTACAGCCGTGAGCCACTGCACTTGGGCTCCACAAGTGTTTATTGAGCACCAACTCTGCACTCCCCAGTATGATTTCTAGGGCCCTGCCCTCATGGACTTGTTTCTGGTGAGGCAGAAACTCGGGGGAAGAGAGTGAGCTGCATGCTGTGCAGGTCAAGGCAATGGTCCTGAATGGCCCATACCGATCTCCAATTGAGTAATTAATGGGTTACTCTTTTCTCCATTCCTCTCCCTTCCATACCGGCAACCATCCAATTCTGTATGAAGCATTTCTGCTTGTATGTATTCTTACAAAGGTGGCCCCTTTTGCATGTATTTTAAATTCAAATAAATAGTATGTGTCTCAGTCAGCTATTCCTGCAGGAAGGCTATGTAACAAATCACCCTGCCACTCAGTGAGTGGCTTCTAAAACCAAGCATTATTTTTCTTGCTTGTGGGTCGGCAGATTAAGCGGGTTACCCCGGGTCCAGGCTAAGGGTTGTATTCAGGTCCTCTTGCTGGACACATCTCCTGTGACACTGGGGCCAGCACCTATCCAGGGGATATTCTCATGGCAGCGGCAGAAATACAAGAGGAGTGAACCATGATCTGGTATACCCTGTAAGCCACTGGCTGGTGGATGGCGCATGCTCACCTCTGCCCCTATGTCACTGGACAAAGCAAGTCACATGGTCAGGCCCAAAGTTAGTGGGATGGGTGATATGGTTTGGATCTGTGTCCCCACCCAAATCGCATGTTGAATTATAATCCCCAATGCTGAAGGTGGGGCCTGCTGCAGGTGACTGGATCACAGGGGTGGATTTCTCATGAATGGTTTGACACCATCCCCTCTTGGTGCTGTCGTGGCGATAGTGAGCTCTAGTGAGATCTGGTTGTGTGGCATCTCCCATTTCTCTCTTCCTCCGGCCGCCGCCATATGAATGGCTGGCTTCCGCTATGCCTTCTGCCACAATTGTAAGTTTCCCGCAGCCTCCCCAGAAGTCAAGCAGATGTCAGCATCATGCTTCCCGTACAACCTGCAGAACAGTGAGCCAATGAAACTTCTGTTCTGGCCAGGCGCAGTGACTCACACCTGCAATCCCAACACTTTGGGAGGCTGAGGCATCACTTGAGGTCAGGAGTTCAAGACCAGCCTGGCCAACATGGCGAAATCCCGTCTCTACTAAAAATACGAAAATTAGCCAGGTATGGGTGGTGCACGCCTGTAATTCCAGCTACTTGGGAGGCTGAGGCATGACAATTACTTGAACCCAGGAGACAGAGGCTGCAGCAAGCTGAGATCATGCCATGGTACTCCAGCCTGGGTGACAGAGTGAGCCTCTTTCTTCATAAATTACCCAGTCTCAGGCACTTCTTTATAGCAATATAAGAATGGACTAATACAGTGGGGAAGAATATGCCGCCAGAAGGAGGGCTGTGAATGTCTGCTGAGCAGCAATACAGTTGATCTCAGTTTGCGCTATAGATTTCATCCTGCTTCTCGAGTTTTCATGCACTCTGTATTTGAGATTATCCATGTGGCTGTGTCTACCCCTAACCCAACACCTGCCTGATGCTCCACACTGAGCGCCTCCGGTGCCTGTCTGTTCTCTGAGTGATAGACAACGAAGTTGTTTCCAAATCCTTGTCATCACAAAGGAAGCTGCAGAGAACATCCTCGGGCCTGTCCTCCTAAGGACCTGTGTGAGGATCCCCCTGGGGTGTGCGTCTAGGTGCAGGGTGATGGAGTCACAGGGTAGATTACACTGAGTTTGCATTGCTTAAAGTTCCCTTATCCTGACTAACACTGGGCGTTATCCAGCTTTCTACTGTTTGGGTGTCTAATCGGTATAAGGCATAAAACGACATCTCATTGTCTCAACGTGCATTTCCCTGATTAGAAGTGCCTCTGAGTGTCTCTTCATGGGCTCTTCTGGTTTGAGTTTTTGCTCCTAGAAACCACTTCTTCCCATCCTATACTCTGTGCTTTCCATGAGGAGAGAGGGCAGCGGGGCTGGGATGGAGGCAGTGGCTTGGAGGCCAGCCAGCCCTTTGAGGACAGTGGGCTTGAGGTCAGAGTGGGATGTCCACAGGCACGGGCAGAAGATTGCGGCCAGGAAGCAGTCCAGCCTCCGCTGCTTCGTTCCAGGCATTAATTATTTAACCTTCATTAGCAGCTCAGAGATGGGAAACTTGTTGTCCCTTTGATTGGCCCCACGAAGAACCCGAGTGAAGAAGCGATGTCAAATTATTTGCTTTATTATAAATGACCCAGAGAGATATCTGGCAAAGTCACCACCAAATTCTTCTTTCTCAAGTTGCTCTGCAGATCAAGAAAAGATCTGACCAGGGGCACAGTGGCTCATACCTGTAATCCCAGCACTTTGGGAGGCCAAGGTGGGAGGATCACTTGAGTCCAGGAGTTCAAGACCAGGCTCTTGCTATAAGCCTGGGCAACATAGCAAGACTCCATCTCTACAAATAAAAAAAAAAATTGAAACAACAACAAAAATTAGCCAGGCATTTGGTGCATGCCTGCGGTTTCCGCTGCTTCGGAGGCTGAGGCAGGTGAATGGCTTGAGCCCAGATGTTTGAGACTGCAGTGAGCTATGATGTTGCCACTACGCTCCAGCCTGGGTGACAGAATAAGACCCTGTCTCTTTAAAAAAGAAAGAAAAGAGTGTGTGAACATCATCCATCCATTAAGGGTCTACTGTATGCTCAGGACTTCCCCAATGCTGAATTCTCAGGGACAATGTCACCTTGGGATGCTAATTGGACTTACCCTTCTGCTTGCTTCTGAGCATTGAATCCATTCCTTCCATCAATGCACATTTCTTGAGCACCTACTTTGTGCCAGGCACTGTACAAGGCCCCAGGGTGAAGAAAAGAAAAAGCAATCCTGTCTTCCTGGAACTTACTTCCCAGTGGGGGGAACCAGACCACACATAAATGTGGGACCTGTGGGGCGTGTTCAGTGGTGCTAGGTGGTAACAAGGAAAATAAGCATGGAGGGTTGCAGTTGTGAAGAGAACAGTCCAGGGGGTCTGCCTGGGACAGTGTCACTTGAGCGAAGACCCCCAGGAAGTGAGGGGGCTGGCCATATGGGGCCAGGGAGCCATCACAGGAAAAATGATGAGAACAGCACCTAGTAGGCACCCTGTGAAATTATTACAGTTTCTCAGGGAGGAAGTGAAGGCTTCGAGGTTATGCAACCTGCCCTCATCAATCAGGCGCTAGGAGCAAGCTGGGACTAAGACGAGGGACTAGAATGCAAAATTTGAGAAGGGCCTTTAACCCCAGAGGCATGTATGTGGCGGCCCTGGCCAAGAGGTGGAGATGGGGCTCCAGCCCAAGCCTCTGATTCTTATACATGCACCCAGGAAGTGCTACATACAACGGGGAGATCTGGCTATGCGGTGGCTTGGCTGCTGAACACAGTCTGTTCTGGGGTATAATCTGGGCTGCAGGAGACCCGTACTGGCAGGAAAGGAAGATAATGGTAAAGAAGGAGGTTCTGTGGAGGAGGGCAGAGAGCTGGAGTTCTTCCCTCCCATTCCTGGTTTTTGGTCATGTGGTGCTGGTTGCCCTGGGGTGTGTGGAATGGAATCTAACCCACAGCTTCACCTCATCAATCTCACCATGGGGCAGATGTACCAATAACAGCTGCATCAGTCGAGGCGTTTCCAAACCACGCAAAACAGAAACACAATTCAGACAGGCTGAGAGGAAAAAGGAAATTTATGAGCTCAAGTAGCTGAAAGCATCCTTCAGGCATGTCTGGATCCAGGACTCAAACTGCACCACTGGAATCTGTCTCTTTTCAGCTTGTGATGTTGCAGTTCCTCTGGTATGTCTTTATTCTCAGGCAGATTCTCTCCAGGAGGGAGAAGGTCCGTACATAGCAGTCCCAAAGGGAAGAGAGTTTTTCTTCCTTAGCAGCACCCACAGGGCTGATTCCCTTCGGGCTCACTTGTGTTACACGCCCTTCCTGAATCAACCACTGTCATTCGGGAGATTCAGAACTCTGATGGACCAAGCCTGGACTGTGTGACCATCGCTGCGGCTAGGAGCAAGACCAATCCCAAACCGCCAGCACCAAGGGTGGGGTAGGCATAGTTCCCTAAGTCAGCTGTTAACAGAAGAAGGGGGAATGGGCTGGCTGAGTCCACACCACACACTGTGATGTCACTCTCTGTGCCCTCCCAGAAGCTATTTATTTACCTTCTAGCACAGTGGTTCTCATGTCTGCTGTCCCTTGGAACCACCTGCAGAGGTTTTGAAAAATGCAGGTACCTGGACACACCTTGGCAGGTTCAAATGCAATGGGCTGCAGGTAGGACCTGGGCGTTGCTAGTTTTTAAAAGCTCCCCTGGAAGAGATACTTATATGTGGCCAGGGCTGAGAAACGCGGCTTTCCCAGGTCCCTGCAGCTTAATAAACTCTGTGAAACATCACTGTGATATGGAAAACATTTTCAGTGTGCTACTTTGTAAGATGGGAAGCACAGAGGGACAGAAATCCTTAATCAGACTCCACGCCCCTTAGCCTTCCTCTGGCTGGTGTTAAACAGAGCCCCGGCTCATGTCAAAGCCACACAGGTTAAACTCCCTGCTCCGGAGGCCTGGGCCTGTGTGACCACTTTCTGACCTCCTCCCTCACCCGCCGAATGTCACCACCCACCAAATGTCAGCAGGAAGCAGGCTGACCAAATCCAATTAGAAGCCTCTCCCTGGTGTCAGGTGGACCAGACAGACCAAGACTGGGCTTTCTTTTTTTTCTCTCCATTCACAAGTACTTTGTTTTCCTTAGAACTGGGCTGGGGGCTGTCTCAGAGGGGCCCAAGGACTGGGAAGGACCGAGCCACCCACATGGGAGTGTCGCTCAGAGGCGGCAACTTCACAGGTGCTGTTTCCTGCAGGGTCCTGAGGGCCCGGACAGAGTTGGGTGGGGAGAAGGTTCTGCAAGGCAGGTCCTGGAGTCAGATGAACAAGGCTGGAATCCACACTCTGGGACTCACTTCCCCCCACCACATAAGCCTCAGTTTCCCCATCTGTCAAACTGGGCTAATAGGGATTCCTACCTGATAGGGTTTTTGTGAAGGAAGAAGACCATGCTTGTAAAGTTCATAGACAGGGCACACGCTAGATAAATGCTGGCTGCCACGGCTATCTGCATTTGCTGAATAAGTACTTATTGAATGCTTACTTTCTCGGGGACTGAGGGACATGGAATGTGTTATCCAGTGGGTAAGACAAAATGAACAAAACAATCCTAAGAATGACGTAAGCGGGGCCGGGCGTGGTGGCTCACGCCTGTAATCCCAGCACTTTGGGAGGCTGAGGTGAGTAGATCACAAGGTCAGGAGTTCAAAACTAGTCTGGCCAAGATGGTGAAACTGGTCTCTACCAAAAATGCAAAAATTAGCCAGGCATGGTGGTGGGTGCCTGTAATCCCAGCCACTTGGGAGGCTGAGGCAGAGAATTTCTTGAACCCGGGAGGTGGAGGTTGCAGTGAGCAGAGATTGTACCACTGCACTCCAGCCTGGGCGACAGAGCAAGGCCCTGTCTTAAAAAAAAAAAAAAAAATGACTTAAGCATGGAGAAAATGATGATAAAACACTAACTCTCCACTGCGGCCACACATTGGAAACCCCGGGGAGATTTTAGGAAATGCTGTCGTCCAGGCCACTCTCCACCCACCACGCCTCCCAAGAGATTCTGATTCACCAGATCTAGGCTGAGGTCTGGGCATCGGTGCTCCTTAAACTCTCCCTAGGTGACTCCAGTGGGTGGCCAGGGTTGAGAAGCACAGTCTGAAGAAAGGATGAGTGATACCTGTGTGTGGCCAATGAACTTTGCCTAGGCTAGGCATCAGGGAGGATGTCCTGGAGGAGGTGGCTGGGTGGAGCACTGAGGGATGACTGGAAGCCAACTAAGGTGAAGACAGAGGTGGGGAAGAGTGTTCCAGGCAGGGCTTGGCAAGTGCAAAGGCCCTGTGGTGCAGAGGAGAATGGCATGAGGGGTCTGAGGGAGGGTTATTTTTGCTGGAGCACAGGGGATGAGTGTGGAGCCTTGGGAGGGGCTGGGCCTGGGCCCCACAGAACAGGTGAGGCTGGGCCAGGAGAGGCAGCTTTCCTCTCTGAACAACAAAGGAAGTCACTGAAGGATTCCGGTGAGAGATGACAAGTTCAGATTCCCATCTCCAAAAGATCCTTCTGTTAAGACCAGTCTGGACAACACAGTGAGGCCCCCATCTCTACAAAAAATTTAAAAATTAGGCAAGTGCCTGTGGTCCCAGTTACTTGGAGGCTGAGGTGGGAGGATCGCTTGAGCCTGGGAGGTCGAGGCTGCAGTGAGCTGTGTTCACACCACTGCACTCCAGCCTGGGTGAAAAAGTAAGACCTTGCCTCAAAAAAATGAAAAAGAAAAGAAAAACAAAAGATCCTTCTGGCTGCTGCATGGGGGGCAGATTGAAGGCCCTTTGAGAGGACACGAGAGACCCCTGAGGAGCTTACCACAGTCTGGGTGGGCAAGGGTGGAGAGAGGGTTGTTGAGGGAGGCGACTCTGTGCAGAAGTCAAGGGCTTGGCTTCTGGCGTCAAATTCTGAACGTGTTCCTAAACCCTCTGAGCCTCAGTTTCCTTACCTAAAAAGGGGTAGTACTAATATCTCTCTCTCAGAGTTGTTGGGATAATTATCTGGGCCATTATTAAATGCTTCTATCCCAGTGCGCGCTTGACTGTCATCAGCTCTCTGTGCTATATTTACTTATGTGACTCCTTCCTGCTAAACACACCCCAGATGTCACATCCTTCAATGAGTTGCTTCTCCAGTGGGATTCCTTATCTAAGCTTTTTGTTTGTTTGTTTGAGATGGAGTCTCGCTCTGTCACCCAGACAGGAGTGTAGTGGCACGATCTCAACTCACCACAACCTTCGCCTCCCAGGTTCAGACAATTTTCCTGCCTCAGCTCCCCCAAGCAGTGGGATCACAGGTGTGTGCCACCACGCCCAGCTATTTTTTTTTTTCTTTTAGTAGAGACAGGGTTTCACCAAGTTGGCCAGGCTAGTTTTGAACTCCTGACCTCAGGTGATCTGCCAGCCCTGGCGTCCCAGGCATGGTGGCTCATGCATGCTGGGATTACAGGCATGAGCAACTGTGCCTGCAGTAAACCATCTTTCAGTTGTCTGCACCCTCCACCCACTAGACTGTCCATGAGTTTTGCAAGGGACAAGGACTACTTTGAACATGGCTGCCTTCCTCGTCTGGCATCTGGCACATAGTAAGTCTTTACTAAATGGATAACCCCTCCCTGACTTTATAGAGCCAGGACAGGGACCAGATTGGCTTGCAGGCAGGTGGTTGTGGACATATTGGAGATGACTACTTATGCCCTGCATCAGCTGTCCCGGCTCTGTCCCTGGAGAAGGCTTTGTCACTCCTTTTTCCTATCTTGTATTCATGAAGACTGCTTTTCTGAAATCCAATTAGAAGCCCCACCTCAATTAACAAGCAAAAACTTTCACAGAACACGCTTCCCAAACTTTACCATGCACTTGCCATTTCATTCAGCTAATTTTTTTCTCTTTTGCTTCTGATATTGGCATAAATGCATTTTTGTTCCAATCTCCAGGGCTGCTCTCTGCTGTCACTGTGCGAGGTGCTGGCACCTTGCCTGGAAACCCAGGACTCTGTGCACGCCCCAGGCACTGCCCTATTCTTGGTAGATCCTTTGTTTTCTCTCCTTTGGGGGCTTGGTTAATGATGCCATCGTTCACCTTGTCGCCTGCAGGCCCTTGGCTCTTTTCCTAATGTGAAGGCACCGACTGGTTCTGTGGAGCTCACCTTCCTGCATTGGTGGAATCTCCCACCTCCTTCCGGTGAACACTACATTGCTGGGATGAGCTCACGGTCCCACCCTCAAATGGTCTTGGCATGTTCCTAACTCGTCCCCCTGTGCCCACCTCTCCCCTGCTGTGCATCTTTTATCCACAGCCAGGTTTCTCTCTCCCCAAAAGCTCAACTTTTCTGTGTCTGTTTTCTTCTCTGAAATCTTCAGTGGCTTCTCATGACCACAACATTCTGGGTGGAGACTCTTTCAGTCAGCGTTTAAACACGTCTTCCAATTTGTCCTCAACTTAGCCTGGCCTTCCACTCCTCCTGCCTCCCACCACCCGACACCCAGCCTTCCGGAGACATTCATTCTTCCTGGAAAATACCCTACAATTTACTGCCTCTCTGCCCATAGGCAGGCTGGAACCTCAGCCTGAAATGCTGGCCCTGCCTATGTTGACATTTACACATCTTTTAAAGCCCTGATCAAATGCCATATCCTTTAAGAATTTTAATTCCTTTACTCAGTAATAATTAGTCCTCCAAGTTGGATGTAAGAGAAATGTGTGAAGTAGGAACAAGACAATTACTGTGAGCTGTCTCCTTAATATCTGTCCACCTTACTCTCCTTCCTCCAGAAGGAATTTGGTTCTGTTTGCCTGTCCGGCTCTCGGGGAATGAGCTCCTAAATCCCCAGTCCGGGAGTGAATCCTGATTGGCCTAAATCCTCATGTCTATCCCGCTCCCTTGACAGTGATTGGTTTAGAAGTAGGCGTGTGATCCAGTGTTGCTGGGATACTGGGGAAGGTTTCTTACTCTTAGGAGATGTAAGAGTCGACCTCTTCTTCCACTTCAGCCAGGATTGTTGCAGTCGTATTATGACTGTAAGGGTCAAAATTAAGGACAACTCATCATCTATCATCCTCAGGATGGCAAAGCACAAATATGAAAACGTCCTTATCTGTGGTGATATTGCTGAGTTGCAAAATTAATCAACTTCAGAGACGTTTTCTTCTAAGGTTTCTTTTGTGTGAGAGATAAGAAAATCCCTTATTGCTTAAGGGACTTGAGTCAGGGCTTCCTGTTACTTGCAGCCTAAAGCACTCCTGCAGATACAAGGGCAACAGCTAAGTCAATTCAGGTCTCCCTGTTCTTCGGGATATTATACAATCATACAAAAGAAACTCTTAAGTTTCTGTGGTCACATAACACGGGATTTATGACATTATTTTTGCCAAAAAACCCAACACACAAAACTGTGGGTCCTGCATGGTGTAAAAATGTATGCAAATTTTAAAAAAGATCAGAAGAAAATATTTTTTAGAAAATAATAGCTGTGTTAGGGTAGTACATTTGTTCATTTCTCTCTTTCTTGCAAACTTTAATGTGTGTGTGTGTGTCACACATGCACAAAGTATACATATATATATTATATGAAATATACATACTCTATATAGTACATAAAATTATATTTTAATGTACAGAGCAACTGTATATAATGTATATATTTGTGCATATAGATGTTATATATATTTGTGCATATATATTATATATTTTCATAAGCACTTATGTGTATATAATTTCTCTCTTACTGATGTAAGTGCTTTATAAATATAAATATTACATTTATAAATATCAAGCACTTAAATATGAAACTGAAGTAGTCCTCACAAACCATGAGTTAACACTATGGTTATTCCTATTTTACTTTGAGGAGACTGAGGCCCAGAGAGATTAGGTAACTTCTCCAAAGTCACAGAGGAAGTATGTGGTAAAGCCAAGATTTGAGCACAGGCTCCAGAGTTTTTTCTTTTAATCATGAGTGTGCACTCTCTGTGAGGGTACCTAAAGAAATGGCTCCCACAACACCTTTGTAATTGGTCTTTGTGGCACTTTCTTTTTCTTGTTGTTTTTTGTTTTTGTTTTTGTTTTTGTTTTTTTGAGACAGAGTCTTGCTCTGTTGCCCAGTCTGGAGTGCAGTGGCATGATCTCAGCTCCCTCACTGCAACCTCCACCTCCTGGGTCCAAGTGATTCTCCTGCCTCAGCCTCCTGAGTAGCTGGGATTACAGGTGCATGCCACCACACCCAGCTAATTTTTCTATTTTTAATAGAGACGGGGTTTCACCATGTTGGCCAGGCTGGTCTCAAACTCCTGGCTTCAAGTGATCTGCCTGCTTCAGTCTCCTAAAGTGCTGGGATTATAGGTGTGAGCTATAATCCTGGCCTTTCTGGCACTTTCTGCCACATGCATGCACTGTGGATTTCTGGTGAGGTCTCCTCGTTTGCTCTTAGAATGTGGGTGCCCCAGGGGCAGGACTTTGACAGAAGGTGTTGGGGCTGTGGGAGTGAGGATGGTCCCCCTGGGGAGCAGGAGCCTTCCAGGGGTACAGGGGCAGAGCAGCCACTCAGCCATGGCTGCCCAGTTGGCTGTGGTGTGCTGAGTGCCACACAGAGACCTTCTCCTAGCCAGCAGTAGCAGAGTCAAGCCTGGTGGCTGTGTCTGGCACATCTTCCAGCACCAGGCTTTTTGCAGCCCATGAATATCGGTTCAATTTGTCAAATCGGTTTATGCAAATAGTATGTTTAAAGGATAAGCCAGGCATGGCGGCTCATGCCTGTAATCCTAACACTTTGGGAGGTCAAGGCAGGAGGATCACTTGAGGCCAGGAGCTTCAGACCAGCCTGGGCAATATAGTGAAACTCTTTCTCTACAAAAAAATAAAAACATTAGCCAGGCATGGTGGTGGGTGCCTGTGGTCCTATGTACTCAGGAGGCTGAGGCAGGAAGATTGTTTGAGCCCAGGGGTTGAGGCTGCAGTGAGCTATGATTGCACCACTGCACCCCAGCCTGGGCAACAGAAGGAGACCCCATCTCTACAAAAATACGTTGGGGCAGTTGTGGAGTTAAGAGTGATTAGGAGGATTATGGGCATCCCCGTGGGGTGCCTCCACCTGTCTGTGTTCAGAGAGAAGGCTGGTGCGTAGGATAGGGGGTCATCCATCATTGGACTAACCCTGGGGAGCTGTCCAGAGCACAGTGCTGAAAGCTTGGGCCATGGGAGAAAGAATAGCGCAGAGTGAACAAAGAGGGATGAGATGGGGAGATAGGTACAGAGACTGGGAATTCAGATCAGCATCCACATCAGAGTCCTATCTTCCCATGGAGGTGATTGGTACTACCAATCGGGTCTGGGCAATCTATTATCATTGAGTAGGGAAACTTGCTAGGTTAAATAGAAAATATATAAAACGTATTTGATTATAGATATGTGAAGGAAAAGCCATAATTATATAGTCATCTATGCTGGGAATATTTTGTAGTTATGTTTTGTTGAGAGAAATAGAATATATTGGATCAATAGAATTAGACAAATATCTCAGGCAGCAAGAGACTTGGAAACATGGGAATGATAAAGAGAGAAAAACTGCAGTTTTGACATTCTTGAGGCCATAAGAGAGATGGAGGAACAAGGGTAGTGCAGAGGAGAGAGAAATAAGTCATTTTGGGGGTGTGAAGGATGGGTGATGGATAAAGAAAGTCACATGTACGTGGTCAGAACAAGGGTAAATAAATGAAATGTTGATGAATTTGTTTATTATGTTCTGAATATCAGCACCGAAGGACATAATGAACTCAGGAAGGCAAAAGAAAAGAAAATAAAAGAAATAGCAACCCTTCTCTGATTGTCTTTTCAGGGTTGGCTTAAGTTCTTAGAAGTTGTGACATTCTGATGCCCCAGTCTCTCTCGCTGTCTCTTGCTGCTGCCAACAATAGTGGATCACAGATACAATCAAGGCAGGGTCCTCATCTTGAGAAGGGGCTACAGTGTAAGACAAGTTACCAAAACAAGAACCTGGATAAGAAACCAACACAGAGATCTAGTTACATAGAGGGCACTATCCAAGCTATCAAGCCAGTGCCCCTAACTGAGCAGGGAGCCAAGTTTTATGAACTAGGGCACAATTGAGAAAGCTCTTGAGGGATGAGTAGGAGTTCTGGAGGGAAAATGAGGGAGAGGGAAATCCAGGCACATCAACGTGCCTTGCATGTCTCTTTGGGGAATGGTGGAGAATTCATGTACCTGGGGTTTGTGGTGGTTGTGTTTTGGGAGATGAGGCTGTAAAAGTTAACGGGGGTGTTGTTTAAAAGGAATATGGCAGATACAAGGCTATGGACCTTAAGCAGTGGTAAGAATGACATTCAAAATCTTTTAACAACACGTAGGCATCAACCATCAGAACAGACACTGGCCATGGTGCTGAACCAAGTCTTGGAAGGGGAGACTCCGGGGTTTTGGAGGGCATGGAAGCAGTGTGTGTGCTGGAGGGAGTACCGGGGGAGGGGTGGGGAGAGAACAGGTGAAACACTTGGGGAAAGGTGTTGAAGACAACACAAATGGTGTTGAAGACAACACTATTTGTACCGTCAGAATGGCTGTGCAGGTGCATATTAGCTGACCATCAGGACTGAGTGGGGAGCAGGGGAGTGATACAACTGGATTTTTGCTTTTAAAAGTGGCTCTGGTCACAGTAAATGTTTGTTCACCAGGTGGATTGATGGGTAATAGAATTTTAGAATGGCTAGGGACCTGGGCTAATTTCATTCCATCTGACAGAACGTAAAACTTTCCAGCCCTTCTCAGCCTAGGCCTGGCCAGAAATCACCTGCTTCCATCTGGCTCCTCATTTCCTGGGACTAAACATATTCCCAGCTCCCCACGTTCTCTGCTCTTGGCCACTGCAGCCGTGAAGCCTCTGTCCCTGCCTAGTTGTCTCTGCTCAGCCCTGTCTGGACACGCCTGCTGTGCCTTGCTCTTTCCTCCCCTCACCAGCAGGAGAATTGGCAATCTTCTGGGATTTAATTACAGGTTCCCTGAGGGCCTTTCAGCCCATCACAGGACTCCTGCAGGCTGCCGGCTGGGAGGGTGGCAGGCGCATGCCGTGATGAACAGCGACTTCCCGGGATGTCTGCTGTACCAAGTGGCCGGCCCACGCTCCTCAGGCTGCTCCGCATTTTCCTGAGCAAAACATGTCTCACTCCCATTTTGCAAGATCAGATAGCAAACAGGGAAAACACTTGCAGCAGGGAAGATGACGAAAGAGAGAGGGCTGTGCCGCCAGGGTGGAGGACAGAAGGCGCTGCAGTTTCCCTGGAGGTGGCATCTGCCTCCCAACGACTCCTGGAAAATCTTTCCGTCGTTAAATAATGACTTAGTAATCCTGTTCACTTTAATTAAGTTGGCCTGGTGTGCTGACAGCTCAGGTCCAGGTGGGGATCTTTTCAGCTTCAGGCAGCCATGCTATGGTCCAAAAAAGTCCATAGACTAGGGTCAGCAAAGATACAGCAAGCACACCACGATTCCTCACTCCTCCGCCCACAGCAAACATTGTTAATTGATCATGCACGATGAAGTCCGACTGTTTTAGGAGCCTGGATGTGAGTTCTGGTTATTCAGGGCTTGGGAATACTTTAAAATAAGACAGTAGGAGATTTTTAAATTTTGGTCTTCTTAAAGTACAATGGCTCCAATCGGCCAGTTTAAGGTATGCCTCAAAGGAGGACATTCTCATCCAGCCAGAAGGTCCCTTCCCCACAGTCAAGGCTCCATAATCTTTTTTCAATTCAGCCCCCATTGGGACATAACATTTGGCATGGGATAGGATAAATCCTCATCAAGAGGGATGGGATTAATCCACTTACCGCTGCAATTTTTTTTCTTACTCCCGGGAAAGTAAATAAGCATTGAAAGATACGGGTTTTTCTAAATACTCTTGTCTCTTATTTTCCTACTTTCAGGTAAAAATTCAATGATATGGACATCATATTATCAACTAGAGTATAATGTTGAGCCCACTCCTCCTCCTGTAATGTAATTTCTCCACTGGGCACCCACGTCTCCATCACTCTCAGCCTGTGTGGTCAGGGTGAGTCTGGCTCTATCTCCAAGGCTGGGCACACAGTCCAGGCCTGGCCAAATGGAATTTTCCATCTTCTTGGCTGCCATGATAAGTACCGGATTCTAGGAAGCTAGTTGTTCTGCTGCATTTGCTGAGAAAGTGGAGCTCTCCTTTTCCTGGTTATGGACGAAGTCAGAGGGGTATTTGCCTGGAGCTTCTGGTGAATGTCTATGTCACCCCCATAGGGAGATCCTGCAAAGGCCCTGAGGTGAGACAGAGCTTGGCATGTTTTGAGGAACAGAAAGATGGAATGATTGGTGCAGGGGGTAAGGGGAGAATGGTAGAAGATGGAGCTAGAGAGGAAGGTGATGGGCAGCTGTGAAGGCCGCAGTAGGGTAGTGAGAGATTTTTCTAACAGCTGTGGGAAGTCATTGCCATTTGGGCATTCCCATGCCCTGGAACCTTCTTTCTCCATATTGAGTCATCTTGGATACGAACAGTTTCGAATGGGAATTGAAAGACTCCGGGCATCCCTATGCTCTGCCTTTGTGATGTGCACAAGTTGCATTCATCTCTGGGCCTGTTTCTACTGTGGCTCATGATGGAATTGGACCAGTTTAAGGAGAATGGAAAGGTTTAATCCTTCTTCCCCTCTCTTCTCAATTGGTATTGCCTGCCTGGACAGCTGTTTGGAGAAGGATTGTGAGGCATCTCCCAGGCTCCATGGGAAAGTGCTATGATCGATTAGCAATGTCTGCCCTGGGTAAAGGACTGGGAATGGTGAATCATCCATCTTAAGACTACACGCTCCCAGAGGTGTCTCCCATAGCATTTGATGGTACTTTACATCAGATGTATCAGAAGCTTAGAGCATCAGATCAAGAATAAAAATGTCCAGCACGTTGAAGAAACTTTGCAGGGCTTCCCATTTTACAAAGGCTCTTCCTGTCCATTTTCTCATTGGATCTTTACAGACGTCTCAAACCATCTTCTGTTTTCTTTTTTCTTTCTTTTCTTTTTTTTTTTTTTTTTTTTTNTTTGAAATGGAGTCTCACTCTGTGGCCTAGGCTGGAGTGCAATGGTGCTATCTCAGCTCACTGCAACCTCCGCCTCCCGGGTTCAAGCAATTCTCCTGCCTTGGCCTCCTAAGTGCCGCCACCACGCCCAGCTAATCTTTGCATTTTTAGTTCAGACAGCCTTTCGCCATGTTGGTCAGGCTGGTCTTGAACTCCTGACCTCAAGTGATCCACCTGCCTCGGCCTCCCAAAGTGCTGGGATTACAGGTGTAAGCCACAGTGCCTGGCCCTCAAACCATCTTAATAGGAAAACAATCTGTTGTATTTGCCTCATGCCCAGCACCCCTTTTTCTGGTAACTATGCTCTAGTTGTTTTTTTCTGCTGGGTGTCAAGATCTTTCTATGCTCAGGCCATATGGTTTGTGACTGAGGATGAAGCAGGAGACCCAAGCCTGTGGCAGTCAAAGTGTCACTGTCCCCTGTGGACGGATTCATGACCAAATCAGAGGTTATGCAATGCACTGAAATGTCTGCTGCAACCTCGGGGGAAGAGAACTGTGCCCAGTGGCTTTGAAGGTGGTAGGATATGGGTCCAGGTGTGTCGGGGCTCTTTCCTGTGGCCTTGAAAGCCAATTTTGCACATTTCTTCTCAATTTGACATTCAAAATCTGCCACAGTAGAAGGATTTGCTAAAAATCGGGGGTTTTTTTTGGTCCTAAGAGCTGGTTGGGCTTCCAGCCACGTCCTTACCATGGCATGGAGTCTAAGACCCAAGCCACAGCATGGAAGGTGGAGCCAAAAGTTAGAAAAGGACCGAGTCCTCCGTCCAACTGTACCTGAAGCCAGATCTGCTTTTTAGCTGATGAATTATTCTTCTGTTTATGCCTGTCGTGGTTGTATTTCTATCTCTTGCAACCAAGAGAGGCCTGATATAAATTTTGGATTCAGCAGGCTAAAGAAAAGATGATTTAACATTCATCTCTTTAAAACTCTGGGAATACTTCCCCACTGCCTTGGGAGGAATGGCTGGAATCTCACCCATGCAAATTTTTGAGCACCCACGGTTTTCTGCCCTCTGACCCCACTTGCTCTCTCTGGCTTCAGATGAAGGCCTGCTGTGCTCTAGGTTGACGGGATTTCTTAACTCCCTCAACAAAGTCTCCACCTTTGCTCATTCTGTTCCCCTCTACCTGGAACACCCTTTCGTTCTCCACAGCTACATTCCTGTCCTTGTTTGGGGTCCTGCTCGTTCCCCCCACCCTCCTCAGAGCTATGCCAGCTTCCACCCGCCCTCTCTGTCGGCACACAGTACTTTCTTGACTATAGTGTCCTCACACCCAGGCTTACTGCCTCCTCTACATTTGAGCCCTTTGAGGTCAGGGGCTGCATCAGGCTCATCTTCAAATCTTTCCAAATACCTGTTATATCACCTTGCACACAACAGGCCATCAGGAAGTACCTGTGAGGCCAACAGATCCATTCTCAACCCAGCAGCCAGAGTGGTCTACTGCAAATGCAAATTACATTGGACACCGGCTTCTTTAAAACCCTCTGACCAGATTCCAGCCTCACTGGCCTCTGGATTACAGAAACAAAGCACGAAGCTTGCTTCCACCTCAGGCCTTTGTACTTGCTGTTTGCAGATTTCTCTTCATCTAACTCTTCATTTAGCGTCCTCCTTCCTACCAGGATGTAGCTCAAATATCACCTCCTCATAGACATCTTTCCTGGACGCTCTTAACTGATGTAGCCGCACTCTAGACATTTTTTTTTTTTTTGCATTGAGAGATTTTAATTTTTATGGTCATTAATAATGATCAACGCTTACATAGCACTTATAATGTATCACATCGTGTCCTGAGCAAATAGAGAAGTATATGTTAACGTTTCGTCTTTAACAACCTCACGAGGGAGGTGCCCCCATTTTACCCGCAAAGAATGAGTGTTGTAAGCTGGCTTTCCTGGAAACAGAGCCTGAGATGGGAATTCCAGTGCGCATGAACTTTCGGAGAGATACTTTTAGGAAAAAGGGAGAGAGCTGGGCACAGTGGTTAGCGCCTGCCATCCGAGCAATTTGGGAGGCTGAGGTGGGAGGATTATTTGAGATCAGGAGTCTGAAATCAGCCTAGGCAACAGAGTAAGGTCTCATCTCTACTAAAAAAAAAAAAAAAAAAAAGATTAAAAATTAGCTGGGGTGGTGGTTTGCAGCAGTAGTCCCAGCTACTTGGGAGGCTGAGGTGGGAGGAATGCTTGAGCCCAGGAGTTTGAATCTGTGGTGAGCTATGATTGTACCGCTGCACTCCAGCCTGGGCAACACAGCACGACTCTGTCTCTAAAAATAAAGAATACATAAATATGTAAAATTTAAAAAGAAAAACATGTTTAAGAGAAGGCAGAGTAAGGGGAATGAGATAAAGAGGGCAGAGTAATGGAAATGGCATGGAGTGGCTAGGCAGGGGTGTGGGCTCCCCGGAGACTGATCCCCCGGAAGCTCTAGAATGTGAATTATACCACAGAGTTGGTTCCACCTTCAGCCACAGGAAGCATGCCTTTTTTCCTCATTGGGCGTCTCAGGGGTTAGAGGGAATAACCATAGCCTTCCAGGTGAGCTGGCTCCAATTCAACAGAGGGCATGTTTCTGCAGAAGGGGACAGTGTGCGCCTTTCCTGGCCAGTCATGGCAGCTGGGGAGTGATGTACCACTACAGAGGGGATCTGGGTAGGCACCAGGAATGTTCACTGCAAATAAATGACTTGCACAAGGGCCCCATCAGGTAAGTGGCAGAGCCAGAATTGAAACCCAGGTTGTCTGTCAATGCTTTAACCTCTCTGCTGTGGCTGTCACTACCTGCCATGATCGTATTGTATTTATTATTATTTTTTTAGAGACATGGTCTCACTGTGTTGCCCAGGTTGGAGTGTAGTGGCTATTCACAGGCACAGTCATAGCTCACAGCAGCCTCAACCTCCTGGGCTCCAGTGATCTTCCCCTCTCTGCCTCCCCAGTCTTATTGACTTGAAAACTTGTTTATTTTTGATCTCCTCAAGACAGCAGACTAATTAGTTTCATTCATAGTTATGTCCCCAGCACACTGAACAACACCCAGCACATAGTAGGTACTCAGTAAATATTTGTGGCTTGAGTGAGTGAATGAATGACTGAGAACTGTGGGCCTGTGAGTCTAGGCAGGCAGGCTGACCCTCTGGCCTGTGGCTTTCTTTGCTCCGTGCCCTACCCTCTATGTGACCTTTATTTACGGCCCTACAAAGCCTTCTGCTGTTCATGGATTTCTTTGTTTTCAAATATTTCTTTTATAACCTAAATGAAAGTCTGGCAAACCCCCTAAATCATAGACTCCCTTGGCTGTTCAGCCCCCACCCTGCCCCTCCCTCCCTATCTTCTGGTGAGTTTTCAAAACCAACAGGATGTGTGTGTTTGTGTGTGTGTGCGCGTGTACACACATCCTCTGAGGGAAGAGACACTTCTGCTCCTTTGTCCCCTCTCAGAGTTGCCCCATCTATCAGCCTGGGCTCTGCCTCAGCTCTGATCAATACCTGCTTGGTAGCAGCTTAGTTATATCTGCAGTCAAGAGCCATTTGTTCCTTTCTTGGTTGCAGGAAGATTGTCCTCAAAACCCATTTGGGATCACAGCCCTTCAATGATCACACAAATGACATGGGAGCAGTAATCACAGGGCTCTGAAGTGGAGGCAGAAGAATGCTACCTGCCACTTGTCTAGGGCCCCTTCCAGACACTTGCTAATTTTACTTAGGTGTGGGTGCAGCCAGGAGCAGTCTGCAAGATAGTTAGCATCTAGTAGGATGCAGGATTGACCTGTCAGCCTGGTTGTACCCTTTTCCCATGATTTATATATCATTATCACTAAAAATAATAGATCTAGCATAGGGAATGCAACTTACGTGCTAGATGCTTTCAAAATTCCTCCCAAATTAGCCAGGCATGGTGGCGCGCGCCTGTGGTCCCAGCTGCTTGGGAGGCTGAGGTGGGAGGATCACTTGAGCCTGAGAGGTTGAGGCTGCAGTGAGCCATGGTCCTGCCACTGTAGCCTAGGCAAAAGAGTGAAATTGCAAA
>NW_016107354.1:658738-660978 GCF_001604975.1 Cebus imitator
AAAAAAAAAAAAGAAGAAGAAGAAGAAGACAAAAAAGAGAGAGAAAGAGAAAAGAAAAGAAAATAAAAAGAGTAGAAAAAGAAAAGAAAAAGGGAAAGAAAAAGAAACCTCCTAAAACAGCTCTGGGAGGCAGTGGCACTATCCTCACTTTGCATATCAGGAGACTGAGGCTGGGAGAGAGAACCATTTTTCCACTCTTCATAATCATTACGTTTAGAAGCTGCAGAATATTCCATCTACATTATATGAACTTGGTACTCCACATTAGTGAAGTACCAAGTTCATACAGCAATTCTCCCACTGCCAAGCCATTCATATTGTTTCCAGTCTTTTTGCTGGTATAAATAATGCAGCCATCACTGTCCCTATATCATTAGCGATTCCTTGAAGAATTCATTTTGGATGACTATATAATATTTCATATTGTCGACAAAGACATGTGTACATGGATACTAATTGCATCATTACTTATAATAGCAAAAAATGGAATGCTATTAAGCCACACAGAAAAATGCTCCTGAGATGACATTAAATGAAAGTAACAGGGTGCAAAATTGCGCGATCAGCACGTTCCTGGCTATAGAGGGAGGAAACTTACATATGCGTTAAAAAAAAACCTGGGAGGGGGGGTGGGGAGTTGGGGAGTGATAGCATGGGGAGAAATGCCAGATACAGGTGAAGGGGAAGAAGGCAGCAAATCACACTGCCATGTGTGTACCTATGCAACTATCTTGCATGTTCTTCAAATGTACCCCAAAACCTAAAATGCAATAAAAAAAAATAAAAAACAAAAACAAAAACCTGGAAGGAAATAGGCTCAAATTTTACCAATGGTTATTGCTGGTGGTGGCCTTATATGGGAAACTGTTTTCTCATGTTTCTGTATTTTTCAAATTCTTTCCGATGAGCATGTATTACTTTTAAATTAGAAAATAAGTAGGAAAAAATTTAAAATAATTAAATTTAGTCTGTGAGTATAGGTCATTGCTCTAGCCCTGGGGCAGCAAACGTTTCTTTAAAAGGACCACATAGTAAATATCTGGACAGTAAATATTGGCTTTGTGAGCCATACAGTCTCTACTGCAGTTACTCACCTCTGCCATTGTTATATGAATGCAGCCGTAGGCGATATATGAATGAATGAACATGATTGTGTTCCAATAAAACTTTATTTGCCTGCATTCCAGTAAACGTTATTTACAAAACCAGGAGGCAGGCCAGATTTGGCCCATGGGCTGTAGTTTGACAACCCCTGGTCTAACCTCCCCAGATCATTATTTTCCTTTTAAAAAACTGACTTTATTAAATATTGGAGTAAATACAAATGAATATTCATGACAATAAGTTCAAAATAACAATAATAAAAATTCAAATCACCAATTCACCGTTGGCTTTGGATTCCTGGGTCCCTTGCTCTGAGATCCCAGCCCCTTCCTTCAAAGGGAACCTCTTTCTTGACTTCTATATAGAACATTCCCTTGCATTTGCTCAGAGTTTCGCCACAAGTTGGTATCATTAAATACTCTATGTCGTTTTGCTTATCTTTGAACTTTAAATTGGATCATGCTGCTTGTGTCATCATGTTAACATGGGACATGGGTACACAGAGTTAACTTGTTTCTTAAGATTCTTCCACGTTGGCCGGGTACGGTGGTTCACGCCTGTAATCCCAGCACTTTGGGAGGTTGAGGCAGGAGGATCACTTGAGCCCATGAGTTTGAGAGCAGCCTAGACAACACGGTGAGACCCTGTCGTTATTGAAAAAATAATAGTAAATAAAAATAAAGATTCTGCTATGTTGATGTTTGTAGCCATTATCCATTTCTGTTCATAGCTTCCTGGCAAGTATTCTATGTTGTGAATACACCACAATTTATTTAGCCATTCTACTGTCAATAACCATTTAGTTTTTTCCAGTATTTTTTTTTTCCATTTCAAACTGTGCTGTTGTGAACATTGTTGAACCCATATTATGGTGCAAGAATGTCTTTAACTTTTATAAATCGGACTGGGCTTGCTGGGTCATGGGACACAAACATCCTCATCTTCAGCTACACTAGGTAAGGACAAATTGGTCTCTGAGGTGACTGCATCAGTCTCTGGAGCTGCTCCCACATCCTCACCAGCATTTGCTGTCTTCATACTAATCATTTTTTTTTCTTTTTTTTATTTTTTTGGAGACGGAGTTTCTCTCTTGTTACCCAGGCTGGAGTGCAATGGCACGATCTCGGCTCACCGCA
>NW_016107354.1:661853-675010 GCF_001604975.1 Cebus imitator
ACAAAAACCCCTGCCTTCATGGAGCTTCCACTCTCAAAGAGAGAAACAAACTTTCAAAAAAGGAAGTTGTCAATCACATGGTGTTATTAGATGGCAAAAAGTGTGGAGAAAAGTAAAGCAGGGCTGACGCTGTGAAGAGGGGCAGGAAGAGAGAGCGTCTGCGTTCCAGATGGGGGAGTCAGAGGGAGCCTTCTCAAAACGTGGCATTTAAGCAAAGATCAAAGGAAGTGGAGGAGAAAGTCATGAGGATAACCATGGATCACGGGGCTGGGAAGGGCAGGGGGATGTTCAGCAGCAGAACAGCAGGTGCACAGGCCCTGAGGCAGAACATGCCCAGGATATTCAAAGACCAGCCAAGCAGCAAGGAGATGCCTGGAGTAAAGACAGAAAGGGATGGGAGGCCAAGGCTGGTGGATCACCTGAAGTCAGGAGTTCGAGATCAGCCTGGCAACACCCCAACTCTACGAAAAATACAAACCCCATGGCCAAACCCCACCTCTACTAAAAATACAAAACATCAGCCAGGCATGGTGGCGTGCACCTGCAATCCCAGTAACTTGGGAGGCTGAGGCAGGAGAATAGTTTGAACCCAGGAGATGGAGGTTGCAGTGAACTGAGAATGTGCCGCTGGACTCCAACATGGGCGACAGAACGAGACCCTGTCAAGATTGAGAGAGAAAGAGACAGAGAGAGAAAGGGAGAGAGTAAGAGGTGATGAGGCTAGAGAGGAAAGGAAGCCGAATTGCACTGGGCTACACAAACAGTAGGCTTGGTTGTGGCTGCAAAGAAACTCTGAGAAAAGTCCAGTCAGGCTGAGTTGGGGCAGCAGGGGCTGGCAGCTGCTAGGGAGGAAGTGGGCAGGATCTACAGGGAATGTCAGGGCCCCAGCCCTTGCCTGGGGCTCAGGGCAGGGAACTGGAATCATTTTTTCTTTTTTTTTGAGACAGGGTCTCGCTCTGTCACCCAGGCTGTAGTGCTGTGGTGCAATCACAGCTCGCTGCAGCCTCAAATTCCTGAGCTCAGGCAATCCTCCTGCCTCAGCCTCCTGAGTTGCACATGGCACAGGTGCATGCCACCACACCTGGCAAATTTTTGTATTTTTGTAGATACAAGCTTTCATCATGTTGTCCAGGCTGGTCTTGAGCTCCTGGGCTCAAGCAATCCTGCCGCCTTGGCCTCCCAAAGTGCTGGAATTACAGGTGGGAACCACCACACCCGACCTAGAACTGGAGTTCTTGGGTAGACTGAGGCAGGCTCCCACATCAGTCTACCCAAGAACTGAGCAGGGGCTTTTGTACCTGTGTGTGTCTGGGTATCTGTGATGGGAAGACTGAGGATCATGAAGCATGCATTTCATCATCTGTGGCAATAAGACTGATGAACTAGAAAGCTCCATGGCCCCAAGTGACCTGGGTCAAACCCTGGTCTTGCCATTTTCTAGTTGTGTGACCTTAAGCAAGTCAGTGGACCTTCCATGCCTTAGTTTCTTGACTATAAAATGGGGATAATAACAGTACATACCTCACAGAGGTTTTTGTGAATACTAAATCAGTTGAAATAAGTCAAGGGATTCAAACAGCATGAGTAGTGTAGTAAGTACTTTATAAATACTTTTTTATTAATTGTGATATTTCTCTTGAATATCACATTTGTCCTTGACCCAAACATGGACCAAACCAGGAGGGGCATGAAAAGATGCACATTGACCAGGTGCAGTGGCTCATGCCTGTAATCCCAGTACTTTGGGAGGCCAAGGTGGGTAGATCACCTGAGGTCATGAGTTCGAGACCAGCCTGGCCAACATGGTGAAACCCCATTTCTACTAAAAAATGAAAAAAAAGAAAAATAGCTGGGCATGATGACGTGTCCCTGTAATCCCAGCTACTCAGAAAGCTGAGGCAGGAGAGTCACCTGAACCTGGGAGGTGGAGGTTGCAGTGGGCCGAGATCACACCACTATACTCCAGCCTGGACGACAGAGCAAGATGCTATCTCAAAAAAAAAAAAAAAAAAAAAAAAGGATGCTGTGTGCTCATGGGCAAGTTACATTCCTTCCCCAAACCTTGGTGTTCTTAACAATGAAATGGGACTATGAATGTCCTCTTTAGAGAATCAGCAGTGATGGCTTAGAAAGAGCTGAGTGCAGGCTGGGCACAGTGGCTCACACATGTAGTCCCAGCTACTTGGGAGGCTGAGGTGGGAGGATCACCTGAGTCCAGGAGGTCAAGACTGCAGTGAGCTATGATCACACCACTGCATTCCAGCATGGGCAACACAGCAAGACCCTATCTCAAAAAAATAAAAAGTCCTCTCTGGACTAGCCCAAAGGCAGATAGTGAATGAGGTGTGGGTCCTGACTTCTGGGGCCCAGAGTCTCATAAGGCAGAAAAATAATGGCATGACAATGAGGTAAGCACTGAAGCGGCAGGATGATAGCAGCTAACTAGAGAGAACACTTGCTGTGTGCCAGACACTACATGAAGCCCCTCCTATGGAATATCTACAAGATGGGTGATGTTATTGTCATTCCCATTTTCAGGTGGGAAAACTGAGGTTTAGAAATATTAAATGATGGGCCCAGGTCCCTAGAGCTGCTAAGTGCAGGCACCAGGACTTGAGCTACATTATCTGTCTCCAGCTCATTTTAATGCAGAAGGGCTGTAAGGGCACAGAGAAGTAAGCTACCAGCCCTTTGGGTGGGACAGGAAGAGGAGTTTACTGAAGACTTCAGTTGGATGAGACACTGAGCTGAATCGTGAAGGATGTGTAGGAGGTGGCCAAGCAAACCCCCGTGATTTGAATGATTTTGTCCGCTCCAAAAATTCATGTGTTGGAAACTTAATCCCAATGCAATGGTGTCGGGAGTTTCAGCCTTTGGGAAGGGTTTGCGTCATGAGGGTTCCATCTTCATGAATGGATTAATGCTGCTATAAAAAAGAGCTTGCAGGAGTGTGTTAGCTCTCTCTTGCCCTTTTGCTTTCTACCATGCAAGGACGCAGTAAGAAGGGCAACACCAGAAAAGGTGCCTTGATCTTGGACTTCCCAGCCTCGAGAACTGTGAGAAGTAAATTTCTGTTTTTAAAAAATTACCCAGTCTCTGGTATTCTGTGATAGCAACACAAAATGAACTAGGAACAGACCAAAGTGGAGATAAGATGGGCAGCTGGAAGAGCACTTGCTAAAGCTCTAGAGACCTGGGGGAAATGCAACAACCATCAGTTCTCTATTGCCAAGACAATGCTGCATACTGATCACAACCTTCAGAGGTCTGCAGAATGAGCATTTACTGCTTCAACATCTGGGTCGGTCAGCTTGATAGTTTTGCTGATTGTGGCTGGTTCGCTCTATGTCTAGGCACCGATAAACTGTTTGGTGACCTAGGCCAGCCTCAGCTGGGATGATTAGCTTCTGTCCAGCGGGTCCTTCATTCTCCAGCAGGCTAGCCTGGGTGATAACAGGTGCAAGCAAGAGGCATTGCACTGGTTGTGCAATGTGCTTGTGTCTCATCTCCCATTGGCCAAGGCAAGTCCCATGGCTGAGCTCAAAGTCAGAGGTGGGAGAGTATTGCAAAGGGTACAGACACAGGAAGGGTGAATGATTTGGGACCATGCTTGCAATCTACCGGGTAGGTAGTTTAGGGGAGTTGGAGGATGGGGCATGGGGAAGCGGCAGAGACAGTTGCCAAGGTCACAGGAGACGAGTTTGTGGAGGATGGGCAAGAGTGGGCCAGTGGGAAGTAGGGAGGAGTCAGAGGCTGTTACAACCACAAGAAAGGACACAGGCCTGGATGGGGGTGACAGCTGTGGGGATAGAAGAGATTGATTATGCTACATTTGTCCTATAAAAACCAAGACAGCCAGGCTGAGACACTTGGTCTGTTACACAGATGTCACAGATGGGTCCTGGGATATAATTGGCCTTGGCCTCTGCAGAAAGGTTAATTGCTCAGATCACACAGTCTGAAGCTTCCGGAACGGACAGAGCAGTTCCCCAATTAAAACCCCAGAGCTGCAGCACTTTCCATGTCCTTTGATCACTTGGCCAGGGCTGCACAGGGCAGATGAGGGGCAGAGATGCTGGGAAACCTGCCTGTGAGGGAGCTCATAGCCTCAGAGGGAGACTAAGAAATGAGCAAACATTCCAGGGCTGGGACAGACATCCTTACAGGGACAGGCAAGGAAGGCAAAGGCTGTTTTGGCTGCAAGAGAAAGAATACTCATTTCAAACAGACTTGAGCTGAAGGAGGAGTTTACTGGTTCCATGACTCAAGTATCAGGGACATATCGCAGTCAGGCACAGCTGGATCCAGGTGCTCCCTCCCACAATGCTCTTAGGAGGCAGCCTTTCTGTCTCTCAGTGCAGCTCTCCTGGGCTTCATTCTCAGGTGGTCTGTGCTGGCAGAGGTGCTCCCAGCAGCTCCAGTTCCCATTTTCTCCAGTTTAGCAACTCCCAATGGAAAGGGACCGACCCTTCCACAGATGTTTCTGCAAATTCCCAGGGCTAGCTCTGATTGCCCAAGGTTGAGTCATGTGCCCATCCCTGAACCAATCACAGTGGACTCTGAGGATCCCTGCCCTGCAGCTGGGAGCAGCTGGGCTACCTCCCCCAACCCCCGTCGCCCCATTACAAGTGCTGAGAATGGGGAAGTGGTGGTCTCTGGAAGGAAAAGTGAGTTTTATTTCCAAGAGGAATGCTGGGCTGGCCCAGGGCACAGGAAGGGGAGTGGAGGTGGTAGAGACAGGGTGTCCATACCCACCAGGGTCTTGGGAGTCATGTCACAGAGGGGATGGTCCTTAAAGTTGAGTCTGACCACCCAATTCACAGATGGGTAAACTGAGGCAAAGACATGATCATTTCAAAATGAGACCGCTACTAGGAAGATAATTCAACAAGATGTCAGAATGGGGCGTGACCAGGGCAGGGAAAAGTTGGGTGGGTTGTTGGGTTAGGATCTTTCTGGTTCCCTGATGAGGAGCTGACATTTGAACTGAGTGGAGATGAGGAGATTAAGAGGAAAGAACATTCAAGAGGGAGTAGGCGGCACAAAGGGCCCTGGGCTGAAGCAAACTTGGTCTCTTAGGGACCCAGGCTGCTGGACACACTAACATCTCAACACCTCCGCAGACCCCCAGGAAAGCGGCGGGAGGTAAGAACCAGGGAGGTCACATGCCAGCTTTTCCATGCATTGTGCTGAAGGTGACACGTGTTACTTCTGCTCAGAGCCTGGTGGCCAGGACTAGTCACACGGCAAGGGAACCTGGGGAAGTAAGGGAATTGCATGGCTTCTGAGTGAGAAGTCTGTAAATGTTTCCAGCGGGGAAACCCACTCTCCCTTCACTGTCTTCGACTAGAAGCTCTTACTTGCAAAATTTTGCTTAATATGCTGGCTATAAGCTCTATCTCACGAGTGCCTTAGTTTAAATTTTATTATGAGTGAGATTGAATTTATTTTTCCATAGGATTTTAACTAGGTTGGTTTCTTCTTTTGTGAGCTATCTGGAAACCTAACCTTTCGAGCCTCCTTAAAAAACTTTTTTTTTTTTTTAAACCTGAAACAGGAGGCATTTGGAAGCTGTGATCTCAAAGGCCCCGTCCAACTTGTATATTCCCGTGGATTCTCTGATCTTTAAAAATACCAAAGGAAATGCCATTTATATTGGCAAAAGCTTTGTGGGTGCCTCCCAGATGAGAGAATAAACCCCTGAAGTTGGTGAGTCTAGGTATTTTTAGACTCCTCTGCCACAGTGGTAAAGTCAGGATGCTTTTGGTCAAGGTGGTGGGGCGGGGTGGGAGTGGGAAGGTGGGGGAAGGGTAGTGGCAAGAGAAAACATGCTGTCTAGTTTCAGGGTAATAAGATAGAGATTCTGAGCTCACCACGGACTCAGGCAGGATCATGCATCATGTGCGCCCCGCCCTGCCCTGCCACCAAGATGAATGCCCTACTTAGACAGAAGATGTCACTCTTTCTGCTAGGATAGACCCCTCACGTACCCATGCAGATAAGCCTTAAAAGATTTCTACCCACAAATACGTTTACATTATTCTGCCCATGTCTTAAAGATGCTGGCTCATGTATGTAATCCCAGCACTTTGGGAGGCTGAGGTGGGAGGGTTCCTTGAAGCCAGGAGTTCAAGACCAACCTGGGCAACATCGTGAGACCCTGTCTCTACAAAAAATTAGACAAAACTAGCCAGGTATTGTGGCATATGTCTGTGGTCCCAGCTACTTGGGAGGCTGAGCGGGGAGGATCACTTGAGCCCAGGAGGTGGAGGCTGCAGTGAGCTATGAATGCACCATGCAGTCATGAGTGAGACCCTGTTGCTTAAAAAAAAAAAAAAGTTCTGGCATGAACGTGAATAGCATTTTCCCCTTCCTGTGGCCCAGCTGAGTGCTCAGGAGGAGTTAAAGGAAGGTCTGCTGCTAAGAACAGAGTCGGGTTGGAGACCATGCTCGCTGTGTGACCTTGTTCACATCTCATGCCCTCTCTGGGGTGAATTTTTAGCACTAAAAAATGCAGTGGGATGGACTCAGTCGTGCTTGGCTTTCTGAGCTCTGTGAAGGATTGGAAACTCGAGTCCTAGGGCCTCAGCGTTGTGTTTGGAAAGATTTGAATTCATTATCTTTTCAAAACGAGATTTCATGTAAAACCCAGGATTTCTGGCTTCTTTGGAAGAGTTGAAAGATCTATCAACCCTAGTTGCCCATTCCCACTCATTGGCTGCAGCCGAGCCTCTGACTTCTCCTGGGATGTGACCCTCCCTGGCTGTGACCCCGCCAGGTGGCTGCAGCTGACTTAACGTTCTGTCATCTTCTTGACCTGGAAGCAGAGCATTCACCCCATTCATGACTGTGCTTGTGCCTTTCCGTAAGAAGGAAAGTGACTGATGTCTCGTAGCTGTGTTTCCATCAAAGGTTGGGAGAGCAGGTGCAAAGGCCCTGGGGTGGGAAGGAGTTTTGTGGCTGGAAAGGAGCCTCAGGGAGGCAGGGGAGAGAGATGAGGCTGGAGAGGTGGGCAAGGGCCAGCCACTGAAGACCCTGGAAGAAACCTGGGTTTCACTTTGAGTGTGATGGGAAACCATGGGGACATTGGAGGGCTTTACGCAGGGAAGATTCGATTTACATTCTAGAAAGGTCCTTTTGGCTGCTGAATAGTGACAAATACTAGGGAAAAAAATGAAAAGGAAGGAGGAGTATTGGGAGAGGCATTGGCAATTTTAAATAGTGGGATGAGGGAAGACATCACTGAGAAGTGACATTTAGGCAAACCTTAGAAGGCTGCGTGTGGTGGCTGACACCTGCAATCCCAGCGCTTTAGGAGGCTGAAGCAGGAGGATCACTTGAGCTCAGGAGTTCAAGACCAGCTTGGACAATATAGCAAAACCCCATCTCTACAAAAAAATTAAAAATTAGCTAGTCACAGTGGTGTATGCCTGTGGTCCCAGCTACTTGGGAGCCTGAGGTGACAGAGGATCACTTGAGCCCAGGAACTTAAGGTTACAGTGAACTATTCATGCCACTGCACTCCAGCCAGGGTGACAAAAACAAAAAACAAAAAACAAAAAAACAAAAACCCAAAATCCCAAAACCTTAGGACAGGTGGGGAGGCCCAGGGGAACAGCATTTCGTGCAGAGGGAGCAGCAAGTGCAAAGTCCGCGAGGCAAGTGTGTGCCTGGCACATGCCAGAAACAGCAAGTGCGCTGGGGTGCCTGGAGGGAGGTGAGCGAGGGGAAAGGGGGCAGGAGATGAGGTCGGAGGTGAGGGGGAGTTAATGGCCGTTGTGCAGGTGGCCGCTGGCTCTGACAGGTGAGTGAATGTGTAGTCAGTCAGAGCACACATTCAGTGTCTTCATGGAGGGCCTCAGGGACTGTTGACTGGGGGACTTCCTGGGGCTGGAACTTCCCAATCTGGGTGCCAGGAGGCTACACTCTGTCCGCCAAGCCCCTGACTTCTGGCCTGCCTTGGAGGACTTGGTCCCTGGTGGCTCATTTCAGCTTTGAGGCCACTGTCCCTCCAGGGTACCAAGGGGGTGTGTCTGGAGCCGCCTCCGCCATGTACTGGAAATGGGCCTTGGTGGAGAGGTGGGAGGAAGGGTTGATGGAGGCGGGTGGGAGTGCTGCAGATCCCTTAAGTACTCATCCTGTGGGACACACATCAAAGGAAAGTGACCCAGGGTCGCAGAGGGCGACTCTTCCTCCCAAGGGTATTCTGTCTCCTCTCCCATCTTCACTGCAGTCTCCACCATTGAGACGATTGCCCGTTTCCACGGAGCCCCGCAGAAGGCTCTCCATGGCAGCACTGATGCTGACCCCCTCCTCTCCCTCTGTGTGGCAGCCAGAGTGAATTCTGGGTACCCAGGTCCAACCATGTTCACAACTCCCTGCTGCCTTGCGCTCAAGTGGCCTCTTCCTCGGTCTCCTGGCCCACAGGGTTTGGCCTCTGTGTCCGGCCGCGCCAGCTTCGGGCTCTGGCTCCCTGGGTCTGGGTCTTCTTGTTGGACTCCCCCTTGTCCTTCAAGACCTCCTTCAGCTCCTCCTCCAGAAACCCCTGGAACCCCTGTGCCTGAGCCAGGCTGGTCCCTTCTGGGTCCCAGCAGCCCCTGCTCACTCGGTCCTCCCAGCGGCGGGCTGTCACTGCTTTGCCTGGCTGTGTCCTTGTCTCTGTGGTTCAGGCTGAGAGCCGCCTTCCACTGCTACATCCCAGCTGCAGCATCACCCCGGGCACCGAGCAGCAATAGGAAACAAAAGTTGGCACTCGCTGGGCACTCACTGGGCACCCCTTCCTGTTCCTGAGTGTGTCACTGAATCTTCGCTGCAGCCCTTAAGGCAGACATCATTTTCATTCTGTTTTACCGATGAGAAAACCGAGGTCCAGCCAGATTTAACTTGCCCAAGGCACCCTGCTGGTAAGCGAAAGGAGTGGGATGTGAACCCACCCTGCCTGGCTTCAGAGCCCCGCTCTTGTCCCCTCCCCCATCTCTCCCCGCTGAAAGTGAATTAATGAGTAAGTGTGAGTCCAGATGACCAAAGCCACCCACCAGCGGCCCTCCTCTTCTCCCTCCCCCTGCTCTGAAGCTGGGGCAAACCTCCCGTCTCATTCATCATTGGCACCCACCAGGTCTGCACAGCCAGCCTCGCCACACGCTCCTTCCCCACCTCCTGAAGCCACATGCGCCTTGGCATCAGCCTCTCTGCAGATCTGCTTCCCTCCCCACAAATATCACCAGAGGGGTTCAAATCGCCAAAGCCCATGGCCTTTTCTCATCCCTCGGTCTTCATTTCCCTTGACCTTTCGGTGGCATTCACGACAGCGGCTCCCTCCTCCTGGAAGCAGTTTTTTCCCTGGGCTCCTCTGCTGCTGATCAACTCGGGCCATCTCCTTTTCCTCTGGGCTAGTGGCGTTTCTTCACTCATTCATTTAGCAAGTTCTTTGCTGAGCACCACGCATGCCAGAGCGAGATGTGTTCCAGGAGCGGGTGCTGGACAGACAGGCATGTCCTGCCAGACCCGACCTCAGGAAACCAATGAATAGCACCACTTCCAATAACCAGGGGGTATGGGGATGGTACAATGGGGAAGGACAGAAAGTGAGTGTGTGTGACGGGAGTGGTGCCTACTTTTGATGGAGGGGCCGGGATCACCTGAGCGGGGAAGCAGCCAGCCAAGTGACGCTGGGGGAAGAGCACTGGACTGAGGGTATGGCAAGTGCAAAGGCCCTGGGGTGGCTTTGGAGGAACGGAACTGCCTGTGTGGCTGGAGTGTGGAGGGACAGGAGATGACAAAGGGTAGGCAGTGGCCTGACAATCTGGTAGAAGCTCAAAAGTCAAGGCAGGGAGTTGGTGCTTATCCCAAGTGCAACAGGGCATCATTTACATTTTTAAAAGACACCTCTTTCTCCTAAAGTGGCCCGTGCGGAACGACCTGGGGCACTTGCTCGAGATGCAGATCCCAGCCTCTTCCCAAACCTGCAGCATCAGATTCCACAGGGGCCAGCCCAGGAATCTGCATTTTAACATACATGCACAAATGTGAGAACCGCTCCTGTCGCAGAGATCCTGCACTTGGCCTTAGCCAAGAAACAACAGCAGAGGCAGTGAACCCGGATGTTCCCGGTGGTCAGTGGGCAGGCCGAGGTGGCAGGATCATGTTTGCTCTCACCAGCTTGTCACTGGCCATTGGCATCTTCCTCTGTGATGTGTGGAGGCAACAAACCTCAGTAGACTAGCTGCACCTGGGGCTTTGACGCCAATCGAAATCACAGATTTTTCCCATCACACATTACAGGGGTTGCAGAGATCTGGAAATACCATACCCCTCCTCGATGCTTTGGAGTTACTAGCGTTATTAGGCATGCATTAACTCGTTACGTCCTGCGTCAATCAACAAGTATGTGTACTGATATTATACATCTGAGTTTTTAATTTTTATTTTTTGAGACAGAGTCTTGCTCTGTCACCCAGGCTGGAGTGCAGTGGTGTGATCTGGCTCACTGCAACCTCTGCCTCCTGGGTTTGAGAAATTATTCTGTCTCCGCCTCCCGAATATCTGGGATTACAGAAGCCTGCCACCACGCCTGGCTAAGTTTTGTATTTTTGGTAGCGACAGGGTTTCACCATATTGGCCAGGCTGGTCTTGAACTCCTGACCTCAGGTGATCCACACGCCTCGGCCTCCCAAAGTGCTGGGATTACAGGCATGAGCCACAGTGCCTGACCTATATATCTGATGTTTAAAAAAAGTTTTGATAATTCCATTTTTCTTTGCAATTCTGTGTGTATTTGTTTTATGCATTGAAAAACATTATTTGGAGTAAGGATCCATGAGGCTTCCCCAGACGCCAGAGGAGTCCATGACCCGGAAAACGTGCAGGGAGCTGCATCTGCATACAGCTGGAGGGGGAGGCTGAGACAGACCTAGGCGTCATTCCTAACTCCCCTTGCCAATGCTGCGGGATCTCAGGTGAATCTCTTTCCTTCTCTGCCTCAGTGTCCTCACCTGGGTGATGGAGCCTAGTAGCCCCTGCCTTAAATGCTTGAAAGGAACTAGCCAGGTCCCCCAGTGGGCATCAGGGAGGTGCTCTGAGGCCAGCTGTTCCTCTCGTGCCATGGGAGCTGGGCTGACTGGCCTTCGAATCTCAGCTCTGCCACTTACATGCCCATTATGGCCCTGGGATAGCCCTCTTCACCTGCCTTAGCTTCCTCACTTCCATGATGTGGAGATAGTAATAGCACACAAGGCAATCAGATATACAGGCCGGGCGCGGTGGCTCATGCCTGGAATTCCTGCACTTTGGGAGGCTGAGGAGAGAGGATCATCCGAGGTCAGGAGTTCGAGCCTGGCCGATATGGTGAAACCCTGTCTCTGTCAAGGCATAGGGTGGTTGTGGAGTTGAATTAAGTTTCTACTTGTCAAAAGAGTGCCAGCTCAGGGCTTGGCACTCTGTGAGTACTGTAGAGTATGGTTGTCACTGGGTGTGTGTCTCACCCCCCAGGCTCAATTTGGGGGTCCCAGAGGACTGAAGTCAAGTCCTGCTCTGTCTGCATTCCCAGGACACAGCGACTTGGTTTGTACAGTCACTGCTGTTTTTCAGGTGGGACTGAGGAGGAAGGCCAGTTGCTTTAATGCTCAGGATGGGAGACTGAGTCAGAGTACCCTGGATTCAGCACGGGGGTGCAGAGAAGCAAGGGGCGGAGGCCGGAGCCACGCTGGTCTTGAGATCCTGGACAAACGTGGAATCCACACTGCCCAGTTGGACAGTACCTCCCACCACCCACTCCGTCTAGCTCTGTCAGGCTTGAGACAGCTGAGGAGTTTTTCTTTGTTCTTCTTTCTAAGAATCTGTTCTCCTCTGTTAAATGGGGACAGGTAACATGTACTGAGGTCTATCAGGAGTGAACCCTGGGTTATGCCTCTTTACGTGTGTCTTGTATTTTGTGTTTTTGAGACAGGGTCTCCCTCTGTCACCCCGGCTGGCATGCAGTGACGCAGTCATAGCCCACTGTAGCCTCGAACTCCCAGGCTCAAGCGATCCTCCTGCTTCAGCCTCCTGAGTAGCTACCACCACAGGTGCACGCCACCACACTGGGCTAATTTTTTAAAATTTTGGTAGAGACAGGGTCTCACTGTGTTACCCAGGCTGGCCTTGAACTCCTGTGCTCAGGCAATCCTCCATCCTCAGCCTCCCAAAGTGCTGGGACTATAGGCATGATCTGCTGTGCCTGGCCAGCGATGCCTCTTTACCTCATGTAATGCCTCACCTGTGAGGCAGGTGAGGAATCTGAGGCTCAGAGAGGCGGGGTAACTTGTCCAAGGCCACACAGAAAGTCCCTAGCACAGCTGGGGTTTGCCTGCAGGTGATCTGGCTCCGCAGGCCATGTTCTTAGCCACTGCGCTACACTGCCAGGTCACAGAGGGTAAATGCTTTCCTGCATGTCTCTGCTATGTTCTGGACTGACCAGCCACAGATCATATTCACAGATGTGTTTTCAAGGGTGGCAGCAGGTGACTGGTGGAGTGGGGATCAGCAGGTGTCTGGGGGCCCTCCCAGGCAGGGCCTTCCGCAGCCCCCCATGCCAGCCCCTCCTCAATCCCTGCCCAACTCCGTCCTCCCTGACTGCACTCTTTCTTCCCTCTCACTGCCTGCACTCTGGGCTGGTTCCCTGGGCTGTAGCCCTCAGCCTTTGTGGTGGCAAACAATAGGGAGGGGTGGGGACTGCAGCAAACCAGAGAGCACCTGCCCTCCATGAAGGCAGCAGTAGCCACTCCGCCCAGCCACGGTTTCCACGTGGGAATATGGCCCTGGTCTTCCATATTTTCAAAAGATTTTCATGTGGTTTTCCCATTTTTAAATATTGGCATGACATGTAATTCAAATTTTTAGAACTATCATATGTACCAAGAGAGAAAGAGAGACAAAGAAACACACACACACACACACACACACACACACAGAAAGAGAGAGAGGGAGAGAGAGACAGAAAGAGAAAAGAGACAGAGAGAGATCACTTCTTGGCCTTTTGGCTAAGGTCAAGTGGAGAGAGAGAGAAACAGAGAGGGGAAGAAAGAGGAGGAGGAAGAGAAGGAGGAGGAGCAGCAGGAGGAGGAGAAGGAGGAGGAGGGGGAGAAGGAGGAGGAGGAGAAGGAGGAGCAGGAGGAGGAGGA
>NW_016107354.1:676200-702815 GCF_001604975.1 Cebus imitator
AGGAGGAGGAGGAGGAGGAGGAGGAGAATGGGGGAGGGAACAAAACAGAAAACGAAACCAAAAATCTCAAAAACCTGCCTTGAAGCCGGTTTGTGACTTCTCATTTCCCGTTTTCATCTTTTTGCCTTCACATCAGCCCCTTTTAGAGACAGGAAAAAAGAGGCTTGGAGAGATGAGAGAACTTGCCCAAGATGACCTGGCAGGGGGCTGGGCGGCTGGGTCCTCTGAGGCCAGAACTCGACCTTGGACTTCAAAGTTCTTCCCACCAGGTTTCCCCCACCCGTCTCCAGGGCCCCAGCCTGTGTGGGCCAGCACTTATGTTCAAAGTCAGCGGCTGAATCCTGAAGGGGAAGAAAAATTACTGTTGTCTGATTCTGAAGGCCAAGGTCACCATGACACATCTCACAGGCTTGGCTCAGCGACTGTCCCCAGATTCCAACAGAGCCATTTCTAAAGGGCACGTCTGCCAGAGACGTCTCTGAATTGACAAGGCTTGGAGCCTTGTGGAACTCTAGGGGCCAGAGGCATTGTCAAAATCCCTTCCAATGACAAACTAGTTTGTTCAATTGTTGAGTGTGGAGGAGAAAGGACTTGTGTCTCTGGCCCAGACCGTCAGCTTCATAGGCTGCTATTTATAGAGGACCTAGAGGATGCCAAGAACTAGATGGGGGCTTGGCAACCATTCCCTGATTAAAGTTGTCCAGAAAACACCTGTGAGATTGGTAGTGTTGACTCCATTTTATAGCCAAAGAAACAGGCTCAGAGAGGTTATGAAAAGCCCAAGGTCACATCCATGCCTGCTTGACCCCAAGTCCAGGCTCACCCCACCACAGCGAGGTATCTCTGTGGAGGTGATAGAGAGCCTTCCTTCTTTGCTGAGGTCTATCTGGGGGCTACAGTCGGGGGTAGGTGGTTGGGGGAGGACGTGAGTTTGAACAAAGACATGAAGTTGGCTGGCCATGGTAGCTCACGCCTGTAATCACAAAACTTTGGGAGGTCAATGCAGGAGGATTACTTGAGGCCAGAAGTTTCAGACCCACCCTGGGCAACATGGTGAGATCTCATCTCTACAAAAATTTTTTTAAAAAATTAGCCAGGCACAATAACACGTGTCTGTGGTCCCACAGACTCAGGAGGCTGAGGTGGGAGGATCACTTGAGCCCAGGGGTTGGAGGTTGCAGTGAGCTATGATTCCGCCACTGCACTCCAGCCTGGGTGACAGCATGAGACCCTGTCTCAAAAAAGAAGAAGAGGAGGAGGAGGTGTATTAGTTTCCTCTTGCTGATGTAACAAATTTCCACAAATTTATAATTTACTGCCTTGAAACAATATGGATTTATCTCACAGTTCTTGAGTCTGAATTCCAAAATGAGACTTAAAGTCCCAGTGTCACAAGAACAGAAAATCAATCACCACATGTTCTCACTCATAGGCGGGTATTGAACAATGAGAATGCATGGACACAGGGAGGGGAGCATCACACACTGAGGTCTGTTGTGGGGGTGTCAGGGGAGGGACAGCAGGCGGTGGGGAGGTTGGGGAGGGATAACATGGGGAGAAATGCCAAATATAGGTGATGGGGGCATGGAGGCAGCAAACCACCTTGCTATGTGAGTACCTATGCAACAATCCTGCATGATCTGCACGTGTACCCCAGAACCTGAAGTAAAACAACAACAAAAAAATCACAGTGTCAGCTGGGCGCAGTGGCTCCCACCTGTGATCCCAGCACTTTGGGAGGCCGAGGTGCGCGGATCACCTGAGGTTAGGAGTTTGAGACCAGCCTGGTCAAAATGGTAAAACCCCATCTCTACTAAAAATGCAAACATTAGCCGGGTGTGGTGGCACACGCCTATAATCTCAGCTACTCGGGAGACTGAGGCAGGAGAATTGCTTCAACCCAGGAGGCAGAGTTTGCAGTGAGCTGAGATTGTGCCACTGCACTCCAGCCTGGGCAACAGAGCGAGACTCTGTAAAAAAAAAAAAAAAAAATCAAAACGTCAACCAGACTGTGTCCCTTTCTGGAGGTTCAAGGGGAGAACTTGCCTCCTTGCCTTTTCTGTCTTCTAGAGGCCGCCCACATTCCTTGGCTCATGGTCCCACATCACTACGACCTCTGCTTTTGCCATCGCGTCTCCTTCTCTGTCTCTGACCCTCCTGTCTCCCTGTCATAATGGCCTTTGTGATCTCAGGATAATTGCCCCATCTCAAAATCTTTTTTAATAAATTTGAACTTTGTCTTTTAAGAATGTTTTAAATTTTAAGTTCCGGGACCCATATGCAGGACATGCAGGTTTGTTACATAGGTAAACATGTGCCGTGGTGGTGTGCTGCACCTATCACCCCATCACCGAAGTATTAAGGCCCACGTGCTATGTATCCTTCCATCTCAAGATCTTAATCACGTCTGCGAAGTCCCTTGTGCCATGCAAGGTAACATATTCACAGGTTCCAGGGATTAGGATGGGGACAGCTTTGAGAGCTCTTATTTAGCCAACCCGAGGGGCTTAGAGAGTCACATTCAGATGTCTTAGTGCAGCATTCAATGCCCTTGACACATGGATCCCAAGCAATCCTACCCGTCTCCACCCTCAGAACCTGCTAAAAGGAAGTACAGCTGCAGGCTGAACATCCCATTCTCTGCACACCGCCAGCACGCCCCACCCCTCAGAGTGACCCTCCAGCCCAGTGCTCCTCACGTTCCCATGTGCTTTAGAGTCAGCAAGAGACCTGGCAACAATGCAGGTCTTCTATCAGTAGGTCTGGGAGGGGCCAGAGATTCTCTATTTTCTCCAGGGCCCTGGGGAAAGCTGATACTGCTGGACTGTAGACCTCCTTTTGAGCAGTGAGACTCTAGACAAGATGGTTATGCAGAAAACAGTCATTCCGGCCCTTTGCTTCCAAAGTCGCATGCCTATTGGCATCAGAATGGCATCACGTGCATCCCCACATGCTCTGTCGCCTGACATTTTTGCACATCCCACTAGAGCAGTCACTGAGGGTCTCCACGACGACCCGAAGTCAAAGCATAAAAGCTTTCCTGACTCACTGAAGGAAGCTTCCGAGTAAGCGTTGTGACCTTGGGCAACTCACTCGCCCTCTCTGGGTCTTTGTGCAGAGAACGTGGAGCTGACTGGACAAGAGGACTTTCGGGAACAGCCCTCAGATCCACGTCCTTGGTTTAGAAAGTCAATTCAGGCATCTGAGCTGAACGTCTTTCCCTTTCCTCTAACTCTGAAAATTGAGTTATGGGATGGCATGGTGTTTGCTAGAACCCAGGACCCTGCGAAGGCTGGATAATTGAGGGTTTGCAGGGTATTTCACCCCTATCTGTAGATACCAGGGGTCCATACGGGGTCTTAAAATGTCACACTGCTGCAGTATTGGGGGTAGAAATGACTCAGACATCGTTGTATAGGGAAAGGAGGCTGGAAACTCAAACGCACACGAGAGCCTGGCAGGACCCATGAAGGGTTGAAGGACACCGGGTGGGGTCTGTGTCCCCTGTCTGAGGAGGGCAGCCCGAGGGCAGCCCCACAGTCATCATCACGTGAGGATGCAGGTCCAGTATTGCTGCATTTGTCCGTTTTGCAAATGAATCCAGAAATCTGGAATTTTTTTTTTTAATGTGAAGTCTCCTATTTTTAAATGTTGATAATGAATTCAGATATTTTTAAAATACTGTGTGGGCCAAACAAGACATTTCTGTGGGCTGGATTCGGCCTGTTGGCAGCTTGTTTGAGAATCCACTCGCTCTACCGAGAGGGAAACTGAGGCCCACAGCAACAAAGGGACCTTCCCGAGGTTTGCAGCGTCAGGGTTTGAACTCGGGGCTGCTGACATATGGTGGAGCTGCCATCTGTTGGTCTCACTGTGGTTCTCTCTTCCAGACAGCCTTTTCCCCTCAAACCTCCATCCTCGTGCCTCTGATAGAGCTAACCCAGCCCCAGGCACACAACAGAAAACAGCCTGGGAGGTGGAAGGGTGCCTCCCACCCCGACTTTGCTCCTGACTCGCTCTGTGACATGGGCAAGTCCTAGGTCCTCTTTGCGTCTGAGATTTCTCATCTGCAGAACAAGGGCTGGGGGCTCGGTGACCCTCGAAGTTCCTCCCCGCGGCTCTCCATGGCTTCTGGCCTTTTCCTCCCAGCCCTGGTACATCCCTGCCTCTGAGCTTCCCATATTGACATTTTGCTAACAGCCGCTGCCACAGAGACGCTGCCAGACTCCGAGGTCCCAGCCCACATCATCTACATGATTCAACATGCTCGGTATCAGGGGGCCTGTCACCCATCTCAGCCAGCAACCACTGCGCCGTGCCTTATTGATTTGATGTATTAAACTGATGGATTTTTTTGAGAAAAAAAGTGTTTTTTCTTGAAAGGCCGTTGTGTCTTGAGACTTCATATGACTTTGCAACAGTTCCCCTCTGATCCCCATAAAGGTTTTATTTGTCCAGTGGCTGATAATGCACTTGTCTGAGGCTTCCTAATCCTCCTGGCTACTTCACTTCAGGAAGAGCAACAACAGCAACATCTAACGGGCACTTTAGACAGGACAGGTGTTGTCCTAAGCACTTACTCATCAATTATCTGACTTCATTCTCACGAACGGCTTGAGAGTCCATGGGCCGGCTGCTTCAGGTATGCCCAATTTGCAGATGAGAAAACTGAGGTTCAGTGGTGATGCATCCATTTCCCAGTCTCACAGCTAGTTATTGAGGGAGCTAAGGTCACCTAGGCGGGCTGGTCCAGGTCCTCAGTCTTTCCCGGTGCCTTACCACCTCTTATAACAATTGCTGGCCAGGCATGGTGGCTCATGCCCATAATCCCTACACTGTGGGAAGACAAGGCTGGAGGATCACTTGAAGCCAGGAGTTTGAGACCAGCCTGGGCAACAGAGTGAGACTCTGTCTCTAGAATAATAAGAAAATTCGCTGCATGTAGTGGTGGATGCCTGTAGTTCCAGCTACTCAGGAGGCTGAAGTGGGAGGATTGCTTGAGCCCAGGAGTTTGAGGCTGCAGTGAGCCATGATTGTGCCACTTCATTCTATCTTGGGAGATAGAGTGAGACCTTGGCTCTTAATAAAAAATGAAAATAGGCCTGGCACAGCGGCTCACACATGTAATTCCAGCATTTTGGGAGGCCAAGGTGGGCAGATCATGAGGTCAGCAGTTCCAGACCAGCCTGACCAAAATGGTGAAACCCCGTCTCTACTAAAAATACAAAAAATTAGCCAGGCCTGGTGGCAGGCACCTGTAATCCCAGCTACTCAGGAGGCTGAGGCAGGAGAATTGCTTGAACCCGGGAGGCAGAGGTGGCAGTGAGCCAAGGTTGCGCCACTGCACTCCAGCCTGGGTGACAGAGTGAGACTCTGTCAAAAAAAAAGAAAAAAAAAAAAGAAAGAAAAGACAAAATTAGCCGGGCATGGTGGTGCATGTCTGTAGTCCCAGCTACTTGGGGAGGCTGAGACAGAAGACTCTCTTGAGCCTCGGCTGAAGCTGCAGTAAGCCATAATTGTGCCACTGCCCTGCAGCCGGGGTGACAGACTGAGATCTTGTCTCTAAAAAAGTAAAAATGACAAAGAAACATTATTATAATTGTGAATAATGACACATTAGCAATAAATAGTCATACTTAACTTTCTTCAACACTTTCCAAACGTCAGACTTGTGTGATTTACAGGTATTGTCTTATTTACTGCATGTAGCAAGTGAATTATGTCCATTTTAGGAATGAGGAACCCCACGGACAGAGGGGTCACAAAGCCGAGACACGGTTCCCACCCATGTTTTTTCACTCCGTCAAGGATCTGACCCTAGAAACTCTCTCAGCAAGGAAGGGATCCAGGGCGAATGGGAAATCATTCCTGCAAACCCATCAATCCCAGCAATGAAGGGTCAGAGTTGGCGTCACAAAGCTGTTTTTTAAAAAGGCAAAAAGTGCAGCTAACAGGATCAGCTGTCACCTCACAGCCCCACACCTGATGAGAAATCATCCCATTCTTTCTGCCCCCCCAAGAGGTCACCTGTTCTCTGTTGCAAATTGAGCCATTAGTGCAAGTTTTGGAGACTTGGGACAATCATCCCCACTATGGAGCCTTTCCCGGTGTCACCAAGGCAAGGCCCTGCCGGCCCCGCTGAGAGGCTGTCTGTTCTGACTTCCTCTCCTTCCACGAGCTTGCATTCCATAGCACTAAGAAGAAAAGTGAGCATCCATCACAGGTCAGGCATCGCCATTGGTTCCCGATCCTTTAATTATTCCCATAGCACCTTCTATTTGCCTGACACCTCAGCCTACTCTTCTAGCACTGACTTAGTTTTTCCTGAAGGTGACTCTTTTTAAAATTTTATTATTTATTTTTGAGACAGGGTCTCTCTTCTGTTGTCCAGGCTGGAGTGCAGTGGCACGATCGTAGTTCACTGCAGCCTCAACCTCCTGGGCGCAAGTGATCCTCCCACCTCAACCCACTAAGCAGCTGAGGCTACAGGCACGTGCCACCACACCTGGCTGATTTTTAAAATTTTTGTAGGGATGAGGTCTCTCTATGTTGCCCAGGCTGGTCTCAAACTCCTGGAGCTCAAGCGATCCTCCCACCTCAGCCTCTCAAAGTGCTGAGATTAGAGGCTTGAGTCATTGCATTCAGCCTCATTTTTTACATGTACATTTAAAAACGGGAGTTTAGATTCGTGATTCTCAAACTGGACTGTGTATCAACAGCACCTGCGGGGCCCATTCAAACATAGAATGGGTCTTACTCTCAGGGTTTCACATTCCACAGGTCTAGGCTGGGGCCGGAGAATTTGCAGAAGTGCCCAGGTGAGCCTGGTGCTGCTGGTTGGGCACTCAGTGTATGCTGAGACCACTAGCTTCGATCACCACTCTCACTGGAAATCAGGGTCCCTTGCCATAAAAAGAAAAAAAAAAAAGATGTGTCACAGAATCTCCCGAATAGTTCAATTAAAGATACTTTATGAAAGAACTCCTCACAGAGGAGTGGGAAGGGTTAAGAGAATCTGAGGCCAGGCACGGTGGTTCTCGCATGTAATTCCAATGCTTTCTTTGGGAGGCTGAGGCAGGAGGATCACTCGAGCGCAGGAGTTTCAGACCAGCCTGAGCAACATAGTGAGACCCTGTCTCTACAAAAAAAATTAAAAATTCGTGGAGTGTGGTGGCAAGTGCCTGTAGTTCTGGCTATTCGGGAGGCTGAAGCGGTAGGACTGCTGGAGCCCAGGAGGTTGAGGCTGTAGTGAGCCATGATTCAGCCACTTCACACGGCACTCCCGCCTGGGTCACACAGCAAGGCTTTGTCTCAAAAATATATATATTTTTTTGAGATGGGGTCTCACAATGTCACCCAGGCTGGAGTGCAGTGGCGTGATCTCCGCTCACTGCAACCTCCACCTCCCAGGTTCAAGCAATTCTCCTGCCTCAGCCTCCCGAGCCGCTGGTACTCCAGGCACCCGCCATCATGCCTGGCTAATTTTTTGTATTTTTAGTAGAGATGGGGTTTCACTATGTTGGCCAGGCTGGTCTTGAACTCCTGACTGTGTGATCTGCCCACCTCGGCCTCCCAAAGTGCTGGGAGCCATCCTGGCCATCGCGCCCGGTGTGAGGCCTGAGCCATCTCTCCCGGCCTCAAAAATGATTAATAATAACAAATTATAAAAAAAGTTACTCAATCTGGCTAGAAACTATGGAAGATTCTGAACCTGCAGCCAGCCTTGTCTTTGCTCTAAAAAATTGACAAGTGTTAGAAAGGTGTTAAGGACCTATTGGCGCCACACAGAGATTCTTCTGATTGAAGTAATATGGAAGTTAAAAATCAGAGGACAGAGAATCACTTTTTCATTCTTTGGTTCAGACAACATAACGTATGACTCAACACCAGCCCTTATTGTGACAATGAAAACAACCAGAATGATCAGTATTGTTATTAATTTCCTTGGCTGGAGTGGGCTGAAACTTGCAGACAGATGCTCCCGAGCCCAGTAAGAAGGCAAGGAAATAAATCTAGCGACCTAGCTGGAAAAAGAAGCACAGCTCGGCCAGGCACACCTATAATTTCAGTGCTTTGGGAGGCCGAGGTGGGAGGATCACTGGTGGCTGAGAGTTCGAGACCAGCCTGAGTAACATAATGAGACTCTGTCTCTACAAAAATAAAAAATAAAAAAATTAGCTGAGCATGGTGGCACTTACCTGTAGTCACAGCTACTACAGAGGCTGAGGCAAGAGGATGGCCTGAGGCTAGGAGTTAGTGGCTGCAGTAAGCTATGATCATGCCACTGCACCCCAGCCTGGACCAAAAGCAAGACTCTCTCTCTCTCATTATATATATATATATATATATATACACACACACACACACACACACACAGCACAACCCATCTGGGCACTGCTCAGCCTTGTAATCCCAGCATTTGGGAGACCGAGGTGGGTAGATCATTTGAGGTCAGCAGTTCGAGACCAGCCTGGCCAACATGGCGAAACCCCATCTCTACTAAAAACACCAAAATTAGCCGGGCACGGTGGCAGGTGCCTGCAATCCCAGCCACTCGGGAGGCTGAGGCAGGAGAACTGCTTGAACCTGGGAGGTGGAGGTTGCAGCTTGAGCCGAGATGTGGCCACTGCCCTCCAGCCTGGGCCATACAGCCAGACTCTGTCTCAATAAACAAATAAACACAACCCCGCCAGGCATGGGGACCCTTTGCCTGTTTCCCCATAGTTAAGTTACTTCTGGAGCATCCCCACCTCCAAGCTCCAGCCCATCTCCCATCAATTCTGAAAGAGCAGAGCTGGGCCCCCTTGTGAGGGGAGGTGCGGGGGAGGCGTCCTGGCCCGGGGCCCACGTGGGCAGGGCTGAACGCACCCCCTGCGGTGTGGGGGCTGCGCGGGGGAGGCAGCTGAGTCAGTGAGCAGCGCCATGATGAGGGGCGGTCCCTGCCGGCACCAGCAGGGGCTGGAAACCCAGCGAGAGGAGCATCGGCAGCTCCGAGGTAAAGGCGGTTGGGTTGGGATGAAACCCCCTGGGGGCGGCCACCCTCCCGCAGGCTCAGCGCTCTCTGAATTTCTCGCTGCGCTCTCTGCTGCCTGGTGGGCCTGGGGCCAGCTAAGGGCTCGGAGGCTGAGTGTGCGGTGCCAGGGGGTGTTTTAACAACATCCAGGCTGCCAAGAGCACATTATTCTCTTACAATAATCCAAGGAATTGCCCAGGAGATGTGATATTTTGGTAGGGGGGGAAAAAAAAGAAAAGAAAAAAAGGGAAGAAGAGGAAAAGAGTTCTCTGAAACTCTAAAAGCGCTGTTGCGCTAGGAACCAGAGTGGGTGTTTCAGCATCTGGGTTCTTCCTCAGGGAGCAGGTAGGGACCCAGAATTTACTGTTCATTTGTTTTATTTGATAAATAGTATGTCTTGGATGTCCCCGGGACATTCCAGGTGGAAGGAACAGCTTGTGCAAAGGCAGAGAGCTGAAAAGGACAGGTTTGACAGCTTTGGAGAACAGAAAAACTGAAGTTAGGGACTCCTGCTTGTGATGGAAATTCTCCTCAAACCGGCATAGGCAATGACAAAGAGTTAATTGGTTCATGTGATTGAAAGTACAAAGGACAGGCAGCTTCAGGCATGGCTGGTTCTAGGGGCTCAAACAATGTCATCAGGTTGCAGTCTTCCTCTATCTCTTGGCTCTGCCTCCCTTGGCACTGGGTTCACTCTCATGAAGGCTCTTGCTACCTGGTAATTCAGTCAATTCCATCTTTACATCCTTCTAGCCTCAAACCTGGTAAGAAGAAAAGGCTTCTGGTGCTGGGCGTGGTGGCGCAGGCCTACACTCCCATTACTGTGTGAGGCTGAGGGAGAACGATCACTTGAACTTAGGAGTTTGAAACCAGCCTGTGTAACATGGTGAAACACCATCTCTACAAAAAATACAAAAGTGAGCTGGGCATGGTGGTGCATGCCAGTACTCCCAGCTACTCAGGAGGCTGAGGAGGGAGGATTGCTTGAGCCCAAGAGGTAGAGGTTGCAGTGAGCTGTGATTACACCACTGCGCTGCAGCGTGGTGACAGAGTGCGACTCTGCTCAGAAAGGAAAGAAAGAAAGACAGAAAGACAGGAGAGAGGAAAGGAGGAAGGGAGGTGGGCAGGCTTCTCTCTCCCAGTAGTTCCTGCAAAGGTCCTGAGGTTGATTCTCCTTGAACAGACTTGGGTCATGGGTCCATGTCTTACTGCCCAGGCCTGGTCCATAGCCCCTTCTCTAACGTGTGGGTCTTGCTGGAACCTCATGACCAGTGTGACATGGAAGGCAACCCATGGGGATGTGTTCCTAGTTCCATCTTCTATTTGGTTCTTTTTCTTTCAGAAATCATATGTGCCCCCACAATGTCGTTTCTCCCTCTTGACTCTCTCTCTAGCCTTGACCTCATCGAGAGCACCTGGTCTCTATTCCCGGTCCCCATTCGATATATCCCCACCATGTTCTTCTCAACAAATTGTAATAGGACAAATGACGTGAGCTCTTACTATGTGCTAACATAAGCTCCCTACATTGCAGTGCAACCGAATCCTCGTAACACCACGACACTGAGAGACAGTTGTTATTACCCCCAGTTTATTTTTTTGTTTTTTGAGACAGAGTCTCACTCTGTTGCTCAGGCTGGAGTGCAGTGACGTGATCTTGGCTCACTGCAACCTCTGCCTCCCAGGTTCAAGCCATTCTCCTGCCTCAGCCTCCCGAGTAGCTGGGATTACAGATGGGCGCCACCACACCTGGCTAGTTCTTTGTATTTTGGTAGAGACAGGTTTCACCATGTTGGCCAGGGTGTTGTCGAACTTCTGACCTCGCCTCCCAAAGTGCTGGGATTATAGGCACAAGCCACCACACCCAGCCATCACCCCCATTTTATGGACGAAGGAACTGAGGTCTAGAGAAATTCACTCCTGAACCAATGACTGGAGTTGGAGGGACATGGGGCTCTGACTGGCTAGCCATGAGTCATGTACCCCAGCACGGAGCCCAGATATGGGTCAGCTGCAATGGAACCATGAAGACTGAGGGAAGAAAAATATTCTCCCAGTGAAAAGCATGCAGGCACTGTTATAATATGGGTAGGAAAGACAGCAGATACCCCATAAACTAGATGGCAAATGATGGCAATCCAATTTGGACCCATTTGTAGGAAAAGGGAGCTGTGCTATCTCAGGGAGTACAAAGAAAGTTTGAACTGCCAAACCACTGGAAGGACAGGAGGGCAGGTGGCCTTCAGGAACAGCTGGAACCAGGTGCTCATGTGGCCAGAATGCTCAGGCTCTCATCCAAGCTTCTTTCTCCTTCTCTCTATTTCAGTGGTTCTAAGTGCAGATTCCTAGAGGAAGACTTTGATTGGTCAGTTAAAAGTCAGATGATCATACTGGACCAATCAGCTATGCTAGGAGGGCAGGACCCCACAGAACATGGCTGACTGGGAGAACCACAAGGTTGAAGTGTGGAAGGAGCGATGGTGGGGTCTAGAAAAAATGTGAGGTAGGATACAGGGCAGATAGAAATGTAGGTGTGGCTTGAGGGACCTTGTGTGTGAGGTGGCATACTTAGAGCCACAGGTGGCCGAATGTGGTGGCTCATGCCTATAATCCCAGCACTCAAGGAGGCTGAAGCAGGCAAATAGCTTGAGCCCAGGACTTTGAGAACAGCCTGGGCAACATGGCGAGACCCCCATCTCTACAAAAAATAAAAAATTAGCTAGATGTGGTGGTGTACTCCCATATTGCCATCTACTTGGGAGGCTGAGATGGTAGGATGGCTTCAGCCCAGGAGTTTGAGGCTGCAGTGAGCCGTGATAGCACCACCGCACTCCAGCCTGGGTGACGGAGTCAGACCCTCTTGCAAAAAAAAAAAAAAAAAAAAAAAACCCACAAAAACAAACAAACAAAAAAAGAACAAAGCAAAATGTATAGTTGGAGGTAACAGAGAACCTCACACTGACCGGCCTAACAACACAGCAGTTTATCTCATGAAATCCAGAGCAGGGCAGCTCCCGGCGTTGCTGGTTGATCTGATGAGCCCATTGTTCCATCGCTCTTCTCTGCGTCTCCAGCGTTAGCTTCACCCTAAACTGGTGGCTCCATGGCAGAAAGCTGGCTCTCAGTGGTGATCATCTAACCCATGAGAAAGAAAGGGAGCCCCTGGTCCAGTCACAGGACAAAAGTTCTTCCCCAGTAATGGGCCTCCAGAGAATGCTGTGCTCTGGGCACTAGCTGACTTAAGCTTGGGTTCCTGAGCTGGTCCCTGCAGACAAGGATGGGGTGGCCATGACAGCCTTCCATCATCAATCAGGACCTACTCCAGAGCCAGGGTCTATTCTAAAATGACTTGCTATCCTCCACCGGTGTGGGAGGAATAGGCACGGGGTGGGTCCGTCTTGGGTTGCTCCTGGTCTCACGGCCTCTCTGCCTCTGTTGGACAGGGGTCCTGTGGCTGTCTGTGGTCTCCGAGGTGCTGTACATTCTGCTGCTGGTGGTTGGCTTCAGCCTCATGTGTCTTGAGCTGTTCCACTCCAGCAATGTCATCGACGGGCTCAAGCTCAACGCCTTCGCGGCTGTCTTCACGGTGCTCTCAGGTAAGGTGTGGCTGGTCCCGTGGCCTCTCACAGCAGAGGTGAGAAGGGGTGCTGCCCTTGGGGTGAGCCTTGGTTGTACCAACTGGGAGACATGGGACAAACCGTTTCTCTTCTGTGAGCCTGAGTTTTATCATTTGTGAAAAAATGTCTCACGTATATTGACTAAGCATCTGTCACATGCCAGGTGCCGGCCCAGGTTCTGAGGTCATAGCAATGAACAAAAGCAGGCAGTCCAAGACCTCAAAGAGCATAACACGTGTGGGCAGTGGGGAGAGGCAGACGAACTCGAGATGTCTTCAGGAGATCAGTGCCACATGGTCTGTGATGGACTGGATTTGCAGCATCAGGGAGAGGGCGGTGGTTATGTAGAATGGGCTGACTGCGTGCCCTGGGATATAAAAAAGAAGCCTAGGCTGGATGCAGTGGCTCATGCCTTTAATCCCAGCACTTTGGGAGGCTGAAGCGGATGGATCACGAGGTCAGGAGTTCAAGACCAGCCTGGCCAAGATGGTGGAACCCCGTCTCTACTAAAAATACAAAAATTATCCAGGTGTGGTGGCACATGCCTATAATCCCAGCTACTCGGGAGGCTGAGGCAGGAGAATTGCTTGAATCCAGGAGGTGGAGGTTGCAGTGAGCCCAGGTCGCGCCACTGCACTACAGCCTGGGCTACAGAGCGAGACTCCATCTCAAAAAAAAAAAAAAAAAGAAGAACAAGAAGGAAGAAGAAGAAGAGGAAGAAAGAAGAAGAAGGAGGAGGAGGAGGCAGCGATTTGGGTTGTAGGGCACGTAGCTCCTCTTTCTGAGCTCATCCGGCTTTGAGAACTCCACATGGAGATGCTGCATTGGAAGTCGAATGATCAAACATATCTGGAAGCTCAAGGGCAATTGCGGGCTGGGCAGGGATTGTGGGGAAAGGTCATGAGCCAAGGATTTTAAGGGCTTCAGGAAGAATGGGAGAGTCAGCTGCATCATATGACTCGGGAAGGGGGAGACAGACTATTCCAAGGCAAACACTTAGATTTGGTGGGCAGGTGCCCAGGGTCGCCGCAGCAGCTCCAGGTCATCAGGGGTTAAGCTGGGATTACGCAGGAAGGGAATAAAGGAAGCCTATAAACCAGAACTTCAGGAGGCCTGGCAGACAGAACAGTGGCTTGGCTGTGTAAGACATTTGCTCCTAAAAAGCTGAGTGTAAATTGAATTTCTATAAATTTAATCCTATTCTTCACGCATTGGAAGAACTCTCTATTTAATGAAACCGAAACGATGAGCCTCTTGGTAAGGGAAGTAATCTCTCCTAATTGAGGTATGTACATTTGACGGAGGGATCTTTCAAAGAATAGAGAGCTGCATTCAAGAAATTAGAGCACATGCCATAGATCAAAACGTGGCGATCTGTCATCTCAGGATGTAGGAAATCCAATCATGATGGGAAAGAAAAGAAGAAAAGTAGAAAAATTGTCACAACACACACACAACATGCATTTTGGCCCCCTTGCGCCCCATCCCTAGCCATCCAAGGACCGAAAGCTTATTTATTCTTTTTTTTCTCCATCTTTTATTTATTTACTCAACCAGCATTCACTGAAGGCCTAACTGGGCACTGTGCTTTTTGCGGGGAGTTGAAGGAAAAAGACTGTCTTGCTTTGTTGCCCAGGCTGGAGAGCAGTGGTGCAATCATGGCGCACTGCAGCCTTGACGTTCAGGGTTCAAGCGATACTTCATCTCAGCCTCCTAAGTATCTGGGATTATAGGCGACCTCCATTCCCCCCACCTCACCCAAGCAATTTTAAAAATGTTTTGTAGGTTGGGTCTTGCTAGGTTGCCCAGAATAGTCTCCAACTCCTGGGCTCAAGTAATCCTCCTGCTTCAGCCTCTCAAAGCACTGGGATTATGGGCATGAGCCACCACGGCTGGCCAAGTTTGTGATCTTGTGAAGAGACGTATTCCTCAGATGATTCTAACATGGTGTATGGACTTCTATGGACTGGGTGTCTCAACAGCCCTGGGGGAAGGGCACCCACATTTGCCCAGGGAGTGGGGATGAATGGGGTGGGCATAGGGAAGGCAACATTTGAGTGAGACTTGGAAAATAAGTGAAAGTCTGCTTGGTAGACATCTTGGGGAGGGCATTCCAGGTGGAGTGGACAGCGGAAGCGAAGGCCTGATGACGCGGCGTATTCTGGGACCTTCAGAATGGTGGGAGGACTGGGAGCAGGGAGAGGAGGAATGTTGAGAGATGAAGCTGGAGAGTTGTGTGAGGGTCTCAGTGCTTCATAGCGGTCTTTGGATTTATCATATAGGCAATAGGGAACCACCGAAGTGTGGAGCAAGGGGCAACGTGGTCAGGTTTGCATTTGGGGGTTGTACTAGTCCATTCTCATGCTGCTAGTACAGACGTATCTGAGGCTGGGCGATATATAAAGGAGGGAAGTTTAATGGACTCACAGATCCACCTGGCTGGGGAGACCTCACAAACATGGTGGAAGGCAAATGAGGAGCAAAGTCATGTCTTACATGGCGGCAGGCAAGAGAGCGTGTGCAGGGAAACTCCCCCTTCATAAAACCATCCACTGTCATGAGATATCACACAAACAGCTCAGGGAAACCTACCGCCATGATTCAATTACCTCCCACTAGGTCCCTCTCATGACATGTGGAAATTATGGGACCTACAATTCAAGATGAGATTTGGGTGGGGACACAGCCAGACCGTATCAGGGATGGTCCCTCTGGGTTCAGGGTGGAGCACAGAGGGAGGGGAGCAGGAATGGAGGTGGGGAGGCGGGTCAGAGCTGTAATGGTGCAAAGCAGTGAGGCCCAAGTGGAGAATGGGTGGGGACAGGAGCAGGTCCAGGGTGCAGGAGGTCAAGTCAGCAGGGCTTGAGGACTGGTTGGGAGGGGCGGGTGGGAGTAGGTGGTTAGGGGAAAATAGAGTCAAAGTCAAGGGTTTCTAGCTTGGGTACACAGAATTCAGGGGGTCTGTGAACCCAGTCAGGGGAAACAGCATCTTTAATTTTCTAACATGAAATTAACTGTCATTTCGCATTTCCTCCAACAAATCACAGTTGTGGGGAGGAGACCGGGACATAGTCACCAACAGTAATCCATACTTTTCATGACATCTCACCACAGCTGCAGCTACCTCCAAATGCACTCCTTCCAAAGTATGGTGCTTATTAGAGTTTCTACTGAATCTCGTTTCACATGTTAACCAAACAGCACACACATTCCTATACAACGGTTTGTTTAAATATGTTGCTAACTATATTTCAGTGTAATTCGTTGCCTCTGTAATGCTACGTATTTCATATCATGCAGCAGAAAACTTTATTCTGAGAAGGGGCCAGATGGTCAGAGGGCCCCTGACCTGGGAGATCCCTCAGCTGTCCTTTGGCTTGGGATGGGGTGACCAGTGGTCTTACCAAGATGGGGAAGAAGGGGAAGGGGCTGGAGGGGAGATGATCAGTCTGTCTCAGATGGTTTGGGCATGATGTTCCTGGGGGCAGGCATCCGGCCGCCTCTCCTTCATCAGTGGGTTCATCTCTCCTTTCCTTTCCCTGCACCAATCATCAAAAAATCACCTCCATTTTCCAAAGCATGCAGCCCTTCCCCCAGCCTGCTCACTCCAGCCACACAACAGAAGTTTGTCATTGGCCACAAGCAACCACCACCAGTTCTTGCAGGCAGGCTCCTTGTGGGGGGCAGGAGGTGGGGGACTCTTTCTTCCACTTCCAAGGACTTCTCAAAGTTTCTACCCCTCAAGAAAACACATAAGCCAACCCAGGTTTTCTCCTAGTGGTCAGACCCACTGTGAAAGCAAATAAGATTGTCTCCATAATTCCAGGCAGATGAACAATCCAGGCTCTGGGAGGTTAATTGACTTGCCCAAGGTCATGCAGCTGGTCATTGCAAATCCAGCTCCTGTGGCTTCAAAGCCCTGTGCTCTTTTCACAGGCCCGCACTGCAGGAGTGACCAGGCGGGCAGACAAAGATTCGAAGTCTTCAGAAAACAGTAACTGAGAAGTGTGTAGCAGCCGGATGCTGGAGTAAGACTGAGGTAGCAAGTGGTGGAGAGAAAGGATTTTGTATGCATGCCTGGGAGAAGATAAACAGGGGAGGCATGATATGAGGAGATAAACTTTAAGGCTGCTGCAGAGAGCTGGGCGTCTGGCCAGGAAGGCGTAGGAGGCTGGTCTTTAGGGAACCCGTTGGAAACAGGGCAAGGGGTGGTGAGGGGCTTGGGGGAGGTGGAGAGGGCTTCTGCTCTGCTCCTGGGGGAGGGAAAGTGCTGCTTTCTGTCTAGGAAGAGCTGGCAGTCAGGACTGGGCAGAGGCCAACAGCCAGGTCCATCTTGGGAGAGGCCGGGCTCTGATGTCTGCTGGACCAGCTCAGCCCAAGGTCAATGCCTTCTGGGGTGGTGAAGGCAGAGACCGGGACAGCCCTTCCTCTAACCAGTGATAGTCAGCCCTCTGCAGCCATGGGTTCCGCATCTGCAGATTCCACCAACCCCAGAGGGAAACCATTTGGAAAAAAAAGCAATCAAAAATAACAATACAACAATAAAAATAATACAAATTTAACAACAATGCAGTATAGCAACTATGTACGTATCATTCATGTCGCATTAGGTTTTACAAGTAATCTAGAGATGATTTAGAGTATCCAGGAGGATGCACGTAGGTTGTATGCAAATAGTAAGCCTTTTTTTAACAGTTAAAAAATTCTATCATTATTTTTGAAGACGGGATCTTGCTCTGTTGCCCAGGCTAGAGTGCAGTGGCACAATCACGGCCTGCTGTGCCTCGACCTCCTAGGCTCAAGTGATCCTCCCACCTCAGCCCCCGCTACTAGCTGAGACTACAGGTGCATGACACCATGCCCAGCTAATTTTTTTAATTTTTAAATTTTTTGTGAAGATGGGTTCTTGCCATGTTGGCTCAGGCTGGTCTTGAACTCCTGTCCTCAAGCAGTCCTCCCTCCTTGGCCTCCCAAAGTGCTGAGATTACACGCGTGGGCCCCAAATTATATCAGGGACTTGAGCATCCTTGGATTTTAGTGCCCATGGGGAGTCTTAGAACCAATCCCCTGTGGATAGCGAAGGACAACGGAATTATAATCCTTTCACTCATTATGATGAATCACGATAGCCATCATTGATGGAGATGCGATAGACTCTCTCCTTTGACCAGTTTGAATCAGGCCCCTCTGAGTCCTCTTTCCGACCAGACCTCAATCTTGGGCTCTGTCCTTCGTCTACTCATTTGAGTTTTAGCAAGAATCCTACTGGATCCGTTTATCAAACACACCCCACTCTTAATATCTGATCCAATTCCTCCTCCCTCGCCCCTGGTTGTGTTATCACCCTGGCCTGCCCTCAGCAAAAACCCTGTCGAGTGAGTTTAGCCAGAACCCCCTTTCCCCGATGCTGCTTCTTAGTGATTTTCATCTGTGAACCCCACCCTGCTCCTTGGCTATGAATCCCCACTTGTCCTTGTATTCAGAGCTGAGCCTGATCTCTCCCCACTACTGCAACCCTCCCTGGCAGTGGTCCCTCTTGAATAAGCCTTCCTTACCATTTTTACCGAGTGTCTATATAAGTTTTTCTTTAACAGGGTGGGTGTGATAGCTCATATGTGTAATCCCAGCACTTTGGGAGGCTAAAGGGCCTCCCACTTGAGACCTGAAATTTGAGATCAGCCTGGGGCAACATAGTGAGACCCTGACTCTATGGAAAAAAAAAAAAAAAAAGCTGGGTATAGTGATGTGAACCTTTAGTCCCAGCTTGATGTGGTTTGGCTCTGTGTCCCCACCCAAATCTCACCTTGAATTGTAATAATTCCCTCAGGTTAAGGGTGGAACTAGGTGGAGGTAACTGAATCATGGAGGCGGTTTCCCCCATGCTGTTCTCATGATAGAGAGTGAGTTCTCACGAGATCTGATGGTTTTATAAGGGCTTCCTCCTTTGCTCAGCAGTCATTCTATCTCCTGCCACCGTGTGAAGAAGGATATGTTTGCTTCCCCTTCCACCATGATTGTAAGTGTCCTGAGGCTTCCCCATCCGGACAAAACTGTGAGTCAATTAAGCCTCTTTTCTCTGTAGATTACCCAGTCTTGGGTATGTCTTTATTAGGAGTGTGAGAACGGACTACTACACAGCTACTCAGGAGGCCGAGACAGGAGGATCCTTGAGCCCAGGAGGTCAAGGTTGCAGTGAGCTATGATCATGCCACTGCACTCCAGCCTGGGCAACAGAGCAAGAATCTGTCTCTTAAAAAAACATTTTCTTTTCTTTGACAAATGCTACTATGTCCCAGCCCTGGCGTAAGCCTGACACAGGCGTTAATCTCTTTACTACTTCTAGAGAGAGAGGGACTAACATTACGTCCATTCTACAGATCAGAAAACTGACTTGCCTGCAGCCACATAGCTAGTAACGTGTTGAACCCTAGAGTGTGCCATGGTGAAGTGCTCTGAGCAGAGCTTTGCATCTGGGACTTCAGGTGGTTATTGCTATTATTATTATTATAATTCCTAGTTGTCCTTGAATAAATTGAGGGACAGATTGTGGCCCCAGGGGTCAGCGCTGTCAAAACGAGACTGGGACAATTTGATCAGATATCAAGGGTGGGTGATTTTCAAGGCTGGAGCCTAGGGGCTGGGATTTGGATGCTTCGGTGAAGGAAGAAAAAGGATCAAGGCTGTCCCTCCACTCAGTGTTGCTGGCAGCAGAGGGTTGTACAGGAAAGTGGCCCCCCAGGCCCGAGGGACAGGGTGGGGGAGGGGCAGGGGACTGGGAAGTTCAGGGTGGTGACTTTTGGCTCCCATGGTCACCTTCTTGAGCCGGCATGGGGCTTGAAGCTCACAATACTTCTAGAGACCCACTAAATATTTAATTTTGACTTCTTTTAAAATCAGAAGGAAAAAAAAGAACATAATAATGAAGATATAAGAATGAATTTAGACAGGGTCATATTTGTCTTTATACCATTACTGTCATAAAAGGTAAATCTTAATATATCTTTTATGGAGGAATAGGTCTGCAACGGCAAAGGTGCCTAGGGCCCATAAAAGTCATAATGCGGGCCTGAACTGGGCTTTTCTTGTGCTCTCCCAGCAGAGCAAGACTAATTCGAGACCAGGAGTGGCTCTCGCTGCCCGCGTCCCCACTTCCCTGAGTCTTGTGACTTCGGTCAGGAGGGCTCTGCCACCCCCTTGCTCCCTGGTGGCCAGGGGCTTAGATCCAGAAAGGGCGGTGAGAGCCGGCTGGGTATATTTCTGTTCCTCCCCCAGCTCCTCTGAAAAATGAGGCTGATCTACTTAGGAAAAAAGAAATTTGGAAAATTCCTGCACAGTCCGGCTAACTGTGGGCTTTCAGGAAAAACAGCTCTGGCACAAAGAGAAAGCTGTCCATCTCCAGGAACTAATCAGCCTCGAGGAGACATCAACAAGTCTATTTTGTTACCTAAAGAGAAAATGAAATTTCACAATAAAACCCAGATTCCCAAAGGAAAAGGTCATTCTTTGAAATCCGAGTTTCAGGTGCCATCTTAAGCGTGTGGCCCGAGGTGAAGAGCACCCTCCTCTATGGCCTGCGGGGTGGGTGCCACTGGTGTGCTTTGGACAGGAGTTTGGGGACCTGGAGGCCTGGGGTCTGAGGGGCAAGGCGTGCCGACCGCACTGCACTGTCCATACCCGCATCCTCAGGAGCTAGGTTGTAAACAGGCAGAGTGGAACTCCCCTGGGCATGTTACCAGCGCCAGGAGCCAGGCAGCATGTGGCTTCTCAGGAAAGCAAATTTGCAGAGCCATTTGCCTTGCAATCAGATCTGTGCTGCCTTTTGGGAGTGAATGTGAGCCACTGAATGTAGCTCACTGAGTTTGCCTTTTTCCATCAGCTGCCAGGAAGCTCAGATCTAAGTTTTGTGTTCAATGGCACCTTCCCCCAAGCAAGGCTTCCTTCCCATTCCACTTCTTCCTTAATTCCTTGGCATCTTCATGGAGCTTACTCTTATGGTGGTGACTTTTGTCTTATTGTGTTGATGTTTCTTCCTTTAAATGGCCACAAATTATCTTAGGACAAGTTTGCTGGGACCCTAATTCCACTAGTCACCCCTGCCACCTTAATGTGTCCTGAAAGAATCCCCCACCCATAGCCCCTTCTGTTCAGTTCCCCTGGCCTAGCAGACTCAGTTTCTTGCTCATAGCTTAGAGGGCAAGTATTTTTTTATTGCATTTTAGGTTTTGGGGTACATGTGAAGAACATGCAAGATTGTTGCATAGGTACACACGTGGCAGTGTGATTTGCTGCCTTCCCCCCCATCACCTACATCTGGCATTTCCCCCCTTGCTGGGACCATCATTTTCAGCAAACTGATACAAGAGCAGAAAATCAAATACTTCATGTTCTCATTCATAGGTGGGTGTTGAACAATGAGGGCAGGTATTTTTTAAAAATGCAAAAGCGTCGCTGGGCATGGTGGCTCACGCATGTAATCCCAGCACTTTGGGAGGCTGAGGTGGGCGGATCACGAGGTCAAGAGATCGAGACCATGGTGAAACCCCGTCTCTACCAAAAAATACAAAAATTAGCTGGGCGTGGTGGCGCGTGCCTGTGGTCCCAGCTACTCGAGAGGCTGAGGCAGGAGAACTGCTTGAACCCAGGAGGTGGAGGTTGCAGTGAGCTGAGATCGCACCATTGCACTCCAGCCTGGTGCCTGGCAACAGAGCAAGACTCTGTCTTAAAAAAAAAAAAAAAAGTAGAGGCTCTAAGTCATAAAGATGAATATTTACATACTATTAAAGATTCTTTTATTTGCAAGTAACAAGAACGTGATCAAATTAGCTGAAGGAAAAAAAGGGGGGCCCAAAACTGTAATCCCAGCACTTTGGGAGGCCGAGGCGGGTGGATCACAAGGTCAAGAGATCAAGACCATCCTGGTCTACACGGTGAAACCCTGTCTCTACTAAAAATACAAAAAAACATTAGCTGGGCATGGTGGTGCGTGCCTGTAATCCCAGCTACTCAGGAGGTTGAGGCAGGAGAATTGCCTGAACCCAGGAGGCGGAGGTTGTGGTGAGCCGAGATCGCGCCATTGCACTCCAGCCTGGGTAACAAGAGCGAAACTCCGTCTCAAAAAAAAAAAGGGTGGGGGGGATGGTGCTGGAAATCTATTGGTTCAGTAATTGAAAAGTGGAGAGGCTGGACCTCAGGCACAGCTGCGTCCAGGTGATCATATAATCTGGAATCTGTATCTCTAAACTTTGCCCTCTTCTGTATTATCATTCCCAATCAGGCCCTCTCCATGCAGACAGGATGGCTACAAGTAGCCCAGGCTAATTTAAAATTCTAGAGGTAGAGAGAGCTCCCTTCCAATATCGTCTGCTTGGAGTTTTGTCCAAAGAGGATTATAATTGGATCAGCTAGGTTTGGAGATTCATTTCGAAACAAATCACCATGCCAGAGGGTGAATTTCACTGATTAGCCAGGTTTGGTTGGGTCTGCTGGCATGCCCATGGTGTGGCCGAGGTCTTATTTTGAGTTTCTCCAAAGCAGACCCTAAGATGGAGATTCAGGTGCAAGTAGTTTCTTTGGGAGGTGATCTTAGTATGGTGGGAGAGTAGAGAAGGACACCAGGAAGGGAGGAAAGACATCAAAGGGAGTACTGAGGAGAAGGTAACCACTGTGGACCACTGGGGCTCAGTCCCTCATGGAGGCTGAGTAGAGCATGCTCAGAACTGCTCATGCAAGGGGTGAGAAAGCAGTGATATTTACTCACCAGCTTCCATCTCCATTAGTTTAGGGTCACTCCTGAGACATTAACTTCTCATCATCTCCAGGCTTCTCCACTTAAGAGTGCAAGTCTTTGAGGAAAGAAGCCACCAATGTGCTTGGGAACTACCTAGCCAAAGCCACAGGTGATGCCTGGCATGGGCCAAGTAGATATGAATGGAGGCAAGACAATGTCTGCCACAGAAAGTCAAGTCAAGACTGGGGGATTCTGACACCAGCTGGTCTATGGTGATGCAGTTCTGATGCCATCTTCCCAGAGGCAGCACCACACTCCGCAGGTTTAATGCACAGTCCTCAACAAGACCTTCCCCACCTCAGATGCCAGCTGCAAGTTCAGGGGTCCCCAGGCCACCGTCACATCTGACCAACTGGCCTCAAATTCAAGGCTTTGATAATTCACTAGAATGACTCACAGAATTCAGGAGTCACTCTACTTAAGGTGACAGCTATATTATAAAGAATACAGATCAGGACCAGACAAAGGAAGAGACACACAGGGTAAGGTCAGGGAGGGTTTCGATGCAGAGCTCTCATGCTGTCTCTCTGGAATCAAGACAAATCACCCTTCCACACATCATGTGTTCACCATCCAGGAAGCTCGCCTGTTAGCTGGGCATGGTGGCACACACCTGCATCCCAGATACTTGGGAGGCTGAAGCAGGAGGATTATTTGAGCCTGGGAGGTTGAGGAGGCTGCAGTGAGCCATGGTTGTACCACTGCACTCCAGCCTGAGTGACAAAGTTCCTGTCTTAAAAAATAAAGGCTCTCCTGTGCTTCAGTGTCCAGAGTTTTTATTGGGATTTTATGACATAGGCACGATTGATGGAATCACTGGCCATGTAGATGATCTCAATGTCTAGTCCCCTCCCCTCCTTGAGGTCAGGCTGGCTCAAAACCCCAGCACTGTAATTGAAAGGCTGATCTTTTTAGTGACCCCAGCCCCGCAGCCCCCACGTTGAGTCATCTCATCTCACTGGCATCAAATCTGATGTGATTAAAGGGCCTCATGAATAACAAAGACACTTCTATTACAAACTTCCAAGTATTTAGAGTGTCCCTCTCAGGAAGCAGGGACAAAGGCTAGTCAAATTCTTTATTATACAACAAGGGTCCTGCATGGGGAGACAGGAGCACGTATCTGCAGCTGGGCTGTCACCTGCTCCCTGCTCCCAGCTGCGTTCGACTTGGGGCAATTCAAGCCATTGATACACTGAGGGAGAGGCCTGGGACGTCCTCCCTGTCTGGGGACTAATGCCTTAAGCATTTGCAATAGGGCTGGGCCTGCTTGGCTTGGCCCTCTACGGGGAGTCCCTGTGTGTTTTAGATGCTACAGATTTCACTTCTCTGTAGCCACCCATTTCACCCCTCCTTTCCCCAAGGTAGTAGACCAAGCTGAGTCTCTCCAGACTCAGTCCTCTAAAGCTAAGGTGGCCAGTGCTATTCTTATCCCCAGGCCCAGGCGTGCAAGCAACACTTCAGCTCTTTCATTTCTGGCTAGGACCTTAATTTTAATTCTAAGCTCCCATCCCGCTGGGCTGGTAGAAGATTTATCTTCAGAGTTTTTCTGTGTTTCCTCCCTACTGCCTTTGCCTGGGGCTGTGCCACCATGTTTTGCTCTTAAGGCAACATCTGGCAAAGAAGGGAAAGGGTTTGATTTTGTCATTATCATCTTCGTCATCCAGGTCACAGTCCCCAGTTTGAAAACCTTGGGTCTGAAAGTGTTCCAGAATTCAGAGCTCTTTAGATTTTGGAAGGTAACATAAGACATAGACTATGCATTCCATCACACCCCAGCAGCTGCTGGGGCAGAACCCTACAATCAAATCCATTCATATTTCTGCAGTAAAACACATATGCAGGCTGGGGGGTGATACATAAGGATGATAGAGAGCCTCACATCCATCCAGGTCAGCCTTACGTTCCAAAGAAGTTTAGGCCAAGTCAGATATTGTGACCAGATGAGTTGTGAAAAACATTTGGATTTTAGAACTTCTGAATTTGGAATCATGAACAAGAATCATAGCACCAAGAGCTCACGTTTATTGAGCACCTACTGTGTGCTGAGACATGATCTCTGTCCAGCGCTATTGTTACTGCAATCCATGGCCACGAGAGCATTCCTGGATCTCGTGCAAGAAAGGATTCGGGTGAGTCCGCAGAGTACAGTGAAAGCAGCTTTATCAGGAAAGCAAAGGGAGAATGGCTACCCCAGGTTCACAGCAGCGGCATGGGCTGCTGAATTAAGAGTATTTAACATTATTTTTAAATTATATGCAAAACAAGAGGTGGATTATTCATGAGTTTTCCAGGAAAGGGATCAGCAATGCTCAGAACTGAGGGCTCCTCCCCCTTTTAGACCATATATGGTAATTTCCTCATGTTGCCATGGCATCTGTAACCCGTGATGGTGCTGGTGGGAGTGTCTTTTAGCATGCTAATGAATTATAATTAGCATATAATGAGCAGTGAGGACAACCACAGGTCGCTCTCATCGCCATCTTGGTTTTGGTGGATTCTAGCTGGCTTCTTTACTGCAACCTGTTTTATCAGCAAGGTCTTCATGACGTGTATCTTCTGCCGACCCGATCTCCTGTCTCACCCTGTGACTTAGAATGCCTAACCTCCTGGACATGCGGCCCAGTAGGTCTCAGCCTCATTTTACCCAGTGACTTTAATCAAGATGGAGTCACTCTGGTTCAAATGCCTCTGACACTGTGATGGTAGGAGCTGTTATTGTCCCCATTTTATAGTTGAGAACACTGAGGCACAGGCTTAGTGGCGATTTTGGCTTCAAGGCTCACGTGCTTTGCTACTAGACTGGTCCATGTAGGCCACTACGGGGCATCCATGGCTCTGTCCCTATGGCCCCTTCTGGTCCCCAAGGGCTCTTTGCTGCTAGGGCTGAACATGAAATGGAAGAACGAGACTGGTAACTTCAGGACACACGGTCTCCTCACTCCAGATTGGGGGTCTCACATCTAATGCCCAGAGCGACCGTGGAGGTGGCTTAAATGAGCGCGGCTGGCCGGATATAATACAGCAGGGAATACAGCAGCAGTGGTGGACTCGAGAGTGGAAACTTGGGCGTTCGCATGCGTGGCATTCGAGGAAGGCCAAAACCTGTTTGTTTTTTTTTAATGAGAAAATAACTCCTGATTTTTAATTCAAAAATATTTTAAACAACTTTATTGAGGTATCATTAACACATCATGCTTAAAGCATGCAATTCAATGCATTTTAGTGACCATCAGCACAGCTTAATTTTAACATATTTCCATCACCCCCAAAAGAAACCCCGCACCACAGGCAGCCACTGCTCATTTCCCACCAATCTTCCCGGCCCCGGGCAACCACTGATCTATTTTCTGTTCTGCGAATGTGCCTATTCTAGACATTGTCTATAAATGGATTTATAGAACATAGGATCTTTTATGACTGGCTTCTTTCATTCACTTCACATGCTTTCAAGCTTCATCCGTGTTGTAGCTCGAATCAGTACTTTGTTAGTTTTACGGTTAAATAATATTCCATTGTATGGATTGACAACGTTTTCTTTTCTTTTTTTTCTTTTTGAGACAGGGTCTCCCTTTGTTACCTAGGCTGGAGCACACTAGCACAATCATGGCTCACTGCAGCCTCGCCCTCTCTGGGTTCAGGTGATCCTCCCACCTCAACCTCCTGAGTAGCCGGGAACACGGGTGCCACCACTCCCGGCTAATGTTTGTATTTTTTTGAGGAGATGGGGTTTCGTCATGTTGCCCAGGCTGGTCTTGAACTCCTGGGCTCAAGCTATGTGCCTGCCTCAGCCTCCTAAAGTGCTTGGATTACAGATGTGAGGCACTGCGCCCAGCCTTATATTAATTTCTTTTTTTTTTTTTTTTTTTTGGAGGCAGAGGAAGTGAGGTTTGAAGCAGGACCTCCTGTGGGAAACACCGCATCCCCACATCTCAGCGTCTGCAGGGCTAGGAGGGCAGCGCAGGGAGGAGAGGAGAGCAGAGGGTCCCTGATGATGCAAGAGATGGAGCAGGAGACGGGAGGCAGAGGAAGATGAAGAACAGGGGCCCTGCGGCAGAGGGAGACACACACTTAAGGAGAGAGAGAAAGGAACAGAGAGAGAAGGAGAGACACAGAGACAGAGATGGAGAGAGAGATGGAGGGAGACAGAGAGAGATGGAGAGACACAGAGACAGAGATGGAGAGAGAGATGGAGGGA